>NC_072483.1:85104444-85428333 GCF_027574615.1 Eptesicus fuscus | reverse complement strand
TCCCTTTCAGCTGGCATGCAAGCACCCATGGTGGTGGGAGGTGACAGGACATTGAGTCCTTGGCCAGTTTCAAGGTGATTGATTGTACAGACGTCAACATAAAAAAACAACAACAGCCAAACCTGAAGAGAATCTGTATGAGTTTGTTGGAGCCAAACTGACAACAATTGCCGGGAAGCAAAATCTCCAGGGCTTGGAAAAACGCTCCGTCCAGAGAATGGCAGTCTTGCCGCTTCCTTTCTACATGAGAATCAAAGGAAGAGGCACAGGAGGGAGGGTTGCGTGCAATCCATTGGTGGTGGGTTAGGGCGGTGGGAGAAAGCAAAGCATGGAAATCTCCAGGAGCGGACGAAGAGGAAACCCGGGAGACACATAGATAGGTCTTTTACGTGGGTGGCTACAGGGTAGTTAGCAATTAACGTTTACAGCGCCCAGAGGTGGAATTCGGGAACAAGATAACAGTGAGGTCCCAGGCTCTGGGTGCAGTAGGTGTGCCCTGAGGGGTCTGGAACAGGGGATTACTAGGGCATTCCAAGGTGATGTTATCTTAGACGCCAGGAGACCACAGGCAGGCTGGCTTACTTCAGGTAAAGCTTGGCCTTTGTCAGGGAAGCTACAGGCCTAGGACGTGGCCCGCTTTTGGTGAGGAATGTTATGTTCAGGCCAGCCTGTGCCGTAACCTTTGGTCTCCGAGTTTGTAAGGCTCACCAGGCTGCTCCCCCCCCCCCGCCTCCCCCCCGCACCCCCCTCTACCCGCTCCTGCCTGACGGAGCCTGTCAGGTTTAGTATGTGGTCTCTTCTTCCTCCACACAGAGAAATAGCCTCGAGCATTGGAGTCAACACCCACACCTTTTATTTTTTTAAGTTGAATTTTCAGCTTTTTGCTACCCTAGTTGCCTGGCACATTATAAGTGCTCCATACGTGCGGCAATTGTTATTTTAAATCGTTATTTTTAAATGTATTCTTGTGTATTTCCTCTGGTTTCATAATTCAATTAAAGGAAAAGTGATGTAATACCTGAGAACACGAAAGTGAATCTAAGAGCAGTAAGAGGTTCCAGAGAAATAAAAGTGAAACTTTATCACTACCTGCATAATAAAACACGAGGAAAAACAGTCATTGGGAAGTCATCAAGCAATTTGGCATTTCAGCACATTGTTTTAACTTTTTATATTTAAATGATTGCATGAGAAATATCAATTTATATATTTTTTAAACTGTTAATCAGATTGTCATATATATAACACTTCACTGAATTGTCTTCATTAGAAATGCTGAAACAAACATATTCGCCAGAATTGGTATTATTCAGTTTTAGTTTTTATAAAGAGTATTTGTCTTTGTCATAGACTAATAGATTTTATGACTGGCATTAATGCATATTAAGTAAGATCTTTGCATAACGAGTAGCTCAGTTTGCATAACTTTGAGCATGAAGTGATTGGTGGCAACCGTATTTGTGGTGTATTAATTTTCCACTGGAGAAGTGTATAGATGATATATCGGTGATAAATGGTGAAATTCTTTTCTTTGGAATTGATTTTTTTTTCTAATAAGTTTTTGATGATGGAAGATATATATTTAGAGAGAAGAGATTAATCTGTTATTTCATAAATAAAATTTCAGTCAACAATTTTCTTGATCTTTATTTTTCTCTAGGATATATATATGTATATATATATATATCTTAGATGACAGCTATATATGTTGGTAATGTTATTACTGAAAAATAAAGTATAATTTAGAGGGAAAATATTTCAAATAATACCTAAGCTACTGAAATGTTGCATGAGTATCAGGACTTATATTTCTGGTTATTTAATTGTATATTGATTTTTTTATATGCCTGGAACATGTATCATGGATTTGAATAGTTGGGCCCCAGTAACTGGTTGGTTCCAAGAACAGTTTTAAGTGATAATAGGAACCAGAAACCATGTTCTTTCCCAAGAAGCCAGAAGTCCCTTCTTGTGGGTGTGCAGCTCTTGCGATGGAGCTCCGCTGGGATATGGGCATCACTCGTGCCCAGGAGTGACGCTCTGTCACCTGTGGTGACCACGCATGGTGGGAGGGAAATAGGAGTCTATTGGGCCCGAACCTCTGTCACTCGCAGCGTTACAGGTTCCTCGGGCTAACAGGTTTCTGCCAGGCCTGAGGACTGGGGTTTCCAGTTGCTGAACTTCGGGCCTGTCAGTTGGCAGTTGGGCAGGGGTGACAATATGTTTCCTAGAGGCAGAGTTCCTGAACTGTCTAACAGCTAAGATTCAGACTGCGTTGATCTGACTGTCCCGCTATAGCTCATAGTAGACAACAGAATCCCGGGAGCAGGGGCACAGCACAGTTGACCCCCAGGTTCGTGGTCACGAGGAGGGGCTCAGGAGACGGAAGGAGCACGCCGTGAGCGCTGTGCCGGTGTGAGGGGCACTTTGGAGTATTCCTGAGGGGCTGGCGCCCACACAGGGCCACAGACCCCAGCGAGCCCCTTCGGCACACTGCAGACCAGCCTCGCCTGTGCCCTCGTTTCCCGAGTATTTGTCTTGACCAGTAGCACCCAATTGGACTGTCTGGTCACTTAAATTCCTAATTCTTTAAGGCAAACCCAACGTATGTTTTGTTTACATTAGAATCCTTCATCTCGTGTCCACAGCTGGAGCGCATTTCCCAGGCCTCTGTGTCCCCGCCCGCAGGAAGCCTGGACTGCAGAGGGCATTGGAGGTCACGGGGAGGTGGGGCCCGGAGAAGCAGTCCTCCATGCGGGAAAAGAACATTTCAGGGAGTAAAATGAGCAAAGAACAGCTTCCTATAATTATTTTTTATCTTATCTTCCCTGTAATAGCCTCCTCCTACCCTCATAGCCAGCATTTTCCTTCCACACACACACACACAAAAATAATAATTTTGTAATTAATCTTACTGGTATCAGTGCCAAAAAAGAGCTTTCCCTGAGTCAGACTTTGAGGTTAAAGAGAAAGAGAATTGCCCAGGGAATATATGTATATTCCTATGAATAATATATGCGTACATACATTGTTTTGCCCTGTGACTATAGCTCACCATTCAGTCCCTCCACTTCCTCAGATCTCAGAAATTCCTCCCGGATTCCTCTGTGGATTAAAACCCTCTAGCTTTAGAAAAACGCTGCACACCCAAACCCTAGACATCAAAGCAAAAAACAAACAAACCAAAAACCACAAAACTTCTCTCAGTTTTTGTCTCCAGAAGATTTAGCTAATCTAGTCTAATGAAAGGAATGTGGCTCACAGATCCATCCTAAGAGACAGCGCCAAATCCAGCCATCACCTTCTAACCTCTGTAGTTCATAGGTATCTCTTTTTCATTTGCTCCCATCCTCCTTCCATCCCTCGCTCCCTTCCTCCCCCATCTTTATTCTCTTTCACACCCACATACACTATAATACACAGGAAAACGCCCAAAATATAAAGTGTACTAGTATTCATGATGCCTAACTCCCATGTGAAGAAGAAAAGCAACTACCCAGATGTCATCGAGCAGCACGGCTGGAGGCCGGCTTGTGGGCAGTGTGATGCCTGACCAGCGGTTTCACCTTTCACGTGTGGCTCATAAACAGAAGCACCTGGTTATTTTCCCTGTGCCTCACATCCTCTCGGTTCACTGGTACAGATAATCAGAAAATAATCCTGTTGACTTTTACTAGTAACTCCCAGGGGCAGGAATAAATGAGGATGAAATTCCACTATTCCTTGCCAGCTCGTGTTATTTACTTCCTCCCATATGTCAAGTCAGAGGACATGAAATGTACCATTTGGGAGTTGTTTACATGGGAGGTGTGTGTAATGGGACGGGCACCCTTAGCGGAGCGTATGGGAAGGAGCTGCCTTAATGCGGATCGGGCATGAAAGTCTCTCCTGCCACCGTGCCCACGTGTATGTCTGTCAGTGGCTCTATCACGTGGAAAATTATAGAAAGAAAATCTTACTGCTTCTAATAGTTGGTAATATATAATAGTATACCTGTAAGGATTCCTATTTGCGTGTTACTAGTGTTAAGATTATATAATGCGAAGCTTTCATCCTAAAATCAACAAAAGGTAATGAATCGGAATTTATAGTTTGTTTAAGATCTAGTTTTAGAAGAAAATTACGAGGCCCTGGTCGGTGTGGCTCAATTGGTTGAAGTGCCATCCCGTGCACCAAAAGGCCACCCGTTTGATTCCTGGTCAGGGTCCATGCCCAGGTTGTGGGTTCAGTCCGCGGATGAGGTGCAACCGACTGATGTTGCTCTTTCACATGGGTGTTTCTCTCTCTCCTTTCTTCTCTCTAAAATCAATAAATATGTCCTCCGGTGAGGATTAGAAAGGAGGGAAGGAATAGGGAGAAATCCAAGAATTTTTGCAAGTTATCCCTAAAAATGTACCAACTCTAGATACACTCTTTGTCAAAAGTCAAAAAGAATATAGGAAAGCGTTTCAGTGGTTCTTGATTTACAAAAAGCATAAATATGCAAGTAGGTGGTATATTGATATCTTAGCCTATCTAGCTGCTAATCTGAACCAATATGTTCACTCATTTTAAGTCATTTATATTCTGTTTCAAAAAGAGATTGAAACTGTTAAAGACCTAAGATCTAGCTTCCGTAATAACAGTGAATGACTTAGAGCAGATGAGAAGAGAACACCCGAGCTCAAGGTTAAGAATAGACATCTCAGCACAGGCCACTTCCCCGAAAAGATTGGACACCCAAGGCAGGAAACTAAGCGTTAGGGAAACAGAAGGATTATGGGCAGTTGTAAGGGTCCATTTGAAACTCAAGAGCACAAATTTATGGTCATTAAATATATAGTAGTCCTAGCCAGTTTGGCTCAGGGGGTAGAGTGTCGACCTGCAGACTGAAGGGTCCCAGGTTTGATTCCGGCCAAGAGCACATGCTTGGGTTGCAGGCTCAATCCCCAGTAGAGGGAATGCAGGAGGGAGCTGATCAATGATTCTCTCTCATCATTGATGTTTCTATCTCTCTCTCCCTCTCTGAAATCAGTAAAAATACATATTTTTTAAAAATATGGTAAAGGTATGGATGTTCATGATACGTTGGTAAGTGAAAAAGCAAGTTTTAAATCTATTCTATGCAGTGTTTCTTATATTTAAATCTGGAATCATTTCTCCTGTTTCTTCCTCGAGTGCATGATGTAAATACATGCAGGAAAGACTCAGTAAATGTTTGTTATATTACCTGTACGCTGATAAAAGCTTTGGGACAGTAAGGGTTGTAATAACAATGCGCAGTTAATGTAGGTACACCTTTCCTCCTCCCCCTGCTCTGACCACCTTTCGTTTGCATAATAAGAGGAAACTCAGTTTGGGTGCATAGCCGCCTGTCTTTGTCATTTTTCACGTCGATACGGTATGAATAAAATATTGTGCGTTGTCTTCCAGAGTTATCGTAACATGCTTTTAGGACATATATAAGACAAGTGCTTTGCTTGAAAGTATTTTTACATTCCAAAATGGTATTTATGATTATGTCAGTGAAGTTGTTTACTAGGTTGGAAGAAAACATAAAAATAACACATTGGGAAATCAATTTCAAAACTTTCAAGTTAATCTTTTTTCCCCTTCTTTACAGGGCTCATTCCACTAGAACCAAGATGGCTGAACTCAATCCTCATGTGAATGTCAAGGAGAAGGTAAGATCAAGTTGCAGAAGCTCCACACTGGATGACGTAGTCTTTAGCTGGTGCAACTTCAGTTGCAATGGAAGAAGGGAAAAAATGGTTTGGGGGGAATATTTAATAAGTTCGACACACTAGGAAACCAACAGAATCTTAAGTCCCATTTACTGAATTTTTGGTAAGCATATTAATTCATTTTCTCATTTAAGCTTGACCATAACCCCATAAAGTTAATACTGTTTATTATTCTCATTTCACAGAGGAGGGACTGAGACACAGAGAAGTAATCTGTCTAAATTCACATAGGTAGTCATCGACAGAGCTGGGACTTGAACCCAGGTGGTGCCGCTCCACAGTCCATTCTCTTAACCATCATGCTGGTTGCCTCTAAGAGCTGGAGTACTATGCTGCATCTTCAGAAACGGTCTCATGTAGAGCTATCAGAAGCCTCACCTAGGGGTCGTGCTGTGTAACCTGTAAAGTTTTTCAACACTGAGCGTTCATGACCAACAATCCCCCTCTGCTGGGGTTCTTTTCCCAGCCTTACAAAGGGTTCAGCAATCTGGAGAAAGGGGCTGATGGGTAGATTCAAAAAGGAGTTCAAAGCGAAAGATAATTTTGAAAGGCATTGGGAGTCAGAGGATCTTCAGCTAAAGGAACTAAAGACTACTCCTTGTCTAAGGACCCCATGCTATTTATTTAACACAATTTGTCCTAAGGCAAGGTGGAGATAATACACTTCAAAGGGTAGGGTACAGAAGCATTGTCAGTTTGGGGAATAGCCTACAGCTATTCAGGTGTTTGGCCAACAGAAGGCAATAAAATGCCCTGAGCTGTCTGGCAGCAAGCGATTATACTATTCAGGTTTGGGGGAAGTGCCCTTTAGCCATTCCAACAGGTAAACTACATATGTGGCTCACCCTTGTTGAGCCGCCCAAGCTTCACCAACCTTTTGATGAAACTCTTGTAATTATTACATGCTGGAATTGGTTCCCGGCACCCCTCCTCATTTGTTGGAGGCTGATTACATTTCAGAGTCCTGCCAAGTCTTGTCCTCCTCTGTGAACTGTCTTCCACTTAGGGTCACCAGTCACAACCCCTCACTTGCCACGTAGGCTACTGTGCACTGTTAGCTCTTAATGATCATCAACCATAGACCATATAAGACCATAGAGAAACCACTCATCAGGGGACGGAGGCCCTAGAAGAGATTTGCCCCTGGTCATGCAGCAGAGAGAGACAGTGTGGGGGGGAACTCTCTCTGCCTTCCAGGTGGCCATTTCCCGCCTCCACTGGTCTATAAACTACTTAAGGGCAGGAGTTTGTCTTTCGTCTCTTTGTGCCCCAACAGCACCTAAAACACGCAGTGAGGGATGAGAGGAGTGACAGTTGTGGGGTTCTTACTATTTTTTCTTTCACTTAGCAAAGATGCATCAGACCCCGACTTTGTGCCAGACACCGTCCTAGATGCTGGGACATGGCACTGAGCATGGAGATGAGTCCCTGCTCGCGTCGAGTTCACTTTTTATGGAGGGAAACAGAGAATAAGCACAAGAACATGTATGAACACAGTCATTTCCGATGGTGATAACTACCATGAGGAAAGCAGGGTGGCGGGCGGGGGATAGGGGCGCCACTTTAGATGGTGTTGGACGGGGCAGCCCTCTTGGAGGAGGTGATTGTTGAGCTGAGATAAGGACAACAGGAAAGAAACCACGCACAGATCCAAGGGCAGAGCGTGCCAGGTAGAAAAACCAACGCCGATGGGCAGGTGGACTAAGCTGAATGTGTTTGAAGAGCAAGTGGTTGGTGTGGCCACCGTATGGGAGGCTGAAGGGATGGTGAGGTGAGGTGAGGTGAGGTGAGGTGAGGTGAGGTGAGGTGAGATGAGATGAGATGAGATGAGATGAGATGAGATGAGATGAGATGAGATGAGATGAGATGAGGAGAGAGAGGGAGGCAGGAGCCAGTGCTGGGAGAATATTGGCTCCTTACCTGTGCTCCTGGACCGCTGATGGATCCGTGGGTGGAATTCAGGTTCTGTGAACTTGGATGGGAAACAATACATTTTCATCTTCACTGACACCTACATGAAATGTAGCATTTCCTTCGATCAGGAACGTAGGCAAAGGAAAAATACAGCCCCAGTAGTAGCAGGAGTCCCTGTGACTCCACAGCTGGAAGTCAGAGGTGTCTGCACAGCCAGGTACGTTTGCAGCAGATCTCCTGAGGACTTAGTGCTCACCACCTCGCCATCCCCGATGGAGCCTGCACTTCCCCGCGTGATTGGATGCGGACATTTTACCGCAGCATAAATTCGTTTTTTCGTTACTATTTTAACTTTACTGCAGCAGGAGGGGTTTCCTTTGTAATCGGGTGTCCTTTATTTGGTGAATTTTAAGGCGTTATTCCTAGAAGGACCCCGCAGGCTTCCCTGGGTTCAGAGCCGGAGACACAGCCAGGAAGGGCTTTATCCGAAGGGCAGAAGCAGCTGTGGGAAGGTTGCAGGTAGAAGCGTGACTCGGAGTGAGACTTCCTAGAAGCTCACGCTGGCTCAGCTGAGAGCTCACCGTGGCTCTGTCGGCGGCTACGCGACTTGTTTTCTAAATCCTCACAATAAGTGGGTTTCCTGTTTGGTGAGGTCACGGAGGCTTGAGGTGAACCTCAAAGTCAGAACCCACTTGTCGCCCCAAATCTCGGCGGACGTGGTCAAAACCAACTTGCACCAACATACAATTTCTTTGGAGCTGGATGCGTTACCTTAAACACATGTGGGTGCGTGTCCTTTACCCATTGTCTTCCGTCACATGCTCCACGTGTTTGCTTGCGGACCACGGAGCGCGCAGTGGCAGGAGGATGCGCCCCTTTGATATCACGGCTTCCGATTCTCCCTGACCGCCAGTCCTAAACTCGGGGGGGACGATAGTGCCCCCAGTTTGAAACTCTGGGCCCAGCACCAAGCGCCGACCGAAGACCCCCTTTTCCTAATGTCTGCTGACCGATGGGCGGAGCGGCTTCTGCAGGCGGGCTGCGGGGAGGAAAAGCGCTTTAAACATCAGCGTCTGGGCAATCGATTCCCTGCAAATGACAACTCCCGGGCAGACCGGGCCGGTAGTCTCGGCAGCCAGGGAGAGTCTTGCTCAGAACAAAGGTGGCATCGAGCCAGTGAGGGGAGGATGGCTGGTCTGTGGGCACGCGCCTCCGAGGCTCAGTGTGAACACCCGTGCATGGCTTTCGGCCCCCCATTGTCTTCCTGTCGTGCTCCATGGCACAGGCGCACAGGAAGATGGGCGGTCGGTGCCGGTCCTGCCGTCCCACTTCAGAAGCTGACCGAAAGGTTGGCATTGTTTTGAAAGAGGGTGATGTCTGAGTTGTAAATATTATCAATCCACGTGACCAGGGCAGTAGAGCCCCCTCTAGCTCGATTAGTAAATTCCCTCTTCCTGGGTCAAAAGGTTAATAGATTTCTCAGCTCAATAAAATAAATCATAATAAACAACTGGAGATTCTGATCGTTTATAATTTTACATTGATTTATTTTCAGTACATGTATTTCCTTTAGTTATTAGCTCTTATGGCCTTTTTATGATTACTTTGTTTCTCAATCTGTCACACAGAGCAGTGACATTTTAGTTCTGAAAATTAAGAATAATAACAACTGTTACGTCTTTAAGTCCTAAAGCATAAGCTTTGCGAGATCTGAGAACAGATCCATGTCGAGTTCTTAGACAAGGTCCAGTCGAGCGCTGTGGGAAATGAAATACTCAGTAAAGGCCTTGCAATGGAATGAGCCCATCAGTTATGCCTAGTGTTGGTGCTTTGATGAGGAAATAATTTCTGTCCTCAGGCAGCTTTTAATTCGAAGGAGAAACTAATAACTCAAGGTTTAATATCCAAGACAGCTGACATTTACAATTGATACTCTGTGACTGTTTTATTTTAAAATATCTTAATATCATTGGATGGTCACTGTAAGGATTTAAATGGGAAATACTGTTGGGGTCAGAGTTCAGTCTCCGTGGTGTGCCGTGGGTGACCAGTCTCCTGTGTGACCCGACCCCATCTGCTTTACACCTTTATCGGTTGCCGCTTCTCCACCCCCTGCAGCAGCCTCCTGACCTCCAGGACTTGGCAAAGGCAGTTTTCTCTCTCGGGTATCCTCCTTACGGGCCCAACCCTCCCTCCCCTCCCTTCCCTATACCTCCTTTCTCCTTCCTTCCGCCTCACCTGAATTATCTGCGCTTCTACCCTTCTTTTTTTTTGTTTTAATATACATTTTTATTGATTTCAGAGAGGAAAGGAGAGGGAGAGAGAGATAGAAACATGAGAGAAAATCACCAATCGGCTGCCTCCCGCACAACCCCCACTGGGGACCAAGCCCACAACTCGGGCACGTGCCCTTGACCGGAATCAAACCTGGGACCCTTCAGTCTGCAGGCCGACACTCTATGCCCTGAGCCAAACCAGCCAGGGCCTACCCTTCTTTTTGCTTCCGTGGGGTTCCTGCATTCGCCTGCAGACAGCACTCACTGCGCTGTGATTGTTCGCTGTCTGTCTGCTCAGGGAAGGTGATGTGCTCCGGGGCAGGAAGTGGGCCTTTCACCCAGGTGACCCCCAGTGAGAAGCAGAGAGATGAGTGGGTAACAAATGAACGGACATGCCTGCTTGAATAGCTGAGTTCTTTAGAGAGGCATTTCTCACTCACGCTATTTGCGAATTCGCAAGCCTTCCTGAAAACAGAGATCTAGGTTAATGGCAGTGTCATCTCATTTCAGTCCTCTCTTTGCTATTAAGTAAAGCAAGTTCTAAATTGCTTCTAGAAACAGGAACTGGGGTTACCTAGGTGATTCTGTCAAAAAAGCAGCATGTTTATGAGAGGCTTACCAAATGCAGTTGTTCTCACGTAGGTCTCATGCTAACAAGTGATGTCTTTTGGTGTGTAGTCATAGCCCACTATGGCAAAAAATTTAAAGAAAAACCTGGGAGGGAGGGAGGGAGGGAGGGAGGGAGGGAGGGAGGGAGGGAGGGAGGGAGGAAAGGAGGGAAGGAAGGAAGGAAGGAAGGAAGGAAGGAAGGAAGGAAGGAAGGAAGGAAGGAAGGAATCCCCATGTGTCATTTTGTGAAGGAGAGATACCAGAACCAAATATTTGGGCTAATGAGGGATCTTCTATTTAGGGCATACTCACTTTTACAGCTCTTTTCTAAATGACATATTTTTAATGAAATTCAACATTGGAAAATCACAGAGAAGCTAAGAATAGGACTCAGTCACTATTTCTTTACTTCTCATATGAAACTAGAGTACCAAGCCAAACTGATTTATAAAATTTTAGTTGTAATTCTCAACTGAGTATGAAAGGATTACTGGAACCAGCATGGACAAAATAAAAATTTTAGTTAGGTATTTTCAAGCGTTATTATAAATCAGTTTAAATAGAACACAATCCAGCAATAAGAGCTGGTGATGGAACGTAAAGGGGCTCCTTGTGTGTAAAACGGGGTTAATATTCCTGAGTGTCCAGCTATGGACTGAGAACTAAACCCTAAATCACCCTAGAGAACCCAGAACACTTGGGAAGTAAGCTCCAGGGAGGGTAAATCGTGGGGCAAGTATGCAGGTTGGAGACAGAAGCAGAGATATTAGCTCCCCAATTATTAGTTGAGCGGCCTGGAGCAAGTCACTTACCTTGTACGGGCCTCAGTTTTCTCCTCTGTAGACTGGGTATAATAATAATAACACCTACTCAGCCAGCTCATCAAATGCAGTAATAAATGTGGAGCTGCTTTATGAGCTCCTAATCATATCATCTATGCGGGATCTGGAGGAACACATCTGTTTATTTTACAATTTAAAATGGAAAAGGAGCTCTAGTTAGCATTTTTGTGTAGAACTCAACATACATATTCACATGGAACTGAGATTAGAAAGAAAACAAAATAAAAAACCAGTAAGAAAAAGAGCCATGAACACAGACAACAGCATCGTGGAGGCTTGGCGTGGGGTGGGGTGGGAGCCGGGGGAGGGGGGCAGGGAGGTGAAGCAAAAAGAGAAAGAACAGGAAACTGGACTCGATTCTCTCAAACTCTCTCAAACGATTGCTGAGCCTCGGACTAGAAGACACGCTACGGGAATGAGGAATAGCTCGGTGCAGAATCGCCTCGCAGAGCTGTGCCCCTTGCTGGGAACGGCTTTTATGGCTGTTGACGTCGCAGAGGTAAATGGGGCTGTAAACAGTAATCACACGGAGTCGTTAAAATAATGGAGGAGGAAGCGCAAAGGCGGGGAGGGCCTCTTGTCCGCAGCGGGAACAGGGAGGGGTCACCTGGGCATTTCTGCCGATGACAGGGACCGGCTGTGTCCTCCTCCGCCCACAGCAGGTGAGCCTGGGTCCCATCCCACCCTTCCTGGACCGGCCTCGGTCAGTTTCACCAAGCACCGCAATGTAGCTCCCGTCTCCCTTCTCCCTGTGGGTGGGGTCTGGCCAGAAAAACCCACGCATCTGGTTAAAGAGATTTCAGCAGCAGCCGAGAGGAGACCCGCCATCCTGTCATCGTCCGCTTTGCCATACTAACTCCACTGAACAGAGAACTCGCTTCATGGGACGCGGGACAAGCTTTAATGATACGCAGTTGTTTCAAAAGACCAGATGGGCAAGCGTTGGGGGCACATTTTAACTTCATGGGTTTTTAGGGGTGTTTAAGTCAATGCAGCCCAATCCTGAAGTTCCAACAGCAAGGCCACCAAGCCACAGACAGCTTCCGGTTTCCCGGCGAACAGGTTCTTGTCACCATCTTCTCCCAGGAAAGGGCCACTGGGCTCCCCTTTCACAGACAGGAGAGGCGTTTGACAACAGTCATTGCCTGATGCTTATGCACAGAGCTTGCTGTTTCTGTTGCTTGGCAACTGGAAGAGAAAGGGACTTGACAAGGAGTCTGAAGGCACTGAATGAATGAGTGGAAATGTCAGCATCCGTTTCAGGGGATGAGAAGAAATCCACTATTGTGGGATTAGCAGCGCCGCGCTTTCTCGCAGCCAGACGGTGAGATTCACCGTGTTTCTGTCCTGCTTCTCCTGCCCCCTCCCCCTCCAGCCTCTCACTGTAGCTCTTCTGCGCCGTGGCTGAGATATACATATAACATAGATGACTCGTGCTAGGGAATACAAGAGCGCATCCGAAATTGAAACCTTGGCCGCAAGAAAAAAGTTACCTCTGTTGGCCATCCCTTGGGATTTATGGGTATTTCACCAACATTCTAGTTATCTCTCATGGTGGTCCTTCACATTAAATTATCCCATTTTCACAGATAAAAATATGAGAAGGCCGCAGTGGTTTCTTCTCTCCTGACCTTGAGCACTAAAAACCTGTCCAGGTAGATGAGATCGGCAGATAGCTGAACGGATGGATGCGGCACCTGGAAGTAGCCTGCCTGCGGGATTACTATTGAAACCGCTTTTTCTCTGTGAGCGATTTCTCCACAACTTGGTTACAAGCTCCTTATAAAACAAATGGACTTCTTAATTTATTTGTGTACTTCATAGCTCCTGTAACAGCAATATCATAGACTTCATGTCCCCAAATACTTATTAATTAATATGTAGGTAAATGACTGAGCCAGGATTTTATACTGGTGACTCTCAGCTCTTAGGACCACAGGAAGAGGAAGTGGGGCGTGCGTTAGGATGGCTTGGGACAGGCATATTTGTGGAAGAAGCATATTTGTGTTCATTTGAAGAAAGGTCCAAGACGCCAAGATCAGGCTAGATGAGGGACAGATTTGGGGGGCAGAGGGAGCAGATGAGTGCTTACAAAAGAAAGAATGAGGGGAAGGAAGCGCGAGCAGGTAGGGCGAGTCTACAGACCTCCATGCGGGTTTTACATCTTTGCAGGAAGAAGGAGAAGAAAGGAAAGTGGGGGAGGCAGTCTCAACTGGCAGCGTGGTTCTAGGCAAGTTTCTGCAGGCTGCTGGGGAGTCCTTGGGCCGGAGCTGCCTGCATCCCCCAGACAGGAGCTTTCCCTAGCACCCCGTCACCCCAGGTGTTGGCTGGGGCGTCCTTGAGGGGGGTGGCGTGGGTACCGAGGCACCGGTGGACCCACGGGGTGACAGCGGGGCTGCCGGTCCCCTGGACTTTCCATAGAGGGAGGTTCCCATAGCCACACAACGTGAGGGGCAACGAGAGGTTTGCTTTAGAAAGGAAACTGAAAGACCTGTTTGGGAATTCAAACATGTAAGTCATTTATATGTTTATTGAAAGGCGTTAATAAAAAGTTTGAGAACCACTGTTCTAAAGTAATTAGTAAATTAAATACAAACTCTAGACCAGTGGTTCTCAACCTTTCTAATGCCGCGACCCTTTAACACAGCTCCTCGTGTTGTGGCGACCCCCAACCATAAAATTATTTTCATTGCTACTTCGTAACTGTAATTTTGCTACTGTTATGAATCATAATGTAAATATCTGTGTTTTCCGATGGTCTCGACCCACAGGTTGAGAACCGCTAGCAGGGTCGCCTAAGACCATCGGAAAACACAGATATTTACCTTACGATTCATTAACAGTAGCAAAATTACAGTTATGAAGTAGCAACGAAAATAATGTTATGGTTGGGGGTCACCACAACAGGAGGGACTGTATGAAAGGGCCTCGATGTTAGGAAGGTTGAGAACCACTGCCTAGACCTTCCTGTCCCTTAATGAGCTGAGCCGTGCTGCCACTGGTAGAGAGGAGTCTTCTCAACTTCCAGGGCAAACGGTGAGTTAGGAGTCTCGTTTTTTAAAAATATATATTTTTATTGATTCCAGAGAGGCAGGGGGGAGGGAGAGAGAGAGAGAGAGGGGGAGAGGGAGAGGTGATGATGAGAGAGAATCATTGATTGGCTGCCTCCTGCATGTCCCCACTGGGACGGAACCTGCAACCGGGACCTGTGCCCTGACCGGGAATCGAACCGTAACCTCCCGGTTCCTAGGTGGACACTCAACCACTGAACCATGCCGGCTGGCCTAGCATGCCTTTTTTTAAATTGGTAAATCCTATTAAAATAAAAAAAGGTATGTGGGTGAACAAATACACTTCCCCCAAAAAGGGAGTGTGTGCCTAGTTTCCGTGGTATTCCAATGTTCCCCCTCCTGCATGCCAAGGTGAGGAAACAGCCAAGGCTGATGTAATTGGGAGATTAACTTAACTCCTTCATTCTGGCATCGACTAAAGGGTAATTAACTCCTTTACTCTTGCATTGATTAGCAGGTATTAGCGACTTACACTTTTATGGGACTGTTTATGTGAAAAGTCCTGTGAATGAATGAGGAGAAACAGCCACAGGGAGAGTGGATGTCGGTAATCACCCTCCCCCCAGCCAAGCAGAGGCCTTAAATTCCAAAGAAGAGGTTTTCACTGAATAGTCTTAAGTTAGAAGCAGAAGATAAATGAAAACTCTCTTACTTTTCCATTCTGATTAAAATACCAAAAACAAATGTCTTGTAAAAATAATGTCGCCTTTTGTGTCTTGACGAATGAATTCAAATACGGATTTCATCAGAGGAGGTATTTACCGAGGCCCTAAACTGTGTGGGTGTGACAGGCTGGCGGGGAAACAGACTTCCAGTGGCCTCAGGGGCTCACGCTGCCCTAGATTATGTGCAAGTCTAACTAGTAGTTCTGGGGAAATCGGAAGAATCAAACACAGTTATAGAAAGCAGGCAGGGTTGCGTGCGTGCCAGATGGGTGAGATGAAATGTGTATGAAGCCCGTTGCTTGTTTCAATAGAGATTAGAGGGGCAACTGCTACTAGTAGCAACCTTTTGAGATATATACACATGTGTGCGTGTGCATGTGCGTGCGTGCGTGTGTGTGTGTGTGTGTGTGTCCTGCAAGTGTCAGATTAAAGGTAAGAATTCTGCTATGAAAAATGTATCATAGACAAATCTTAAATTACAAGATTTAAGATACTTTGGTTATCAGACTTTAATTTTGTGATGTTTTTAGATAGGAGAAAAGTCCATTTGAGTATGTATCTCTTGCTTTACACGTCAAGTTTTGATGCTATCGATTTTCAGTTAGTGTTATAACAACTGTTAAATTATTTTTCTCTCCCAAAAGTTTAGCGAATTGACAAAGTCTAGACCCAGAGTTGCTGGGAAGAAATCTAGGTGGTGGTTGTGTTTAACCCTTTGAGGCAGATTGTATTCTCCAGCGGCCACAGCAGTATCCCCATCCACAGGTGGGGTTAGGCCCCTTCCCTTGATTGGGAGCTGGGTGGGCTTTTGGAACTAGGTGGCCAGGACAGCAGGAAGGAGGTGGCCCTGTGTGGCTTATGAAGCCAGATGACTCGGCTTCTTCCTCACTGGTTGGGACGATGGCTGCCCCTCTGGGCTGCCCGGTGCACCATCTGCTGTAAGGCCGCCATGCTGTGAGGAAGCCCAGCCCAGCCCATGAGGAGAGGCCACCCGAGAAGACCTGAGATGGCATGGAGAGAGAGGCCCAGCCGGTCCCAGCTGCACCAGCATCCCTCTCCCCATCCTTACCAGCCCCTCCACCTGCCCGCGTGAGAGACCCCAAGGCAGAGCCACTCAGCAAACTCCTCTCGAATTCCTGACCCACAGGAAGACTGAAGACGAGGAGAGGGATTGCTGTTTTAAGCCACGAAGTTGGGGGGTGACTTGTTACTCAGCAGTGGATGACTAGAATAACCTCTCACGAGGTAAAAGTGTTGTAAACGAGAACCGATGTTTTTGAAGTCATGCATAAATAGTGAAAGATGTGGATGAGCAGATGGTGCGCTCCGGTAAATTCGTTGGTGGCGAGTGGTTATAACCAGAGAGAGGTCTGTCCCACGCCACCTCTCTTCCTTCCGCACTGCCCCTCGCCTGTCCGTGACTTCCCTCTTGTCTGTCCGTCGTGGTTCTCAATTCTGACGCACATTAGAAACACTAGGAACACCTAAAAGACAATCCGTGTCCCGGCCCAGATGTAACTGTTGGAGGCGGGACCCAGGTTTGGGTTTATTTTTAAAACTCACCAGGTTGCTCCGGTTTGCAGCCAGGGCTGAGAACCGCTGTTTGACGCCCAAACCTGTGTCCCTGGCTCAGGTCGTGCTTGGAGCTCAGATTCCGAGATCCGATGGCTCCCCAGGTACCCGGACATGCATGCCTCCCTTCGTGCGTGGTGCTCATGACCCCTTTTCTCTGGAAATGACACCACTGTCCACGTAAACCATGTTCCCACCACAGACCTGGGAGCCATCAGAGTCCCTGTCTTCCTCCGCCCTCGCCTCTAGTCAAACACAAGCCATTCACTTCCTCCCCAGGAATTTGTGAGTCAGTCTCTACCCTGCCCCGTCGTGGTCCACCTTCTCCTCCGGAATCTGCTCTAGAATCCTAGCTCCATCCGTGTGCTCTCCTCCAGGCCATCCACATGGAAACCACAGTGCCCTTCTCACATGCGTGAGTGCCACACTCCTCTGAGGAAAGCCTTCAGTGGCTCGCCCTTAGAAGAAGGCTCAGGGTGCTAAGATGGCCAGCAGGGCCTTGCCCACTTTGGCACCGTGCTTCATTGATCCGACTGCATCCGACATCTCCTTCCTTGTAAGATTTCATGACGCTCCATCGAGCCTGGGGCTTCATTCCTTTGAACGTGCTTCTAGTCCCTCGGTCCTGTCCATCAGTAGATGTGTGTACCCTTCCTGGGGACCCCCCACCTCCTCTCCAGTCCCGCTCTCCTGTCTCAGTCTTGCTTACCTCTCTTCCTCAGTTTAAATGAGCACCAGGCCTGGGAGGGGACTTCCCTGACGGTCTGGATTGGGTTAGGTCCCCCTGTCACAGCACCCAGGCCGTCTTTACTTCCCTTCTGGAACGCTCACCAAGCATCAGTCTTTCTAGACCAGGGGTGGGGAACTTCCGGCCCGTGGGCCACGTAAGGCCCGAGAAACCATTTGATCTGGCCCCGCCAAGGGAGCCACAGATGGGACTCCAGATTCAATAAATCTAGGAGCTTTTTTTTTATAGAAACATACATTTGTATTAAGTGAATTATATTAAGCAAATGAGGTTATAAATATCCAGATGGCCCTCCCCTGGCAGAAATAAAAAGGTTCCCGCCCCTGCTCTAGACTGTCAGTTCGAAAGCAGGTCAGGATGGTACCGGCCGCCGCCCACAGCTCAGCTTGTAGCAGAGTCTGCACATTCTAGTCACTGCACGAGTGTGAGACGGGGTACCCTTGTCACAGAACAACTCAGGGCGTGTCCGCCGGAAAGTAAGCTCCCTGGGAGGCAGTCACGGATGTGGCTCCCGGAAGTGCTCATGCCAGCTCAGACTCCCCTGGTGGATGTGCGGGGTCCAGCCCAGGCAGGCGGCCCCACGGTCCTCGGCTCCGATCGATCGGCCTCCTCTGCTGCGCCGCCTCGTGGGCAGGACCGCGCTTCAGCAGGACCACGCCGAGGGGCTGGACCCGGGCAAGGCTGGGAGGCGCAGCTTCTGAAAAACTGCCGGAGAGCCCGTGTCTACTCCATGCAGCATGGAGTTCTGGGGCACACTCTATTTCCGTGAAGAAAGGGAAAGGCTGCGTTTGTTTGTTTGATGTTTACCAGGGGCGGAACCAGAACCAAGGATTGGCACCGTCTCGCATCCCCTTTCTGGCCACATCCTCTTGTCATCTCCCTCCCTCCTCCCTTCGCTCTCTGTAACATCTGCTGTTTGTTCTCCGAAGAACCTCTCATCCCTGGTCTCCCGCCCACCATCCTCCCCATCACAGACCACAGGTGCCTTGAGTGGCCACCTGGATGAGACTCAGCCGCACCCTTCCTCTCCCCAACCCCCACCCCCCCGCCATCCCTGAGCCCTAGGCTCCCCCACTGTGATGCTCATGTTGTAACCTTGGGTCCTTCCTTTGCTTTGCGCCTGCTCGTTGCTTACTGAGAATCGCTGGGGAAAGCCATGCCAGCTGGCTCCGTGGCAGCCCCGTGCTATCAGCGCTAGTGGGCCTTCGTCCCGCTCAGCGTCCTCCCATTCATCCGGGCCACTTCCTACCACAGCCCCAGAGAGCCGCTCTCAACCTTTTCCCACTGTTTGAGCCCTAAGCAGAACCTAAAAAAACGCTCACCCAGAGGAAATAGTTGGCTTAAAGTTCCTCTCCACAATCTCAAAATGTTACTGTACATTCGCGCTTCCTTTTTCTCTTCTCCTCCTTTCTCAGAATTCTGAGAACCATCCCCCATCTCCTCCTCCTTTCCAAAACTTGCTTTCCGCGTGGATTTTGGTATCTTTTTCTTTTTCTTTCCTTTCCCTTTCCCTTTTCCGACTTCGTTGTATAATTTATCTCCTGTCTTCTCTCCCTTTCTTCACGTTCTTCCTCGTGGCTGGCCCCTTCCCTCGGTTAGTGAACCAGCCCAGTGCTTTGGGGGATGAATTGTGCCGTGATTGTTTGAGGTGGTTGCAGAGAAGGCTTTGTCCGGGTGAAGGGCGCGGGGGACCAGCACTGAAAGGATGGAGAACAGGTGAGGTTCGGAGGGATTTCGTTGTCAGAGTGACTCTTGAGTTAGTTGTTATTTATGACTCTGCCTTCTTTTCCTACTGTTCTGTCAGCTCCTTGGGGCAGAGGCTGTCAGATGTATCTCACTTTCCGGCAGAAATATCTGGCTTGAATGAACAGAATTCCTTCAAAACGTGTGTGTATGGGGAGAGAGAGCTGCTCTCTGGAAGGTGTAATTTTTAAAAACAGGAGAGTTGATGGGAAAGAGAAAGACATCTTCCTGTTGGAGGACAAAAGGAGTCACCTTTCGTTCGTTCCCCAACGCGTGGTCCATGGTGTTAGGTTCCTGTTGCTGCAACAAATGGCCACATAGCGGCTTCGAACAACACACACTTACTCTCTGACAGTTCTGGAGTTCCGGGTGGGTCTTACTGGTTTGAAGGCCGGTATCAGCAAGGCTGCGTTCCTTCCTGGCTCTAGGGGAGAGTTGTTTTCTTGCCTTTTCCAGCTTCTAGGAGCTGCCTGCATTCCTCATGGTCGCCTTTCATGTCCAGACCCAGCAATGGCGGGTCAAGTCTTTGTCACGTGGCATCACTCTGACCCTCTCTCCTTCCTCCTTCCATTTATAAGGCCCCTTGTGATTATATTAGGCCCACTGAGAGCTTCCCGGATAATCTTCCCGTCTCCAGGTCAGCTGACTATCAACCTCCTTAATGCTATCCGCAGCCCTAACCTGCCATGTTACCTAACATACCCACAGGTTCCCGATGGTCAGGGCATAGACGTCTTTGGGGAGGCATCTGCCTGCCACCTCCTTGAACAAACAGCATCTGCATCGCCTGGGAACTTGTTAGAGATGCAGAATCCTGGGCCCCACCCAAGCTTCTGACGCAGACCCTGCATTCTAATCAGTCCCCAGGTGATTGGAATGTACTTTCAAGTTTGAGAAGCCACAACTAGATTATCGCAAAGCCCCACTTTAAACTTCCCACGATTCTGTGAAAACTGCATTTTCCCCCACCTTCCAATCTTCATTTTTCCTTCTTATCCTGGTTTCCTGCCAGAAAAAAAAAAGTTAATTTTGATTTGTACCCTTGGTGTTAATTCCCCAAAAGTCAGCCAAGTAGAACATGACAACAGCTCATGCATATATTTTTGCTGGCAGACAGTAGATGCTGGGAAAGGCAATTAAATTATAGAATTATCCATGATGCGGAGGTACTGGTCTGCAAAGAGTATTTTCTTCCCCGAGAAGATTCGCGGGAGACCTGCCTTCATTAGTGTGAAGATAACGTTAGTGGCCCAGCCAGTGAAGCAAAGCGAGCTGATTCTGAGGCGTCTCTGAGTGGCTCAGCCTTTGAGAAATGTGACCAAAGCTGATTATAAAATTCCTTTCAAAGTTGCGGGAACGGCAAACCCATACATAACGCTGGTTCTCGCTGGTGGGAAAGGAGGCGGCTGGCTGTGTGACTGCTGTCCTTATGGCAGGGATAGGCTTGAGCTCACCTCCCAGACCACAAGCTGCTCGAGGCTAGGACCAGCCACAGGCCGCGCCTGGGACCTGGGCGCTCGCCATACATTCTGGGCTTGAGCACTTTCTAATACCCAGTGATACTTTATGCTGAATCCAGAGATGCACTGAAATAAAAGTGAATAAGTAAACGGGAATATTTCAGGGGCCATCATATTAGACTCTCTACTTCCTTTTGTTCATTCATTCCTTCATCTGTTTGTTCAACAAACATTTATGAATCATCTGCTGAATGCCACCCATGGTTCCGGGCCCTGTGGCTATAAAGATACGGTCCCTGTCACTCGGGAACTCACATCCCAGTGAGGCAAAGAGTCACATCCGTGAATACCTGTGGCAGCGTGCGTGCCGGCAGCGGTATGTGAGCAGGTCAGGCGCCTCTCTTCTCCCACGTCATTGCACGTTAACTGAATTTATCTTTGACATTGCCCGTTTCTCCCCTTTGCCAGTTGGACTCATTATTGGGCTTTATTGTTTTGTTTTCATCCCCAGCTGCTAATGTCGCCTCTAGGCACTTCACTACTTGTTCTAGAAAGTGAAACCCTCTCAAACTAGTGCAGGTAAAAAAGGGGTTATTACCAAGGTCTGGTGGGGTCTCATGGGACTTCAGGAAAAGTCCAGGAAGCAGGAAAGGCAGCTCCAAAAGACCCCTGTTCTCCCCCTTTGTGTGGGGTAGAGCAGACCCCACGGCAGAGGATCTGACTGGCTCACGTCGTCTCTTCGGCCAGGCTGCTTCCTGACACCGTGATATAGTCCCTGTATTCTGATTGCCTCCTTCCTATCACTCACTTAGCATAAATGGCAATTACATATACACTGAGTGGCCAGATTATTATGATCCCTTAATGCAGTGTGTGTGTGTGTGTGTGTGTGTGTGTGTGTGTATTATATTAGAGGCCTGGTGCATGAATTCGTGCATGGGTGGGGTCCATCCAGCCTGGCCAGGGGGAGGGGACATGGGCGGTTGGCTGGCCTGCCTGCTGGTCGAACTCCTGGTCGAGGGGACAATTTGCATATTAGCCTTTTATTATATAGGATATACACTGAGTGGCCAGATTATTATGCGTTCAGAGATCATAATCATCTGGCCACTCAGTGTATATTTAAATTTACATGATTACATCTGTTTTCCTCTCTAGGTATGGTAATGACCGTATCTGTTTTGTTGCTGCTCTATCCAGCCTTGGATAAATAAATGAGAGGGAGAAAAACTAACTGTTATTAGTGACCCTCGAGATGGGCTTTCTGTGGTCCCCGTCGGCTTGCAGAAGGGGGAGCGGGATCGAGGAGAGCCTTGGGTCCCCTGGCGCTCACCGAGCTGTGGAGGAAGGTATACAGGGCCGTCTCCCCCAAATAAGTCTTGGCCAACGCACTCGCCACATGTTCTTTCAATTGCAAAGACACGCCAGCCTTCACACCCAGAGAGACCCTTCTCCTTCGTGGCCCAGTGTAAATGCCCCCACCCTTTTCTTTTTAAAATGTATTGAGCAGCTAATGAATGCCCAATCCTGTCTCAGACACTTTCATGCATCATGTCTTCATTGTCACAGAGATTCTAGCAAGTAAAATCCTCGTTTTTACAGCCCCGGGACCAGGTTTCAGTTACTTAAGCAGTTCATCCAAGGTCATAGAGCTGGCACGTGGCAGAGCCAGGATTAGGACCCGGGTGTGTTGAATCCCAAAGCTCCTTCCTTGCCATGTGGCTGCTCCTCCAGAAAGGATCCTCGCCTCCCCGGCGGGCTGGACTGCTGCTTCTCTGGAGAACCACTGCGCCTTGTTCCTCGACACACAGCGTGAGCACAGACAGCCAGGCTCCTCGCCGCCCTGTCCCTCGTGGGGGGGGGGGGGGGGGGGGCGGAGACTGCGTCGGCTTCCCCTTCGTGTCCTCGGCACCTGTCACTTACTGGGAGCTCACCCACTATCTCTCCGCTGGGCTGAGCTGCGGAAGGATAGGCAGTTACTATGCCATTTCATATTTTTTAAATATATTTTTATTGACTTCAGAGAGAGGAAGGGAGAGGGAGAGAGAGATAGAAACATCAATGATGAGAGAGAATCATTGATCAGCTGCCTCCTGCACACCCCACACTGCGGATCGAGCCTGCAACCTGAGCATGTGCCCTGACCGGGAATCAAACCGTGACCTTCTGGCTCATAGGTCGACGCTCAACCACTGAGCCACGCCGGTCAGGCTCATTTTATACTTTTAAAACTCCACCAAATACCATGAGTACATTCTAAAGAAAGCAAAATTATCGAGTCTTATAAATATTGTTCCCTCTCTGCTACTGAAATTGAAGGAACATATGTGTATTCTTCCTGCCCATGTAATGTTTAGTTACATCGCAGTCAACAGAGACTCACCCTCTGTTACTGTGGAAGGTAAAAATGCTGGTGACTCAAGGCAGCAGCCTGGTGTACCTACACATTGGCATTCTCTCCTCCAAGTGGGCATGGTGATTATGCACAAAGTGTCTGAGAGGAGGATTCTGCACTCTCTTCCTAGGAGACACAGTGTGTACACAAACACTTGGATATAAAGTAACAGGTGCTAAGTGTTAAGAAAGACCTCCTGCTTCCATGGTGGCGTGGCTCAGTGGTTGATGTCCACCTATGAACCAAGAGGTCACGGTTTGATTCCCATCAGGGCACATGCCTGGGTTGTGGGCTCAGTCCTTAGTAGGGGGCATGCAAGAGTCAACTGATCCATGATTCTCTCTCATCATTGATGTTTCTATCTCTCCCTTTAAAACAATGAGAGAGAGAGAGAGACCTACTGCTCAGGGCTATGGGAATTGAAAGGCGGCAGGGATGACCTCTGGCAGGGATGGGGAGGACTTCATGGGACACCTGGCATTTCAGCTGGAATGTAGGATTCAGACAAACACACACAGCTCAGGTCAAAGGCAAAATACACAGAGGTGGGATGGGAGGCCAGCACTGGGCTGTGCGTGTCCGTAAAGGGCAGAGCAGGAGGGGCGCTTGGAAAGCAGGCTGGAACCCCGCTGCTGATGGCCCCGAGTGCCAGGTGGTAGAGACTCGCTTTATTCTCAGGAAGGAAGGTGGTAAACGGCCACTGTTCTGCTCTAGGCAGAGCCGTCTGGCAGCAGGGAGGATGGATTTGCGGGGAGAGCCTGGAGCAGAGGGAGTGGTGATTTTATGTTTATTTGATAATACTGGGTCTTTACTGATCACACAGCTGTGTGGGTGGACTGAACACCGGGCAGATGCATTTCTGAAACTCGGGCACAGTCTACATGACTCATGGGTGAGGCTGAAGGATTTCTGAGGAGTCATCACAGACAGGCTCAATAAATGCACACTGCTAGCAGCTCTAACACCGGACCACGCGGTCCAGAGGAGGGAGGTGAAGGCAGGAAGCCGCAATCGAAAGGCTTGTGGAAGCCGGGCCTCTGCTTGGTGAGGGCGCAATGCCAGCAGGCGGGCCTGAGGCAGAACGGGCCAAATCCTGCCCGGCCAGATAGGAAGCCCCAGAGAGAGGAGGGAAGGGGAGATTAACACGCTGAAGGCGAAATCACAACCACTTCTGAGGTGCAAAAGGCCAATTTCTAAAGCAGGGGTACGTGATTTGGGAAAGGCAAGGCGGTTGCTAAGCGAACCGCTAACGAGGGCTCCCGATTGTCAGCCTGCGCCCTCTGGTTTATGGCATCAGCACCCAGGGGGGTGCAGTGGGGGGCAGCTCCGAGCAGTGGGCTTGGGGGCATGAAGCCGCCGCAGCAGGCACATCAGCCGCTTGGGCTGTGGGGTGCGGGGTGCGGGAAGCGCTGTGCACCAGGCCATGCCAGAAACAGCCCCTGCGGGACAGAGCAGTCCCTGCACGCGTGGATTTTCTGACTTCCCCGGATGCAGACTACCCTTCCTCACGCTTTGATGGATCCATTCCTCCAGGAGCTTCATTTCCAGATGCAAAGGCCGCCTGCAGCCCAGCCTCGCTGCAGCCCTGCCCGTGACCCCCTCCTTACAGTTAAGGCGACGTGTCAGGAGGTCTTTCTCAGATTTCAATGTTTAGAGCCCTTAGGATGGGGCTGCATCTTGGATAGTGACACTGTGGGGTTCCTGTATTTTTATGCGGACATGCGCGCGCACACGGTTTCACCATCCTTCTCACAGACGTTTTCACAGGAAAATAAGTGCAGTGACTATGAATAAGAAGGTGGTGGGACGACACCACGCCCTTCACATCAGCAGAGTTCGGTGATGAAAGCAGAAACAGCGTGGCCCAGAAATTCACTAGAATTCGACGTCACCACGGAATATCTAAGAATAAGCAGAAGCTATATTTTTCCCTCTTTCTCTTATTTTTTAAAAAAACTTGATATTCCCGTCTTGGTGAAGTGTCTTCCTCTGGGAATCATATGCAATATTCATAGTTAGATTTGGTGTCAGAATTCCGTTGTTGACAATGTTCTAAGGATACGTTCAGAGCTAGGATGTGTAAGATGACCAGGATGGATGTTTTCTGTATCTGACCATGGTTGTTGTTGTATAAACATCTAAAAAGGAAGTGTCTGTGAGCCATGGTTGATACTGTGTTTTGCTTTAACCTGACACAGTGTATTATGTTCTGCAGAGGAGAGACTGGAAACAGGTAGAACCGTTAGTTATGCTTATTCCATAGCTAGAGGCCCGGTGCACGAAATTCGTGCATGGGTAGGGTCCCTAGGCCTGGCCAGCGATCAGGGCCAATCTGTGGGGTGACCAGCGGGGCAATTGGGGGGGGCCCCCACTGGCACCCGCCTTGGCTGGCCTGGGACCTGCAGTCTGGGGGAAGCTCTTATGTTGAGCATCTGCCCCCTGGTGGTCAGTGCATGTCATAGCAACTGGTTGTTCCGCCGTTTGGTCAGTTTGCATATTAGGCTTTTATTATATAGGATTGTGGGTCTTTACTGATCACACAACTGTGTAGGGGGGTTGAGAACTCTGGTCTAATGATACTACAGATGACCCTGGAACAACACGAGGGTGGGGGGTTACCGGCATGCCCCTCTCTCTTTCCCGCACAGTCAAGAATTGGAGTGTAACTTTTGACTTCCCAAAAACATAACTACTAATAAGCCTACTGTTGACTGGAAGCCAATAACGTAAACAATTAACACATCTTTGTATGTTACATGTATTATCCTATATTCTTACACTAAAATAAGCTAGAGAAAAGAAAATGTTATCAAGAAAACCATATGGAAGAAGAAATTCCTTTACAATATTTATTTAGAAAAATCCAAGTCTAAGTGGACCTGCACAGTTCAAACCCAGGTATAATGTAGTTAATGTCATTAATAACTAAGTATTGTATTATTTAGAAGAGCATGGGTGAAGTGGTAGTAATAATGGTGATTATTAAGAGGTTCTGTGTAATACTAACCAACTAGAGTGGGTTGAAATGCTAGAATTTTATTTTAAAGAACTACGTTAGAAGGGTCGCATGTAATGTTTAGACACACAAGGCTCTGGTAAATACGGGGCCACTGTAGTTATAGTTGGGCACACACTGATAGTGACTTCCCTGGGTTGGATGTAGGTTTGTTCTTGTTTTTCTCCCCATCTTAACTTCTTTTTAAAAGAGGGGGAAATGGGAAGATATTGGTCAAGGGGTACAAACTTCCAGTTATAAGATTTAACAAGGACTGGGGGTCTCATGTACAGTTTGGTGATTGTATCTAATAATACTGTATCTTGTATTTGAAAGTTGAAAGTAGATCTTAAATGCTCTCACCACAAAATAAATGGTAATTATGTGATGAGATGGAGATGGTAGCTAATGCTATAGTGGTAATCGTTTTGCAATATATAAGTGTATAAAATCAACACCTTAACTTGCATTTACATATATATATGTATATGTGTGTATGTGTATACACACACACATATACACACACACACACACACACACACACACATACCGAGAGAGAGAGAGAGAGAGAGAGAGAGAGAGAGAGAGCGCTATCTTTTTTAACACGATCAATGAATAAGAACAACTTAACAGAAGATCTTGTCAGCATCCTTGAGGGATGCTCAGAAGACCTGAATCCTTTGCACAGCCCCGTGGGCCCTGCATGATCTGGTCCCTGCCGTCTCTGGCCTGTCTTACCCTCTAAAAGCCCCACCCTCTGCCTCCCTCCTAACTCACCTCCAGCCACTCTCTCCTCATCTGCACCTTGCTTCTCATTCATGCTGGTCCCTCTGCCTAAAATGCCTTTCCCCTTACCTCCCACTCATCTCTTCTCACTTCAGATCTCCACATACCGATATAAAGGCATGCATGTCTCCCTGTCATAAGATTTTATAGATTTTTATCACAGTGTACTGGTATGTTTGTGTGATCATCTGATCAACGTGTACATTTCTCTCTAGTCTGTAAGTTCCAGGAAGTTTGATACCTTGTCACACAACAGACATTCAAAAAATAGTCACTGAATGGATTTTTAAAAAGTGGGGGGGAAAACCACTTAGATTTGAAGAAATTACTGTTTTTTAATATGGAGGCTAGAAAAACTAAGAACCATAAAATGTGAGAATAGAAAAAACAACAACAGAGGAATCTTGAATCACATATACAAATACATATGTTGTATGAGTCCTCAGTAAACACCACAGAGTGAGCATTTTTGAGTGTTAAGATTCAAAACCAGCTTTCTGATCTATAGTGTCATTCACCCATCGCTTGTACTGTTTGCTCATCATAATCTAAATATTCATATGGAGAAGGCTACCGATTTCCTAACATAATTAAATGTCCTAGTCAATCGAGCCACATTACATCCATACCCATACAACCCATAAGCCATGAATCCGATTACAATAAACTGCAGGCAGCTCACAAACTCAACTGGTCACACATCACCATTGATGTAAACACTGAAGATCGTGCAGCGATCACCCCTGTGAAGCCACTTACCTTGGCACCGGGCAGCACCCTCGTATTTGTCCATAGCAGCTGCAGTCATCTCCTTGACAGGAAGCTGGTGAGCCAGGCTTTGCTAACGTGGATAGAGCACCCTATGGCAGTTGCCAGGGAGGTAGAGATCAGTTCTGTTAAGCCAGACGAAAGAATACGTGCTGTTTTTGACTAAGAAATACGTACAGATCATTAAAAATTGACGGTCAGCCTAATCTACTGCAGTCCTTTGCTCTCACATGTGTATTTACTGTGTTTGAAATGCTTGGTGTTCACACGTGTGTTTGGGAGCATTTTCTGCCCTGTGGCTAAGACTGCCATTTCGAACAATGCAATGCCCACGTCTCTCGGTCTCTGTAAACCGCAGTGGCGTTCACAGCACACCGGCAGCCCCGGGGTGACGGTTTCCACTGTGCGGAGCGGAGACGCTGAGGCACGAGGCCGTTCCTGCACGGTTGCTTCCCAGAGACCCCCCGGAGCCGGCGCAGGGAGAGCCCGAGGCAGAGCACATCCGTGTCCTCCCTCCAAACACATCTGTGTGCATCTGGAGCCTCGGGGAGGGTAGATGGCTTTTCACACTCGCTGTTGGAGTCCGAACAAGGGGACCTCTGTACGACGTGTGTGCGCAGCACGGGGGTGTCCAGGTGGTTGCCAGGGTGCACTCCCGCTGGCCTGGAACGCCCGAGAAGGCAGCGGGCCGGGGGCTTCCCGGAGCCTTTCCCACAGCTGTCATTGCGTCCGTCCGTCCGGTGAGAGATCCCCAAGTGGAAGATGTTTAAAGCGCTTCCCTCCCTTTCCCCTCTTCCCCCTTCCAGATCTACGCGGTCCGCTCCGTCGTGCCCAACAAAAGCAACAACGAGATCGTGCTGGTGCTGCAGCAGTTCGACTTCAACGTGGACAAGGCCGTGCAGGCCTTCGTGGACGGTGAGTGCGGCCCGGGCCGAGGACGCCCGAGTTACGTGCGCCCCGGGCTTCCATACGGGGTTCCTTAAGTGCACTGGATACCAATTCATTACTAATGCTTTCTCATGAGAACAGGCATGTTGGGAAACACACATACATACCCAAGAAGAACACAATTTAATGTTTTCTCCATCGTTACTAGTAAGGAAACACTATAGATGTTTTCTAAGTATTTCCTAAAGGATTCCTAGAGTAATGCTATAATTCCTCTGCTGCCAGTCATTCACGATTGTTACTGAACATGCGCTTTATTTGACGGGGTCCTGTGCCTGGAGGGGGAGGGACTCATTCTGACCTGGGAAGTTGTCGCTCTCCTTGTCTCTACGACTGGAACCCTTGAGTGTGATGCTTTAGGATCCGAGGAGACTGGTTTATCCTTCGATAGCCTTACTTTTTTATTTTGAATTTGCCTAATTAATTGGAATATCAGTTCATCTCGTCTACTTCTAGAACCTTTTTGCCTTTTTTTAAAAAAAATGTTTTTTAGAAAGCCCATTGCCAGTTATGTTATAGAATCTCAAGTCTCGGAATGTTTTTTCTTGTAAATGTATAACCTAGTGCTTTAGATCTCCTGCAAACTAGGACATCCTCTTCTCCTAATCACATCAAATACGTTTCCTTGATGAACAGAGATCGCATGCCCGCCCTTGGCTCTCATAACGCCTCTGGTCCCTCGTCAGCGTCTGTTTTGTAAATACGGACTGGCTCACCCTAGTCTGACGGATGAGGTCAGGGAAGACTTAGCGGTCTCTCAACCACATCCTATTTACACTGCGTTTGTTAAGGGTAGTGTGACCTGCTCATTTTCCTAGGGACAGAATAATCGTCCGAAGTTCCGACCAGTATAATTGCCTTTCAGACAAGGTCTTGGAACCAGGCAACAGGCTCGCACTCTGATGTCAGCAGCCAAGGTCTAAGGTCCTAATTGACTTTAAAAATGATTATCATTCAAAATAGACCTGCAAGCACACCCACAGTGCACAGCTTTCCTGCTTTTCCCTGATTCAGGGACCAGCAGATAGAGACTCTGTAGCCATCAACAAGGAATAGTAGAGAGCGCCGTATTAACCAGGCGTTGCGGCTTCCAGGGCAGTGTGTCTTCAAGAAGAAAATGTTGGGCCCTAGCCCGTTTGGCTCAGTGGCTAGAGCATCGGCCCGCGGACTGAAGGGTCCTGGGTTCTGTTCTGGTCAAGGGCACATGCCCAGGTTGCCAGGCTCGATCCCCAGTAGGGGGCGTGCAGGAGGCAGCCTTCAATGATTCTCTCCCATCATTGGTGTTTCTCTCTCTCCCTCTCCCTTCCTCTCTGAAATCAATAACATATATACACATATATGTATATATATGTGTGTGTGTGTGTATATATATATATATGGATGTATGTATATATATTAAATATATTAAAAAGAAAATGTTGGAGCCACACACATCCTGGCTCAGACACACTGTTCAGGTTTCCCCTGGCAGCATCGCTCGAATGGAAACGGAGCCTCAGGAAAGGGTTAGGGCGACTGTCCCCACCCCCACGGGCTCGTGGCCCCACAGGGGAAGTTCCATTACAGAGTGACCCCGAGGAAGCGCACGGACGCCCGGTAACTGATCACTGTGGAGCTCCGTGGTGTTTAAATAGAGCACCTTGCTTGTCCTTCCTGAGATGCTCGCCTCGTCAGGGTCGAGGCCTCATTAAATAAAACCCTCATCGATCGCTGAGGAGCCTCGTGCCATTGTGGCTGGGGACCAATCACACAGCTTGTTTAAAAGCCACGGAGAATCAAAAATATGTGTCAGCAACCTCTTACGTGGCATATTAACGGCGCTCCTTCCGAGTGGCCCAGGAAACCCCAAGCATTTTCAGTGTAATTAAAATTTAACAGTAACAGTTTCACAATTCTCTGCAAACATGGTTATTTCTTCTTCGGAATTACTCTCCAGAAGCTCATTTTTTAAAAACTGCAAGTAGAATTTATGTCAAAATATGAAAACCAGAGGAATAATTGAGCGTTGCCTTTGAAAGCAGGAAGCCATTCACCTCCTTCCTCCGCTTAAAAAGGACAGTATTTGGACATTTTTAAAAATATTATTTAGAAAACTGCAGCTTATCTATGAGTGAGAACTACCCTAATGACTAGTTAGCCACTGGTGTGACTTACCCCGAAACCCAATGAAAGGGACTTCCTCAAGTTCTTCCAAAGGGAAATCCTGGGAAGCGTTCATTCTTGGGGAAAATCAGAGGAAGGCCGGCCCAGTAAATAGAAAGTCTGAACTATGGTGCACTTCTAAGTGCAGTGTTGTTATTTCAAGTACATGTAACTCAAAAAGCCTGCGAGGGGCGCTGAGTCGGAAACTTTGAGTCGACAGGAATAATTAGCCCGTCTCAGCATTAGTCAAAGCAACGCCGCCTCTGCTTACCCAACAGCGACAGCAGACTCCATAATTGGGACCCGGCTGATTTGAAATTTCTCACGAAGGCCAGGCTCAAGTTTATCTTTGTTTGGCCAGCACACTCCTTGCAGAGAACTGCTACAGTGTAATGGGATTGTATGAGAATGCTCACTCTTGGAGAAGTAACTGCTTAATATGAAAAAAAGCTAATGCACTCATTACCAATAAGTTATTGTTGAAATTACCCCCCAGCTCAGCTGGAAGGAGGGAAAGAACTTTGTTAGAATAGGTGGAAACATTTACTTGAGCAAAAGATTAATACATACATACATACATACATACATACAAAACAACCATGTTGTGTAACATACCAGGGTGGGCTTTTCCTCTGAGTCTGTGTGGTTCCACATGTGTGAGTGGCATTGACAGAACCTAAAACTGTTGTCATTTGATGAACTTTTGTTTCAAAGTGGGCGCCTGGCAAAGACCACCCCCTACCTTTCCCCCAGTGATGAGCGCAAAGCTTGCATCAGCTCGTCTGGCCTCCTCTCACCCTGCAAACTGTGAGCACAGTAGAGGCAGGGAAAAGAGCAGGAATGGCCAAACAAAAACCTGTGATTCACATGGTTAATAATACTCAAAACCCCACCTTTGGTCCGGAAGATTAGAGGTATTTTGATTCATCTCTCCAACAGAACAATTTTAATTCTACTTACGGCAACGAAGCTAGCAGAAAAGTCTCAAGATATATTTCATTTTCTCTAAGACAACATAATGACCAAAAAAAGTAAGCTTCATGTAGTAGGGCTTAATGTTTTGATAAAACCAAGATCATGCGGTGAATTAAATGAAAATCTGGAAGTAAAACACGAAACTGGCATTTTTATTAAGGTAGGATGAATCAAAACAAATGAAAAAGCCGGGGGGAAAAAATTGCTACCAAGATGAAAAGACCGAGATGAATTTTGTGTGGTGTTTTATTATGTGAATATGCATTAAAGGTCCTTTGTCTTTGTCTAGGCAGCGCAATTCAAGTTCTAAAAGAATGGAATATGACAGGAAAAAAGAAGGTAAGATTAATATTGATTGTAAATTAGTAGCATCTTCAATCAAAACTTTTATGGTTGTTATCATTTTAACAAGGCTGCCAATTTTATGCTTCTTTCAAATATGATAATATGTACACCCAGAAAGCTTGCAAATCCACGACTCTCTTCCCTTCCCAGCCACCCTCCCCTCGAAGGCCGTGGTTTTCTGTCTGGTGTTCTAACGACCAGGTGTGCTTCACAAGCGCCCGGGTTTTCTTTTTACGTATTAGGGGGAGCCTCGCCTGAGAATTCAAAGGATTCAAGACATTAACTTGCCTGAACAGATCCTGTGGCACAGAGAGGATTAGGAGTGTTTCAGAGATGCTTGGAAACGCTCTAAATATATTTTCACATGTTTTTCCAACTGAAAGAATCTGTTCAAAGCTGTGCTGAGATACCTTTTTGCTGAGTTCTAAGCTAGATTTTCTTTTTTAAGAGAAAAAGAAAATACTTTAAAGTCATAGTAAGGGACCAATTTTTTTCTTTTTGAGAACTCTGGCAGACTCCTCCTGGAAAACAGAGGGGAGATTTTCATCGGCCCCTTTTACTAGTACGTGACTTTGCCTTCTTGTCTAGTCAGCAAGAGTGACTTGTGAGGTGTGCGTGCGCACACTGGCCTCTGTGTCTGGCTCGCCTTTCTCATCTTGTGAGCATGCTCACTCGCTCCTGGTTCTGCGCCTATAACCTGCTTCATGGCCTTCACAAAAAGTCTGCTCTTTTCTTTTTTAAAAATAAATCTTTAGCCCTAATTGGTTTGGCTCAGTGGATAGAGCATCGGCCTGCGGACTCAAGGGTCCCAGGTTCGATTCCGGTCAAGGGCCTGTACCTTGGTTGCGGGCACATCCCCAGTAGGGGGTGTGCAGGAGGCAGCTGATCAATGTTACTCTCTCATCGATGTTTCTAACTCTCTCTCCCTCTCCCTTCCTCTCTCTAAAAAAATCAATAAAATATATATTTTTTAAAAATAATAAAAAATAAATAAATCTTTATTGCTGAAAGTATTACATCTGTTCCCTTTTTTCCTCCGTTGACCCCTTCTGGCCTGCCCCCCTGCTCCTGGCCCCACTCCAGGCCTTCATCACCCTATGGTCTGTGTCCCTGGGTTATGCATATATGCACACAAGTTCTTGGGTGGATCACAAGTCTGCTCTTTTCGAAGTCATCGCCCCGCCATTGCCACTGTTGGCCAGCAGGGCCTGAGTCGTGGGCGTCCCAGGAGATAAACCCCAGTCTGACCTGCTGCCTGAGGGACCGTCACAGGCCTGCGAGCCAGATTTTCACCAAAACAAACAAGCCGACAGTATTGCCTTCGTACAACCCCGAGACCACGGCAATTATCCTGGCCCCTTTTCCTCTTCCCAGTTTCGTGTAGCATAGGAGGAATGACGAGCTTTTTTCCTCGTTTTTGTGAGCCACCATCTTTGACAGTCTCCGCTTATCTTTAATCATAGCTCCCTGAGCGTTTGTGGGAGATGAAGATGAGTCACAGCGACTGAAAGGCGGTGTTTACTCTGACATGGAAATTTTCAGAAGTGTGGTTTGGGTATGAATGTCTCTGACGTGAGAAAAGGAGCAGACAGCAGCTGCAGACCCAACTCATTACCGAGTCTCCCTCTTAGATGTTGGGTGGGCCCGTGGGAAAATGGCCTGCCCAGCCTCGTCGCTGTGGGGCTCCCGCGGGAACTGGGACCTGGTGCCGCTGGCCTTGGCCGCCACCCAGTGAATGAATGAATGAATGAGCTCCCTCCCTTCTCTAGGGGAGCGCTTTCTCGGGGGCATGGTCGTGGTTTCAAAGGAAAAAGAAAGGGAGGAGAATCCAGGAGAGAAAGCTGTTCTTTTTATTCCTTTTCCGCGTGTGTAGAAGAACAAAGCCCGCTGAGGTTTGGCGGGTACCCACTGATGCAGCAGGCAGACAGGCCGGGTCCTGATGGGTCGGCATCCGTTCTGATCGGCTGAGGCCTGTACCACACTGAAGGTTAAGAACAGCGGATATTCCTCGGTAGAAAACCAAAGCAGTAAAGCATACAACATACTTAGGTGCATCATCATAGTATGTTGACCATTAGGACATGTTAGGAGAGAGACAGGAGGACTCTGCCATATGGTAATAATCCGGGTCTGAAGGATTTTGGGGTGTCTGAAGTGCAGGGTAGGGAAGCCTTGTAAAGCCGGTCAACTACAGCCGAGAGGTCGGGGGGGGGCCGCTGCTCAGTCCAAACCCAGATGGACCAGGTCCATTTGGCCTTACTTTGTAGCCATTGTCTACTCCAGCTTACAATGTACGTGTAAGCCACACACATCCGTACGGGGATGATTTGGGGTCCCGGGGCTGCCTGGAACCTCCAGGCAGTGGTAGCAAACAGGATCTCGGGTGCGCTGGTGCCTATTTCACAGACCCAAGGTGGACTTTGGGGATCTGCCATTCACATCCTCATCTTGCAAGGACTTGCCTGCCTTTTTCATGCCAGTCCTTCCCTCCCTCTCCTCTCCTCCCCAGAGGACCAAACCTTAGTGTCCTCCTTGCCTCCCCACCCTCATCGCCTCTGTAAGAAAGGAGAGCCGTTCTCCGGGGCGCCAGGGCTGATTCCAGTTCTTTCCGGGCGTGGTCACAGGGTCACTGTTACCTCGCGTGGTGTCTCGATTCGCTCAGTATGCCAGTGTCTAAGCCATCCCTGCCATGTTCCCCTTTCAGAGGAAGCTTTTTGTTTACTGTTTATGAAATGAAAGTTGATACAACTTATTGTAAGAAAGAAGATATTTACTTACATTAAGTTGGGTGGTTAATAAAGATGTGTTTTCACCCATTCTATTAGAAGACAAGAATAAACTCTGTGTGTTGCACATACAACTGTAAACCTACTTTTGCCCCACCCTGTGTTTATGTGTGTCTATATATATTTGTGTCTGTGTGTATATATCATCTTATATAAAACTAGAGGCCCGATGCACGAAATTCAGGCCTCTGCCTTGGTCCCCGCCCGGTGCAGCTTTGTCGTGCACAATGCGGGGGGGGGAGGGAGGTGCCTCAGCCTGGCCTGCACCCTCTCCAGTCTGGGATCCCTCAGGGGATGTCCAACTGTGGGGTCGGGCCTAAACTGGCAGTTGGACATCCCTCTCGCAATCCGGCACTGCTGGCTCCTAACCGCTCACCTGCCTGCCTGCCTGATCGCCCCTAACCACTCTGCCTGCCGACCTGCTCGCCCACAACTTCCCCTACTGCCGGCCTGCTCACCCCCAACTGACCCCCCCTTGGCAGCCTGATCGCCCCCAACTGCCCCCCCCACTGGCCTGCTCACTCCCAACTGCCCCTCCCCACCTGATCACCCCCAACTGCCCTCCCCTCCTTGCCTGATCACCCCTAACCACCTTTGCCTCAGCCCCACCCCATGGCTTTGTCTGGAAGGACGTCCGGAAGGTCTTCCAGAAGGTCTCCCAGTCTAATTAGCATATTACCCTTTTATTAGTATAGATATCTTATTTTGGTCTGTCGGGTTCATCTTATAATTCAAGGGTCTGAGCTAAAATCATATCATCTTCTCATTCACTTCTCATTCTAGAACAATAAACGAAAAAGAAGCAAGTCCAAGCAGCATCAAGGCAACAAAGACGCTAAAGACAAGGCCGAGAGGCCGGAAGCTGGGCCGCCACCCCCACCGCAGGCCCAGAGCGGCCACAGCGGGGGCTGCGAGAAGGATGGCTCGTCCACCGATTCCACCAGCGAGAAGCCAGCCCTCCTCCCTCGGGAGAAGAAGATCTCGATACTCGAGGAGCCTCCCAAGGCTCCCCGGGGGGTCTCAGGTCAGTCATTGTTAAGTCAAGTTGCTTAGGAAGATGTGGAAGGAGGGGATGCAGAGGGAACCTGCTGGCCCAGTCGTGGCTGCTGTTGACGGTGACGGAGGTGAGAGGCTGGACTCGGTGCACATGGGTCAGGCTTCCTGGGAAAGGTGGGGGAGGGACGACTGTCATGGGCTGAAGAGCAAATGCTCAGTCCAGCCCTGCACTGAGTCAAAGGATTACCTTTTCTCAAAACCCCCGGTCTGGTCTGGGTTAGGATCATTAGGAAAGTGGACATTCCAAGTTTAAAGACCTTTTCTTTCTAGACACCTTTGCTGGGATAAGGGAGGGATAACTGGTGACAAGAGAAAATGTTATTTAAAGGCAGTGTTTTCCATGATGTGACAGAACATAATCTTCCAGGGTGTTAGCATCTGGAATGTTAATCATTTGGGCTGAAGCTAGATGTTAACTAAGCTACAAAGGCCAATTCTCAATCAGCTGCATGGCCTTGGGTACATCTTTCATCTCCACTCTCCCATTTCCTTGCTGTCTGTACTAGAATGTACTGGATCAGTGGTCCTCAATACTACCTGCTTCATTTTTACAACAAATCCTAAACCAAACTTCCTAGGTAATATAGTTTACCTAGAATTTCAATAAAGTAACACTAAAATAGAGGCCTAAGAAAATGGCCAGATGTTCACACCCACTTATAATGAATCACTTTGCACTACAAGAAGTGAGACATGGCTGGATAGTGTTGACACCGTTTCTCTGTATTTGGCATGCGAATTGAGAGCTAAATAAGTATTTTTTTGTATGCAGACCTGGAAGTGAATGCAGCTGCTATAAATGTAGTTGTCAGTTCAAGTACCGTGACTGCTGGTGTGGTTGGCCATGTGATTTTTCTAAATGGTGAGATTCTCTTGGTAAAGTTCTGAGCACCGTAAAGTACAATCTTTTCTTAATTTACACGGCAGCTGAGTCCTGGAAATTCAAGTAAAACAGTGAGAAAAAAAATACCTTTGGGTTTATGTGTAAAGTGACTAGAAGGACATAAGAAAGTTCAGGACACAAGGCAATTCTTGGCTGTGCAAGACTCTTGTGATTGTAAGCAGTCTATATCCCCCTCCACCCCCCCAACCCCCAGACATCATTTTGATAAGTTTTAAAAATGTCCTGTCACTTTTTCAAAATGCCTCCTAAGAGGTGGTAGTTCCCTCGGTGAGATCCAGGACACTAACTTATTCCCAAAGTCCTTCTAGTATAAAACCCTGAGTCTATTGCATCAGCAACTTTTTAAGCTCCTCTTACATGCAAAGAAGTGCTCTGGAAAGGGTGTGGTGTGGTCCAGGCCCTGGGGGAACCCCACTCTGGTCTCTTTAAAGAGAAGGTCGTGGGAACACTGATGAGTTGATGGTTTGGGAAGAGAAGAGCCACATCCGACTGAGTGATGCAGGGGATGTCATGGGAGCAGTGGGTACTGAAGGACCCATAGATGTGAGGCGGCGGAGAGGACTCGGAGGGTCAGGAAACAGTAGGAGAACTTGACTCAACACGCACCGCTATATACGATGCTGTGCTATCCTCTGATAAACCCAAGATGAATTGGACAGGGGCCCCGCCCAGGAAGCACTCGGTCTGGCAGAAGAGCCACGTGCCACGTCAGGGGTGCAGTGAGGCAGCATGAAGTAGCCGACACACTCCACAGCGCACGAGCAAGTGTTCCGATGGTCACAAAGCTCTACTTTTCTCCCATAAACACATCACCTAACAACTCTGCTCCTAGGGCTGGAGTTGGGGTAATCCTGACCACACAATGATTTCTCAAAGCCAGCGAAACAGCAACAAAGACAACCTATTTCTATTTAGAATCTCGAATTTTCCAGGAATTCTTTAAATTCCGTTTTTAACGATGCCTACTCTTTTGAGAATGTTTTGATTTATAGTCAGGGCAGGAGAAAGAAATTAAATAATCGAGTGGCAGATTCCCAACTTTGCTTGTTATTGCTTTCACATGAATTACTTTCAAAATCTAATTACTCAAGTTGCTGCTTTGATATCAATCATAGACTAAAAGCCTAGCACATCTATTTGTTCATTTACGGATAATTTATACCTTCTCCCTAAAACAATTTCGGTAACTCTATCAAGTATACGACGTCAAAGCAAATGCCATATTGAAGAGCTCCCTTCACCGTGGAGAGCTGCCTGGAAAGTTAAGTGCCCACTGGAGTTCTCTGTCCAAGCGTTTCTGTAAACCTGCTGGGGTGGTGAACACCCAGTACACAGATGATGTGTTATAGAATGATACACCTGAAACCTACGCAATTTTATTAACTGCTGTCACCCCAATAAATCCAATAAACAAATTCTCCTATATAATAAAAGGCTAATATGCAAATTGACCGATCAGTGGAACAACTGGTCCCTATGACACACACTGACCATCGGGGAAGATGCTCAATGCAGGAGCTGCCCCCTGGTGGTCAGTGTGCTCCCACAGGGGGAGCCCCGCTCAGCCAGAAGCCGGGCTCACGGCTGGCAAGCCCAGCAGCGGTGGTGGGAGCCTCTCCTGCCTCCACAGCAGCACTAAGGATGTTCACCTGCTGGCTTAGGGCCGCTCCCCATGGAGCCTGGGCCTAAGCTGGCAGTCAGACATCCCCCAAGGGCTCCCATACTACGAGAGGGCGCAGGCCGGGCTGAGGGACCCCCCCCCCAAGTGCACAAATTTTGTGCACCGGGCCTCTAGTCCCTATATATAAAAAGCTAGGGGCCCTAACAACCAAAACAACTGGATGGACGACCGCACAGCAAGCTGCGTGGTGTGACCAGGCCGGCAGGGGCGGGCAATGAGGGGCAACCAAACGACCGAACAGCAGGCTGTGTGGGGCAACCAGGCTGGCAGGTGGGGTGGTGAGGGGCAACCAAATGATCGAACAGCAGGCTGCGTGGGGTGACCAGGCCAGCAGCAGGGGCAGTGAGGTGTGACCAGGCCGGCAAGGGGGGCAGTGAGGGGCAACCAGGTCAGCAGGCAGAGGTGGTTAGGGGTCATCAGGCAGGTGGTGGGGGAGGGCAGTTAGGGGTGATCAGATAGGCAGGCAGGTGAGCAGTTAGGAGCTAGTGGCCCCAGATTGTGAGAGGAATATCCAACTGCCAGTTTAGGCCCAATCCCTGGGCCTAAACTGGCAGTCGGACATCCCCTGAGGAGTCCTGGATTGGAGAGGGTGCAGGCGGGGCTGAGGGGACCCACCCCCCGTGCACAAATTTTGTGCACTGGGCCTCTAGTATATAAATAAAATTTAAAAAATAAAGAACAACTAGGGGGAAAGTAATCATAACAAAGCCGTATAATGATATTCTGTACTTGAGTGGTTTCGAAGTAGAATCCTAAAAGAAATCTCCATTCTGCTAGCGGGAAGCATTTCTCAAGCTTTCCACTAATGAAACTGGCTCAAGCACAACTGCCCCGAGTGCCCAGCTGGGCAGCAGGCTGTGAACATGCACAGCAGGTGTTTTATCTTTTTATAACACCTTGACATTCAAGATCTCTCTTTTTAAAAGTTTTCAACAGAATTGTTTTCTGGGAGGTGGAGTCAGCTTTAAGAGATATACAGGTGGCTGCGGGGTGTTAGTGTGACTTCCTACGTGAAAAATACCACCCAGAGCATGTTCAGGCTGTAAATATAGCGCTGTCGAGTGGGACAGTGCTGCCCATCAGCAGATAGCTCAGACGTTTGGGAGTTTGGTTTAAACTTAGTACAGAATGACTTTAAGCCTTGGAGTACTTTTTTCTGGGCTTCAGAATTTTTAATAATAGTGACACTGAGCTCTTTTACATAATGCAATCAAGATTCATCCTGCATCCAAGCACAAAGTCGGACAAAGGGCAGATCAAGATTTATTCTTACCAAAAGCAATGCCAAGGCTCATTTTTATTTCTAAGGCCCCATGTAAAGCACATGATGATGTTAGGGTCCAATTTTCCCAAATGTTCTTCCTGGTCTATTTTCCTTAAGGCTTAGATTCTTCACTTGTTTGTGGGGTGGTTTGATTTATATACTAAGTTAATCATTATCAAACAAAGTGCTTTACTGAAATTATGTGTATGGGAGACTATGAAACCATTTTAACTCAATTGGTTAAAGTACTTATTTTAGAAGTACTCTGTATTCAATACATTTCTTAAGGTTAGATTCAAATTTTATGTATACTTCTTTCAGTTTACTTACAAGTACATAAAGCTTTCATTAAAAAGTAAAAACTAAAGAGAAAATAAGTGTTTACAGGAACTTTGAAATCTGAACACATACATGACTGTACATATATTATGAAAATCTTTGAATCCAAGTTCATATATTTCTCTCAAGAGGAACATTTGTTTTCTTTGGTGCTGTTAACAAAAAATGACAACCACCATTTATGTTTTGCTGTGTAAAATAAATCAAGTTAAGAACAAATTAAATTATGTAAGTTTTAGTAACTGGAAAATTGAAAGTCCTCAGTATTGAAGAGTTAACTTTGAGAACAATTGCATGCATTTACAGCTGAGTGTAAATGGGCACCAATTGATGGGAAAATAATTCAGCAATGCATATCAATAACTTTTTAAAGAAAATAAAAGCATGAATTTATATCTTCTTCATCACAAACTCCACTGACTTTTTGGATGTAGAAATCCTATATAATAAAAGGCTAATATGCAAATCGACCAAACGGTGGAACGACCAGTTGCTATGACATGCACTGACCACCAGGGGGCAGGCACTTAATGCAGGAGCTGCCACCTGGTGGTCAGTGCGCTCCCACAGCGGGAGCACCGCTCAGCCAGAAGCTGGACTCCCGGCTGGTGAGCGCAGCAGTGGTGGCAGGACCCTCTCCTGCCTCTGCAGCAGCGCTAAGAATGTCCGACTGACAGCTTAGGGGAGTGGGCCTAAGCCAGTGATGGCGAACCTATGACACACGTGTCAGCACTGACACACGTAGCCATTTCTGATGACACGCGGCCGCATGCCAAGAATGAAACATTTGCTGCTCCTGAGGATGAAACATTTGCGACTAGAGTCTTGGAGTTAGTTTTTTCCTCAAAGTGACACACTACCCGAGCTATGCTCAGTTTTTTGGCGAAGTTTGACACACCAAGCTCCAAAGGTTGCCCATCACTGGCCTAAGCCATCAGTTGGACATCCCCCGAGGGCTCCAGGACTGTGAGAGGGTGCAGACCGGGCTGAGGGACTGCCCCCCTGAGTGCACGAATTTCGTGTACTGGGCCTCTACAATAATGAAGAAAAAGGAAAAGAGGACCTGGCTTAATAGAAGAGGACAAGGAAATGGAAGAGGATTGACAGATGAAGCTACAGCACAGAATTACGAGGGAGCTTGGGCAGGAAGGAGTATGACTGCCCAGCAGGAAACGGAGAAGCTCTGGATTGAGGGTCAGTGGATAGAACTGAGGGAAAACTTGAGAAGAGGTATAAAACAGGACAATTGAAGGTATTTTAAGAAACAATCCACTATCCCCATACAATCTCTTCTACTCCAGCTTGTTCTATAAAATGCCTAATATTTACCTTCAAGGCAAAAAAAAAAAAAAAATCAGAGGAAGAGAATGGAACATGACCTAGTATTTTAATGACCTATTAGAACAAAATCAAACTATTTTGAGGAAAATAACAAAATCCAACATTTCTCAATGTGTCATCCACAATGTTCAATACCCAATTTTAAAAATTACTATTCACGGGCCCTGGCCGGTGTGGCTTAGCTGGTTAGAGTGTCATCCTGTACACCAAAAGGTGGGGGGCTTGATCCCCAGTCAGGGTGCACGCGGAAGCAACCAATTGATGTTCCTCTCACATCAATGTTTCTCCCTCTTCCTTTCTCTTGCTCAAAATCAATATTTTTTTTAAAAAATTACTATACATGGGAAGAAGCAAGAAAATGTGACCTATAATGAAGAGAAAAATTAATCATAGAAGCAGACCCATAGATAACCTGCTATTTTAGTCAGCAGACAAGTTTTATAAATATGCTAAAAAAAAATGTACAGAAAAAAAAAGGTGGATATAAAGGGTGAAGAGTAGGAGACTTTCAGAGAGAAAGAAATATGAAAATGGAAATCCTAGAACTGAACTAAAAAGTACAATATTGGGCCCTAGCTGGTTTGGCTCAGTGGATAGTGTCGGCCTGCGGACTGAAGGGTCCTTGGTTTGATTCCGATCAAGGGCACATGCCCACGTTGTGGGCTCAATCCCCAGTGGGGGGAGGGGGGGAGGAAATGGGGGGGAGGAAGGTGTGCAGGAGGCAGCCAGTCAATGATTCTCCCTCATCATTGATGTTTCTATCTCTTCCTCTCCCTTCTGCTCTGAAATCAATAAAGATACATTAATTAAAAAAAAGTATAGTATCTGAAAAAAATATTTTTTTAAGTCATCAGATGTACTTGACAACAATTTAGACAATGAAGAAGAAAGGTTCAGTGAACTTTAGGACAGATCAAAAGAAATTATCCAAACTGAAGAACAGAGAGAAAAGATTTTTAAAAGCGAGACCCGGGAAGAATGGAACACTTCTCAACTCATTTACTGAGGCCAACATAACCTTATCAAAATCTGACAAAGTCATCACAATAAAAATTACAGAATGATATTGGTCATGAGTAAAGAAGCAAAATTCTCAACAAAATATTAGCAAATGAGGTATGATTTTATATTTATAATATTTATATTTATAGTACATCATGACCAAGTGTGCTTTTTCTCAAGGATGTAACATTGGCTTAACATTTAAAAACCAATCAATGTGTCTTACTATATTAGCAAAATAAAGGAGAACAACAAAAGGATTATCTCAAAGTGAAGCAAAATAAAATCACTTGACAAAATAAAAACTCCCAGCAAATTAGAAATGTAAGAGAACTTCCTGATAAACGTGAAAAATCTACAGCTAATATCATACTTAATAATAAAATATTGAATGCAATTTCCCTAAGATCAAAATCAATGCAAGGATGATGATTCTACATTGTACTAGCATTCTTAAACAGCCCAATAGGGCAAGATTGGGAAGGAAGAAGTCAAACTTCGTTTTCAGATGTCATTATTGCCTATCTAGAAAAATTTTAAGACAAATACATAAAATAGAAATACTAGTAGCTACACTTAAAAAAGAAAAAGAAACAGGTGAATTAAATTGGATAATATATTTTGTCTAACTTAATATACCCAAAATATTATTTTGATATGTGATCAATTTTTTTAAATTACCAAAGATATTTTTCTATACTGAGTCTTCAAGTTTTAGTGCGCATTTTACACTTAATAGCACATCTCAGTTCAGACCAGCCACATTTTATGTGTTCAACAGTCACCTGTGCTGGTGGCTACCTTATTAGACAGTGTTATGAATCAGCTCTGAATCAGCTACAGTCTATTGAAGTTTGCAAATGGATTCCAGAAAGTCAGAGAATTGGTGCTACTTCTGGCCTGTAATGTTAGAGGAAAACCTCTATATCCAAGAGAGAACTCTCATTTATCCTAATTGTTAGAAATATCAGGATTTGCGGTCAAGGTGAACCTAATTCTGTTATAGCTGAGTAAGTCTCTACCAGTTTTCATCTGAAAGAACTTCATTACTACATTTGGAGACAGATCTGTATAGCCAATGTGCAAACAGTGCAAAATGATTTTTTTTCCTATGAAATCATTTAATTCAGTCACAATTTTACAGATAGCTATTGAGCCAGACACAAGTACCAGTACTGGGGCTTTAAAAATGTGTCATATTTTAATATTTGCCCTCAAGAAGTCACAGCCTCTTCAAAGCAAAGGCAAGGGGTAGTCCCTGAGAACTTCACATCATCCCAGTGTTCAATGATCCCACCAGTACTGAGACAGTTTTCCAGGACCCTCCTCTAAAAAAAAAAAAAAAAAAAATACTGCTACTCAAATTTCTCAATAAATATATGTTGGGTGAATGGTGAAACGAGCCATTGTCCACTTACCAGTTCTCTGATACAAAAACATAATATTTTCAGCTCTAGGTTAATGAGCCTGTGCTCATTTGCAAGCTTGTCTTCAGCTTAAAATCTTCTGCATTCAACAGAATAATTTTTCCCCTTCGGTCATTATTTCCATCAGGCTATCCTATAAACCCCCTTACTTTTAAGAATAAGACTAGTTTACTACACTATTCACACTAGGATGTATATTAGGCTCTCAATTTATAATATTTCATCGAGGCTGAATCTTCACTATGATTTACGAGAGGGGGGGAGTTGGAACCAGCCTGTGCTTAATCACTGTGTTAACGAAACAGTTACAGGCTCATCAAAAAGTTAGCTTTTTTAAAAAAAAAATTAGTTTTTCATCTTTCAGAGCAGATTTCCTCCAGGTGGGCGGTGCCACCCATCCTCACCCCAAAGGAATCACCTGCGGGTAGAATCCCGGGCCCCCGCTGAAATCGGAACCTCTGGGGGTCTCATGAACACGCAAGTTTGACAACCACTGCCCACAGTGAGCTTCCACTTCCGTGTAACGGAAGCCCCCTAAGAACCCTTCCGGGTGAGCACACTGCGGCAGGTGACTCCCTGAGATTCAGGGTCTTGCCCAGGGTCACCCTGCAAGTGATTCCCAGGGCAAAACACCCGCCCAGGTCCTTCTGAAGTACGAGTTTCTTTCCATTCCTAGTCCATCCTCTGATCTTCCGGGGGTGCTAGTAGATGTTTCGTTCCTGGAGGAAATGCTGTTTTCGGTACTTAGTTACTAAGTTTACTAGCTTCGTTGCACGCTTCCTGTGAACTGTAATTTCCCTTTAGGTAAACGTTAAAGAGGACTCGCTATTCAGCCCATCGAGCATATGCTGTGCTGCCTTGCTATGTAGGTTACGAATGATGGATTCAAATTCACACGTCTCATACATGGGCTGATGTCTAAGGCCAAGCTGACTAGGACCCAGACCGTATTCTTTGGCGCTTTCCGATGCTGTCTCCGTCATGTTTGTGACAGTGTCAGGAAACTTGGTTTTTGTTTTTTGGTGTGTGTGTTTTTTTGTTTGTTTCATTGTTTGTTTGTTTCATTATTTTCCTATAAAATCATTTAATTCAGTCACAATTTTATTTATTTTTTGAGGGTTTTTATTTTTTTTTCCACATTTTTTTAATTAAGATATTATATGTGTACATATCTTACCATTGTCCCCCCCGACCCCACACCCATACATGCCCTCACCCCCCAGAGTTTTGTGTCCATTGGTTATGCTTATATGCATGCATACAAGTCCTTCAGTTGATCTCTTATCTCCCCACCTCTCCCTAACCTTCCCCCTATAATTTGACAGTCTGTTTGATGCTTTACTGTCTCTGTATCTCTATTTTTTGTTCATCAGTTTATAATGTTCTTTATGATCCATAAATGAGTGAGATCATGTGGTATTTTTCTTTCATTGTCAGTCACAATTTTACAGATAGCTATTGAGCCAGACACAAGTACTGGGCTTCAAAAATGTGTCATATTTTAATATTTGCCTTCAAGGAAGTCACAGCCTCTTCAAGGCCAAGGCAAGGGGCAGACATGTAAATATTGTGCTCAAACATCACACACTACGTTTTTACGAGGCCCCGTGGGAGTAGAGAAGGGAGACGGGGTGACTGTCTGAAAGGGGGCTGGGCTTCATCGAGATGATGCTGTTCTCTGTTTGAGTGTGAATCCTCATCGGCCAGAAAAGTGAGGTCCTTCCTACGGGGTCATCGGGCCCCAGGGAAGATCAGACCACTGGTCTCAGGGATCCAAACCGGCACCCTCCCCATGACACCCAGCTCTCCCCAGGAACCTGGCCTTCAAACGCACACTGGCTCCCCCTTCTTCCACCCCCAGAGCTCTCTCTGGTTGTAAGATGTTCAGGGTGATCCATTTCCTTTTCAGGCCACGAAGGTGCCGTTTAATTCACTCCAGCAATAACTAAATGGGAGCCTACCTTTAAAAGATGCCGAAAGCAGCGTGCTGCTAATTTATGGCAGCAACTATCAGAGCTCCAGAGAGCGTCTGACTGCCTGGGTTTTAAATATAGTTGAGATATTATGATGATGTTTCCTGATTTAATCCCCCCCATAAATTAGATGAAATGATTGTAATACCTGTTGTCACTTCATTCTTGCCCTCTCTCCAATCACTCTGCCCGCCTTCATTAATTCAGAATAAAATACCACGGGACATTGATGTAGCTCTTAGAGACAGGAGGACTACATTTTATAGCCTCAATACGAAATCATACTCAGAGACATGTAAGCCTTTACCAAATGAGAAAAACACACAAACAGCCCACCTGACCTTCTGATGTAGCCCATGGGAGCCTCCTCAGAACTTTCCTGGGTGAGGAAACTAAGGCTCCGAGGTGGTAAGTGGCTGCCCAGGGTCACCCTGCGAGTGATGACCAGAGCCAGGACACCCCCCAGGTCTTCTGACTCCAAGTACAACGTTCTTTCTATTTCTCGTATATTCTCTAATCTTCTGGGGACTCTGCTAAAACAGTTTCTAGACTGTTTGCAATGAAAGGCATTATTGTCCACATGGAAACAAACGAAAAAAAAAAAAAATCGTGGCATCCCCCCATCACCTTATCATCCATGTTTCTAGTTGATCCCGTCACAGTCATTATTTGGTGTTTTCTTACAGAAGGCAACAGACCACTGCACCAGAAACTGTCCTTAGATGGGAACCCCAAACCTATACACGGAACACCCGAGAGGTCAGAGGGCCTGCAGTGGTCAGCTGAGCAGCCTTGTAACCCAAGCAAGCCTCATGCAAAAACTTCTCCTGTTAATTCCAATGCCCCTGCAGCTCATCCTGAGATAAAGCCAGATGAGCTGGCAAAGAAAAGAGGTAAAGTGGTTTCTTTTGCACAAATGATTCAACGTCTTTGACACACAGAGGAAAGGGCCAGGATGACAGGACGTTCCCAGAGATGCCGCCTCGTGGAAGGGAGAAGCACACGAGAGGGAGTTTCTTTCTGTGACCCACACGCGCCGAGAGGCAGATGTGGTTCTGCCCGTGGCGGTCAAAGGGTGTAAATGGCATTACATCCCTTTTCTCTGCCTCCCCGGGACCATTCTTCTCTCCGTGGTGAGGGATAAATTTGCAGATACTTTCTACCCTACACTCTCAGGAAGCAAATGTTAGTGCCAGATCCTTTACCCAGAACTGGTCCTCAACATGAAAGGGGCTAAATCACTTCCTTTCCGATTCCCAGAAGATTAAATAATGTTCTTCTCATCCAACCTCAGTTCTATCTGATTCCCTCGGCTTTGGTGTGATACGCTTTCTCACTTTTCTGGAGGGAGATTGCTTTCTTCCAAGAAACACGCCCTTGTTGGGATACGTACAATTTGCCGATTTGTTTTGCACTATCTGTCAGCCCCGGTGACGGTTTCAGGAAATCGGGCAAGATTGGCACCCACGGAGCCGCTTAAGTGCTGCTGTAATTACAGGCCTGGCCCGGACCGATGGGCCCCGGGCCAGCGTCCCTGGCACCGCCGCTCCGGCCGCTCTTGCTGTTTGTACCTCCCCCATCCTCTAAGGCATTTCCTCCTGCAAAAGCCCGCAGGCGTAGCCACGCAGAGTGGTGTTCACCGCGAGAGCCAGCGGCACAGGCAGTCTTTAGACACATCCCACTCCAAGAACGTGTGTGATGGAACATACATGATCGGGACCTTTTCCCAAGAGCAGAGGAGACACGTGTGCCCAGAATGGCCCAGCCAGAGGACCCACTAGTGAAATCCCAGCAGTCTCCCTACCGACCACCCGCTCTGGATGTTAAAATCCCTGGGTTCAAACAACCTCTTCGCAGAACTTTTTAAAAAAATTTTTTTCATTGAAAAACAAAAACAAATCTCTCTCTGTTTGGCGGGGGGTGGTGTTGGTGGTGAGTTAGTTGGATTTTGTTGGTATTGTTCAGCTCACAAAGATAAAGTGCTCACATTTAAGAGACAAAAAAACTTTTTTTTTTTCTTGACATTCATTTTAGGCCCAAATATTGAGAAGTCGGTGAAGGACTTGCAGCGCTGCACCGTGTCCCTGACCAGGTACCGCGTCATGATCAAGGAGGAGGTGGACAGCTCGGTGAAGAAGATCAAGGCCGCCTTCGCTGAGCTGCACAACTGGTGAGTGAGCGGCCGGGAACCTGTGCCCGGGGCACTCAAGCCGTCTCTATAGGATGGAGAACCCTGTTTATTTCGTATATAAACCGCGCAGGGCAACTCTTCAGCAGATTTTTTTGTAAGCCCTGCAGGCAGAGGCGTGTATCTTGGGAATGAGAAAGGAGAGCATGTGTTTGAATAAAAAGAAACCTGATGCACAGAGTTCATTGGCGTTTGAGGCTGGCCCAAAAGTGCATGGATGAGGTGGAGCGCAGCAAAGAACGAAACCTCCACCAGGGGCATTTTCGACAAATCTCTGGAGAGCCAGCAGCACGCATGCTGCTAAGAAAAGAATTTTCCAGCCTCGTCCTTATAAAAGGACAACTGCCTGAACAAAACTCAGAAGCATCCCATGCAGACATAGTGAGGGGCCCATCCGGGGGTCTAGACGGGAATTCAATGGGGCACCGTGCGGTGCTGGCCCTGCCTCGCTCTGCAGCTGGTTCGATGGGAGACACTCCTTTGAGTCCTGCTCCGTGGCTCGTGTCCACAGTTGGAAGGAAGTATCTGTTAGGAAAGGTGGGGTTCTTATCAGGAAGAAAATGTTCTCAGGCGATCAGCCAGAACTCTATTTCAGTTTTGGGTGACAGAAACCCAAGTCACACTAGTTAAAGACAAATAGAACTTACTGGCCGATGTACATGAAAACACCAGGAGATTCCTTTAGGCCCATGGTCAGCAAACTGCGGCTCTTTGGCCCCTTGAGTGTGGCTCTTCCACAAAATACCACGGCCTGGGTGAGTCTATTTTGAAGAAGTGGCGTTAAAAGAAGTTTAGGTTTAAAAATTTTGGCTCTCAAAAGAAATTTCAGTCGTTGTACTGTTGATATTTGGCTCTGTGGACTAATGAGTTTGCCGACCACTGCTTTAGGCAAATTTGGTTCTAAGCCCAAATCATGTTGTTTCTCTCTGTGCTCCTCCCTCCCTTTTCTCCTCGCTCTGTCTCTCCTCCCCTCTCTCGCTGTCCCCCACAGTCTCCTGGTTCTGCTTATTCTTGGCTTCCTTCTCAGGCATGACCTCTCCATGGAGCAGCCAAGCAGCCCCCCTGGCAGCTCCCGCTCACATACCCCATCGCCCCCGTCATCCGAGCGAGGGCTGGTCTCCAGGAGTTCTAACAGAGGCCCAGGGGCTCATTCTCATTGGCGGGGTTGGGTCATGTATCTGTCCCTAAACCAGCCGCTGTGGCTGGAGCGACCATCTCCCTGTCAGCCAGGCGGAGACCATGTCTACCACAGTGAGTGGGGGGCCGAGCCCCACCAGAACCCCATGAAGTGAGAGGTGAGGAGCTGTGGTCCCCAGAGGAAAAGCAGGGTCCGGAACAGAAATACACAGGACAAGGAGAACACACCCTCAGCGCCCCGATTTGCATAACACGTCCCCCGTATCTCATCAGCCTCCCACGGTTCTAGAATTTGGTCACGTCTTCTGCATATTTTTTCTATTCCAAGTCCCTTTTTGGCCTCTGATGTGCTTTTTAGCTAATGGTTGAGTTGTGTAAAACTAAGGATTACACTAAACACTAACCTAATAAATTCTTGAATTGTAAACCATCTGCTACATATAATATAAGATCCCAAGGGAATATAAGAACTCTTGAAAGACATCCACGCCCCTGGGTCGTCCTTCAGTGAGGAACCCTTTCCCCTCCCCCAGTCTCGGCATCTGTCATGGATCACTCCTCTGTTTGATCAGATTATAACCTACTTGTCAAAGGCAAACTCCAAGAATATGCTGAAACCATTAGAGAAGATAGGTGCTCTCAAGTGAAAGATGTTACACGTATTCTTGTTGGCTTTTATATTTTCCAATCTATCCTTAAGTTACCCCGATATTTAAAGCGCACTCAACTTCCAGGCCTGTTCTCTCGAGCCCAAGTCAGCAAACTCTATCTGTGAAGGGCCAGCTAGTACGCGTTGTAAGCTTTATGGGCTGTGACGTCTCCGTGTTGTGGCACGAAGCAGCCGGAGGGGATGCAGAAAGGCCGTGGGCCGGGTGGGCCCGGGGAGTGTGGGGGGGTCAGAGCTGGCCCTCCACTGTCTGGGGGCATTAGCCAGCTGCTCAGGGAAACCCTCGGTCTTCTCCTTTTGTGGGGCATTTTAGAGTAAACTCTTCCTCTGAGGCTCCTATTATACCTTCCGTCGGAGTGACTCACACACTAATTGACAAAGTGTAGCCATGACCTCGAATTACCTCTCCCCTCCAGCTGCTCGGCCGACTTTTATTTTTATTGTTTTACTTTATTTCCTTAGTAAAATGAACATCACATGGGTCACGGGACATCTTGAGATTTATAACAGATTCTTGGAGTGTTTCACGCCTGACGAGCTAAAAGCTTGGGGCCAGGAAGTCAGTGCTACGGGGGGGTGAAGTTGTATATCTTTTCTCTGCTTGTAACTCACATTGTGTTTCAAACTGGGGGGGCGGGGGGGAAGGCTCCCTTCTGAGTGAGCTCTGCCAAGCAGTGCTGCCGTTTCACAGTCACCTACGGGACAGAACAGCACTTTTCCCCCAAGCTGGAGAGGAAAAAATGTAGACCAGCCATCTTCTGTGTGCTGTTGCTACCCAGTGAGTCAACGCCCACTTGTTTTCTGATCTAACCTTTAAAAAAACGATCCCAAAACATAACGTAAATGTTAACTTAAAAATAAAACCAAAGTGGTTTTTAATCAACCACTTCCATGCATTTCTGCCGAACGGAAAGACGTTGGCTCTGGTCCAGGCCGGCCCGCAGCCCGGCCGCCGCGGTGATGTGCCTGGACGGAGCCTCCCTCTCATCTTCTGAGAGATGGATTTTAGGGACTGAGGTGCTTTTGGAAAATAGCAGGTCACAGAACTGAAGAAGGCAGTTTATATGTTTTTTAAAAATTAAGCTTTTCTGTTGGTGATGAAATCATGAACAATAGGCATGAGCGAGAATTTTGAATGCAGCACCTTTCGCTTAACACAATTGGAACCTGGGGATTGCTGTGGGGCAGGTCCTCTGGAGGGTTCTGGAAAGTGCTGTTTCCGAGACGGACGGCAGCTCACCTGGGGCCTGATCGACGTGGACCCAGCCCCTGTGCTCGCCAAGGCTCTCAGCGGCGCTGTGTCTAGTTTAGAAACAAATTCTAGACATTCACTTTGTTACCCAAGTGCCAGCTTCAGGGGGTGCGTCCTGCCTGCCTGAATCCCCCCGAATTCCGCGGGAAGCCACGGGAGTGGCCATGTTGTGAGGCTGGGGGAAGCCACCTGTTGGCACGTGCTCAGGACCACGTGGCCCACAGCTGAGTCAGGTGAACACATGCTCATCTTTCCCAGTCTGCTGTGAACAATACTTCCTTCAACGCCGTTGGGGGAGAAATCCATTGAGTTGCTGAATTCTGCTGTCAGAGTTGGCCTTGGACCCGGACACGGTTGCCTAGGCTCAGGGACCTTGCAGGGATCACGGCTACTCCCCCAGGAAGAACTGGGGACGTGAGAGGGGAACAGGGATGGCTAGAGCTCTCACAGCGTGTCTTGACAGGAAGTGGATGCTGCAGCAGGAGCATCTGTGTGAGAAGTCCCATCAGGAACTAACATGAAACAGCTGGCTTCTTGTCTGCACGCTCGGCCCCCTACCACAACTGGAAAATATTCATTCTTTGGAATTATAGCTGCCAGATTTAATCGCTCTGTGTGCGAACAAGTCCAGCTTCTCGTTGCAAATCTCTGTGTGTGTGTGTGTGTGTGTGTGTGTGTGTGTGTGTGTGTGTCCATGTGGATGGCGAAGGCTTAAAATGAGCAATAAAACATTGAATTCAGAAAGCACCGAGGAAGGAGAGCGATGCTGACAGTCGGCCGTGTGCTGGGGAGGCAGCATTCCAAGGCAGAGCTGTAGGGACTGCTGAGGGGCTGCAGTCGACCGGCGGGACTCTGATCAACAGCAAGGGGTGGAGTGTGTGCTGGGGGGGGGGAGGCTGGAGAGTGGGAGCTGGGGGGACCACAGCTGAGGCGGCTCGGGCTCAGATATAAGGGGGTCGTCGCAGCAGGCCTGTGCACAGGGGCCAGAATTCCCTCCGTACTCACGTTGACTTTTCCTGAAGCAGCGCCAGGTCTGCTCAAGGAGAAGTGGAAGTGGATCCGGAGTCCCCACTCCCCTGGCCCCCGGCCCTGCCCACTCCCCCTTCTCTCCATCTTGGAGCTTCCTCCCTCAGCGAGGTGGGGGAGGGGGGGAGGACCTCCCACTGCCCCTGCAGGCCAGGGCTCCTGGCCCCACACCAAACACTCCAGGGCGGAACTCCCATTGGGCCCAGCCCCCTTCCCTTTTCTTTTTCACCCTGAACTCTCTCATTTTTGTGTCCCTGGTAACTTCATCCTTTCGATGCCCAGGTGTCATCCCTCCCAAGTGGCATATCTACATGTTAACAAACGTTAACCAAATCTGCTGAGACTCACCCAGCAGACGAATGACTGAGCGTGAGACCTTCGGGCTGCAGGAAAGGCCTTATTCAGCTACACCCATCTTCTTGGGCCTCCCCACGGCCCCCCACTGCACAGCGTCCTCTCATCTGCCGGGAGCTCTGGCCGGAGCCCAGCACGCACACAGCCCGCCTGGTGGTCCGCAGACCGGTGTCTCCACTGTGACGCCTAACTGTGTCCTCTTCCTGGGCTGAGAGTTTGGGGAGCCCCCCACCCCCACCCCCAAGGGAACCAGCTCTGCAGCCCGCTGACCCGCATTCCCGGGGCCCTGCTCCTGGTCCCCAAATACTGTCAAATCCTTGGCGGACCAGCCTGGGAACGACTTCCGCCTGAGTCCCAATAACACCCTTTTTCTCTGCAGGGTTAGCACACAGCAGACTCCTTCCTCATTGCTTTCCCCCCACGTTCCCCAAACTTCTAGCTGCTGCTTGGAGAACGCCTGGCTTCCCACTGAGTACCGGAAGCCCAGCCCGGGTTTTCCTGTGCCCTGAGGGCTTTTCTTTTCTTTTCTCTCTTTGTGACTAACTTAAATTAATATTAACTTCTCACCACACCAAAGTCTGTGTATGTGCACTGTAATTAAAAACTCCTAGAGCTCTGGCCATCCTGGGCTCCGAGACACTGACATCGCTGGTCTGAAGTGGACCCAGCAGTCTGTGCATGTGTGTGTGTGTGTGTGTGTGTGTGTGTGTGTGTGTGTGCGCTCCGGGTGACTCTCTTGTGCGTCTGTGGCTGAAACTCGGGCTGAGAGTTCGTCAAAGGGGCGAGTGTATCTGGGGCCAAGCAGTGTTCTCCGCGGGTGGATTCTTCCCAGGAGACAGCATGTCTGGGAATACTTGGGGTTGTCACCATGGGCCGCTAGTAGGTAGAGGTGAAGCACGCTGTAGATGTTCTAGAATGCACAGGACAGTCCCCACCCCCACCCCTACCCCGCAATATTGCAAAGGTTGATCCCTCCCTCGACATCCACGATGCTGAGGAAGCCTGCGCCCCGGAAAGTGAGAGGACCCTGTCTTCTGGCACCTTCCCCCCGGCCCCGCCCTGCTGCCGGTTCTGCCCTGGCTGGAGGCCTGGAGGCCAAGGTTACTCCCTTTGCACACCCCTGAGTCGCCACCCGCCCCTCCCCCAGCTGCCCTCCCAGTGCACTGCTGCAGACAGGAGAGAGGAACGGTCCCCTCCACTCAGGTACCTGCCCAGACAGCATAACCACGGCCCTGTCTGCTCAGATCAGCGAAGGAGGAATTTTATTTTCCATATTGCCCGAAATGTAAACCTTCTAGCTACGCATTTTAAAGGTCAAATTAGATTTTTGTCGTCTTAAGGCCAGAAAACCAGTTGCATTGAAGTGGAGAAAATTGAGGGCTTTGCTTTTTGGTCTACTTTTCATTATAGAATTCAATTCAGTCCTTAGGAGAAAATATGGACGCTAAGAACGGACGCCTGTAGCTAATGATAGGCAGTCACTCTCATCAGCCGTCCTGTCTCTACCTGAGTCTTTTTCTCGTTTCGCAGTAAGACCACACAGCGCGGTGGGGCCGGGATTGGGGTGAGGGTCGGAAGCGTGTGGCAGTAAACACAGCAGGGAAGGCGTCTGTCCAGGCGTGGTTCTTGCCCTTCGGCCTCGGCCGGGCGGCAGTGTTGCTCGGTGCTCCTGGGCACACGTGGCATCTGTCCAGCTCCTCTCACGCCGGCGACCGTGGCATCCTCGGTGCCAGCCCTTGTGCTCCCCAGCGTGAAGGGAAACAGGCCTTTCTGTGTATCTTAGGCTTCGGTGGCGATGGAACACACACTTGCCCTCCGTTTAATTCGCCTCCCGTCATTGGGAGAGTCGTTGAATTGTGGCGCTGTGTGTACTGCGGTAGATAAATAAATGGAGGGGAGGGGAGTATTGGGTGAAACAGGTCCTGGAATCAGACCTGTGTCGCAGAAAAGACGCTGTGACAACAAGCGAACGTGGCGAGTGTTGACAGAAGCATGGATGATGAGTAGAGACTCCACTTTAAAACTGTGTGGCTGAGCCCTGCTGGTGTGGCTCAATGGTTGAGGGTCGACCTATGAACCAGGAGGTCACTGTTCAACTCCCAGTCAGGGCACATGCCCGGGTTTCGGGCTCAGTCCCCAGCAGGGGATGTGCAGGAGGCAGCCAATCAGTGATTCTTCTCTCATCATTGATGTTTCTATCTCGCTCTCTCCCTCCCTTTCTCTCTCTGAAATCAATTTAAAAAAAAAAAAAAAACACAGTTAAAAAAGATATAAAACCATGTGACAGAAACAGTAAGTATTCCTAGTGTCTCCACCAGGACCAGAGTGGTGTGTGTCCAGCAAGAAAGCGATGCTTTTCTCAGCCCTCTCCCACAAGGATGTTGGTCATGGGATCGCAGCAGAAGAGCTGAGGGTAGGAACCTTTGTAGCCACTGGGCAGTGTTATGTGATCATTTGACATCAGCCGTGTGTCACATGATTTCTAGGTTATTGCGCGCACCTTAAGCCAAGCATGTCATGAAGACAAAAATCAAGATTTTGCATTATATTTTTATGGTACTTTTTGAAGACATTTAATAAAAAGTCTCTATGTCCTTTTGCTCTGGACGTGAATACAATCTTCCCATCGATCAAAACCTGTATAAACCGGACTTTCCTTCTCGTCCAGTGATCTTCCTAAGTGCACACCTGCCTGTGATCGGTACAAAGTACTGTGCAACGGAAATTAACCAGGCCCGTGCCTTCTCCCCACACCCGGGATTCGCGACGTGCCTGCATCTCAGAAGCACGCACCGTTCGGAAATGAACATACACCTGCAAAGGATATCGAGAGGCAGTAGCAGAAGAGGCTCATAAATATATTTATGCCCAAATAGCGCCATTGCCTTACTCTGCACCAGCCCCATAAACAGAAGCGGGCTCCAGGCCCACGCTGAAGCTGTGGGCGGGGAAAATCGCACCCCACGGAGGAGCTCACGGTGCCTGTGCCTTTGCGTCTAGGCGAGCCCCTGAGGTGCCGTGTATTTCCGATCTTGCCTCGTTGGTGAAAGTGTCGTTCTAAATAGGTGCCGCTCGCTTTCGGGAGGCGAAAGCTTCTCGTTTCCTATTTCCTTTCCTCCCCGAGGTCTTTCTCTGGGTTGGATGTTTCCCCGGGGCCCTGCAAGGACTCCGTGAATCACTCAGCGTGAAGGAAGAGCAGATTGACAAACACAAAAACTCCGGAACCAGCCTGTTCAGTCTCGGCCTCGTCCCCGGGAAACCAGCCTGAATAGCACCTCGTATTAAGAGCCTTTCTGAGCCTCACATGTGATTACCGCCAGGCGTCCTGCCGGCTGCACACGTAGCCTGGGAAGTCGCTTCCCGTTCAGCGCAGCCTTCCTTGCAGAATAATAGACACACACACACACACACACACACACACACACACACACACACACCCCTCAGAGCTGGAGAGCAAGAGGTTGGTTCTAATTTCAGCTTGAAATCGGAAAAGATTTCTGAACCTTTTCAGCACATGAAGGCTACCAATCAAACAGCTTGGTAACATGCTCCTTGAGTAAGCATTGTTCGTTTCACTATAGAATGGAAATATAAAAGGGAATTGAGCAAATTGTTCTATCTTCACAATCCCAGAGTACGTATTATTTGTGTCTTTTTAATTTTGTAGTATAATCCATTGTCACTGGAAAATAAGACAAGTTTGTTCTTATATAATAGTATAAGTACAAAATACATTATTAATTTCGCAATTTCTGAATGGACCTTGGAGCTTATTTCCGTTTATTAGATGGGTACAGAGTGAGACCAAGGCATCGTTTGGGGCAATTTGTAGCTAGGACAGCAGCAAATCATAAGACTATATCAAACACCCGAAGTTACTCTAATAAAATTCCTTGTAAGTATGTCATGTTATTTTTCCAGTGACTGTAAACCTTTGGTTCTCAGTAGGCCAGTGGCTTCTAACAAAAGTCACAAGTTCAAGGCTTATCAACCACTTACCTGGAGGCATGAGGTGTGGAGCTAGAACAGCGTTTCAATCCCATCGCCACATATTCTAGCTCTGAAGATGGTTGAGTTTCTTAACGTCTACTCGGCTACAAAACAGGAGTGTTGCTGTCACTTTTAGGGCTTTTGTGAAGATTCAGGTACGAGATACACATTCCTTAGATTATTCCAGAAAATCTCCAGCCTGCGCATGAGAGAAGTCCCATCTAGGTCGGTTTCTTCACTTCCAGATAAGCATTTAGTGAATTTCTTTCCCTCTAACCCAGGACACTGGGAAGGCCGGCTCCTTCTCCGCTCTCTGTCTATTCAGCATGCTATGGGTCCCAGCCTGGAGATATGGACGTGTCGTCACCACTTTCTGCTGCTTACTGCTCTGTGATGAGAGAAATAAGGCAAAGGGACCTGGGTTCCGAGTGGCCACTGCTGCCACCAGCCCAGCCCTCCTTCCCCTGGCCTGTCTCCCATGCCTTCTCTCTATCTCCTCCTCCCCTTCCTTCATTCATCCTTCCAGTAGATAGATGAATATGTGACCAGCTGGTGCCTCTCAGATGTTGGAATCACAGGGAGCCTCAGAGCCCATTCATTCCCAGAGTCCCCAGTCTGTGGGTGCGGGGCCCAGGGATATGCATACAGTGGGGACCATCACCTGGAGAACATTGCTCACTGACTGAGGGATGGGAGAGATCTCTTGCCTAAAAAACATACCAGGTCCTATGGGAGCAGACAGACAGGCTGTGGAGCATGCGTGGGGGAGGGCCAGGCAGCCCTGGCTGTTACCTCGGGCCCGGAGTGACCAGTGCTGAGAGATCCCTGCAGAGAGAAACTTGCTTTCTCTCCCATAGAAGTAGTTTTAGGGTTTTTTGTTTTTCTGAAGGGGGTGGTGGTAACTCATACCATTTTTGTAGCTATGGAAACCGAGACCAGAAAGTGGCTTCCCTTGAATAGTGATCACCATAGAAAGAAACAAATCTAAGAAGTAATTAGCAAAGCTAAGAAATCCTGTTAAGCAAAACCACATGTAAAATTCCACATGGAGGTGTATGAGGACTACGATTTTCCTGCTGAACATGTGGAATTCATAGAATTCACAGGGCTTTGCAGCTCCTAGAAATTGTAAGGAGAAAAGGGGATCCCTGTGTTTGTTTCTCAATCAGCGTGTCTGTTTTGAGGGGCTCCCGTGTTTCCCGCGTGTTGGGAGTTGGTCCTGGTGCGACACCTGCGTGTGTCTCATCTCAGAAGCGCACCTCAGACAGCGTGATGAAATGTTCATTAGCTGTGCTGCCAGTCATCGTAGGATGCCAATAAAAGCATGCAGACTGGGAGGTGCTAACATGAACAGAACATATTACCTCCGATAAAAAGATAGAAATCAAACAGGCCGCCTGATTGGCAGGGAGTGCATTCGAGAGCGCCGTGTGCAGGCACCTGTCACAGTGTTGGGCCGCCGTCCTCCTGCCCTGGGAATGGAGAGCCTCCGGGTTGCTGCGTCTGTGCCCGGGGAATGGGTCAGCGGAACCCTCACTGGCTTGGCCCTGGGCCCTAGAACGTGTGGCAATACCTGAGGAGATGGCCTGGACAGGGCACCCTGGCACTGGGCACCCCCACCGTGTATGGGGAGCTTGTCTGCCCCCCGCCTGGAAGGGAAGTCCTGTCACTCCAGGGAGAGGACTAGGTGCCTGAACCTGTGGGCAGTGCTCCCTCCTCAGCTCCAGTCTCCTCTCCCAAACCGCCCCCCCAACATACACACAGGGCGGCCCCTGGGCGCTGCAAGGTGCCAGGAGCCCAGCGGGCGTCCCTCTGGGCGCGCACAGTGCTCACCCTGGCGCAGTGGTGAGGAGGAGCCCCGTCGGGGGGTGCAGTGTGAGGGAAATAGTTCTTTACACGGGACCCTTGCGGTAGAGTATCGCTCACCTGCGTGCTGTGTGTAGAACGTGGAGGCCAGAAGGCGGAGGCAGCAGCAGGGTCCCCAGCCCCTCGCCCAGCAGCGAGCACAGCCTCTTCCCTCGATGGCGGACGGGCCTTCCTCGGCCTGCGGGCCTCTGGGCTCTGGGCTCCTCGCTGTCTCCTTCCAGAAGCGCTGCTGGCTCTGCTCTGCTTGGCAGCTGCGGGTTAAGGAAGCTCCAGCCCGAAGCTCTTCCTCCACAACGAGGTTCTGAAGCAAAACTGTGGAGATGAGATGAGATGGGCCAGGCCCGCGGCAGACACCCCAAGGCCCACGCCCCGAGGTGGGAGGGGCCCCTCTGAACCCCAGCATCTAACCCCGGCTGTTGCTGCACATGGATGTCTTCCCATGCCCTTTGAGATTCTGCGTTTGTGCCTCAGTGTCCCCAGCTGGCTCTGCTCACCAGCTCAGCAGCATGTGGCTGCTCCTGTCCCAGCGCCTTCCTCTCGGAAGAGCCGAGACCTGCCACGGCCACCCCGGCTGCCAACCGAAACAGCCCGTCCCTCGGGTCTCGGTCCGGGTTCTAGAAGCCGCCTCCGCGGGGCAGGAAAGGGTCGCTCCATCCTGCTGAAGTGCCTTTCCGATTCTTTTTACTATTGTTGTTATGAGTCCTCTACAGAAAGGAATCGAGACAGTGGGAACGTTCTTAGAAAATGACACTTTATCTCCGTGATTAACTATACAATAAACCGTAAAGGCTGTGCCATGGTAATCTCCTTCTCCTCGCACCTTACTGCTTTGATAATAAAAGCTTTTTTATGGCAACGGAATAAAACGTTACTGCCCAGAGGGTTTAGGGAAAGCGAGGAGGCGTGTTTTGGAAGGTAAAGGGCGCATCGGAAGCCCGGGAGGTCGGCGTGGCTTTAGGGGGGCTCAGTGCAGGCTGACGTCGGTGACCTCGGGGACTGCACCCGACCCCGGAGAGCCCTTGCAGTGGCCGGCGGACAGCAGGGGGCGAGTTCTGTGTGTCCGCCCGGTTCCGGCGACCGCTGCGGGAAGCAGAAATGTTCAACACGCAGAGTCACGGGTGATTAGGAGAGAGAGAGCACAGATTTCAATAATTTATTGCCGTCTCGATTTGAGAACAGAATCATTAACTACCTGCTTTGATTCGAAGCCAAACCCTGTGTGGTTCGGTGACTATCGGTGCACTTTTATTCATAAGTTTGTGTCTCAAATGATCAGATTCCGTCAGAGACAAAAAATTATATAAATCGTTGCATAAGCGTGATTTATGTGCAAGCACTACAGTATAGCAATTAAGGAGAAGTTTCATTATTGATGCCACAGGAAAATGAATATGCTTTCTTCCCTTACATTCATCACGATCAGGCAATTTTTGTCGAGCAGCTCACAATAGTCTAAGATCGTACAGCTTTTAAGCACTCGGAGTTTCCCCGAAGATGCGATGATTAAACAGAGGCCTGAAGGGGTGCTCGGGCTTAATGAGAGGAAGCAGGCAGGGCTGGGAGGAGCATCTGTGTGCCGAGGGCCTGCGGGGAGCAGCGAGCAGAGCGCCTGCCCTCCGGGACGCTCACATGAGATCACCCAGCAAGGCCTTGGCGCTCTGTTCAACGTGCCTGGGACGCAGCAAGCGGCCGGGATGTGCTAGCCAAGACCAGCCCTCGTTTTGAGGTCACTGAGGGCGGACATGGCTACACAGGTGTACCCCGAAAGCAAGCAGGTGACCTTTGTGCCTCCCTGTGGGCACGTGGTTGGTGACACTGTCTGTGACTTTCCTGTGACTCATCAGCTCTCAGATGGCATGCCTCTCAAAGGCTCTCCCTCCAGCCTCCATATCTGGTAACTCCGTCCCAGGGTTTTGCCCAGCATCTGGCCTTGTCCGGCCCTCGTAGCTGTCTGTCACCAGGCGGCACTGCGGCATCTCTCTGTCCGGTGCCTCTAAGATTCAGCAGGACATGCGAACGGCACTGGTGAAATTCCTCGTGCAGCCGGATGCAACACCACCAGGCCCTGTGGGCACCTGGGAGGCTCAGACAGTCTTTCCTGTGGGCCCTTCCTGTGGTCTGGCGCTCAGCTGGCTGCAGCAGCCGCCAGAGGACGGGCTGGCCTCCACGGCCCGGCCCCTGCAGCCGCCTCCCACGGCCATTCTTCCCTCCAGGCCTGCGGCCTTGAAAGCAGAGCCCAAGAAGAGGCTCAGGCGCCCCTCTTGCGGTGCCTGAGGGAGGGCCAGCGGGAGCTGTCGGGCCAGCAGCCGATCCGGGTTTGCCTGCCGATCCTGGGTTCGGACCAGGGGCCTGACTCACAGATTCCTGGCTGCCTGTATCCGCGGGAGTTTTGGACGCAGTCGCACAGAGCAGCGCTTGAATTCCTAAGACGCTGAGGGCAATGTTTTGGTGAAAGACCCAGAGGAACGGAAGCATGGTTCGGTGCCAACGCCACAGGCTTTTGCACATCCTCACGTGGGCATGAAGCAGATTAACAGTGTATTGTGTGCAGCCTCCATTCCTCCAGTGGCTGGCCCGGGAGGCCGGAGCTCACCGTTGTGTGAGGGCCCAGCTTTGTGTCCTATGCGTCAGACCTGGGGGGAGGTCTTGTGCCCCAGATGTCCATCTGACTTAACTGACAAAAACTGGCCATGACTTTGTAGCTTGCAAAGAATTTGCAGAGGCCTTTCCTGCACTCTTCTCCTCGCCCAGCACACGCAGGCTGCAGGGTCTGTGGCCTCGGGGGGGGGGGGTCAGAGCGGGTGGGGACTTTGTGAGGCTGTCTGGATACACCCAGTCTTGTACCCGGTGCATGCGTTTCCTTACATGGTGTACTCTGTGAGCTCTCAAAACCTGGAGACCAGATAGAAGCCTTGTGTTTGGTTGAGGGTCGGGGAGCCCTAATCTCTTCTTGCCATCACCGTTTTCTTCCCGCTTCTGTTTCTCACTCTTTCCCAGTAATTTCAGCAGGTCCTCTCACCCCTTCCTCTCAGCTCTCCCAAAAGAATGTAGGCTCCCCAGGGATGGTAGTAATTTTATTTTCATTCACAGCGGTATTCCCAGCCTCGCCGCCCTTGCCTGGCACTTGGTACATGGCAGGCACTCGGCAAATATTTGTTCCGCGGATGAAGGCTTTGCCAGACTCCCCCTGTTTCTAGTGCTGTCTGTGGCATATTCCTGTGCAGCCGTCCCAAACCCAGGCCACCGCTGCACACCACTGAGGAAGAGGAGGCAGGACAGGTCACCTGCAAGTCTCCGTGACCTGCCAGCCAGTAGTCCACTGGCCTCTTCCTGCGCCTGAAGGCCCAAAGCGGTTGTCCGGGACTCCTGTTCCGTGCTCAGTGGAGCAATGTTAATGTGAAGATGCTTGAAACGCTTTCCCGGGGGAATGAATGAGAAGGCATAGACTTATGTGATAGAGCATGTGGGTGGATTGACCCAGCCTGCATTTCTCAATGTGCATGGCCCTCTCCACCCCCCGCCACCCCACCCCTCGCTGCCAGAGTCTGGGAGAGTGAAGCACAGAGACCCTTGAGAACTTACAAGCCTACATGACCCATGCACCAGATTTTAAAATATGTATTATATTGTTGTGGAACTTGGGAAGTCGTAGGGCAAAAATACTCCCCAATTCAAATTCAAAGCGGCGCCATCCTGAAAGTCCGAAGGGCTTTTTCTAGACTTGCTGACGATGATTCAATCAGCAGATGTCCCCGTGTCATCCTCGGGCGCGTCCCTTCCACGTTGCCTCATTTCGGAAAAGCGGAGTGTGCCGCTGGCGTTGTCACAGGGAAATAGTTACGGTGATTTGCATTTTGTTTAATGAAAATAATCTTTCTTTTACTCCCAGTGCTTATTAAAAGTTGGTCTTTGATTAAGCATCCTTAGCTTTTGTTTGTGTTTTGTTTCCCCCCAGCATCATTGACAAGGAAGTCTCCCTGATGGCAGAAATGGACCACGTCAAAGAAGAAGCCAGTAAGTACCCCCCCGGCTGCTGGACCAGGGCCCTCCCAGCCGGAAGCTATCTGGAAGGCAGACTGACCGTGATATGGATTCCGAGTTGGGTCCTGAAATCCACACGGTTTTCCGGCTCTGGGGCTCCGTAACCTTGGGCAGTTACATCACTGAGCCCCTGGCGACCTCCAGGACCTCGTGTGCCAAGGGGCGTAGCAGCACCCACTGCATAAGCACCAGGTGTGAGCGGAGCCATTTCAAGTCCAGAGGGACTTTGGTGCGTATAATGGGCTACTCCTAGTTGTTGGATTTAAAATGACATCAATTTTCGTCTTAAACTTTAAAACATGACTTTTAAGCCTTTACAACTTACAAATCTTGCTCTACAACTTGCACAGTCCTCTTCACTTGGTCTTTTTTTTTTTTAGGTTCAACTAACTTAAGTCCAACAAATTTAATTCCCCTAAAAAAAAATAAGTCCTGAAATTTAAACGGAAATTCCTCTTCACATTTTAAAGAACATTTATGAATTTATTAATCTTAGCACATCAGGCGTCTGACCAGGCAAACTCACAAACCTAATGGGCAAAGTGCCCCCAGCTTGTCAGCAGCTCTTGTAAGATTAGCAGTTCAGACTCAGAGATGCACTCAGCGAACTTTTCTTGACCCGCTCCAGTCCCGTTCACAAACGTCGTCGAGTTGGCTGACACCTGCCGACGTGACACCTCCAAAGAAGATGAATTGCATGTTTTAAATTGAAATCACAAGTGCGATTGCCCAATGGACCAGACACTAAACAGTGAACACACTCAGACGATCGTGATCATTGCAAAACTTTGCCTAGTTTTAACACAAAATATTTGTTCCCTGGGTTTGATTTATTTTGTTCTCTTCATACTTGTCTCTAAACCTTTCCGCTGCGGTGAGGTTCCGGGACAGCCAGGAGGGCAGACTTGCCGTCTCAAATGGGCCCAGGCTCGTGGGTTGGAAATTCCAGCCGAGACAAGATTGCACAATCAGATCCAACACAAGCCCAAGTGGACACGGCGGGAGGGAGGGAGCCTCTCTTAGCATTGACTGCAGCCTGCTCTGTTCATGGGAACCCTGAGACCGTGTTTTTAAGCTGGGATTTACTTTCACAACTCCTATCTCCAGAGCATTTTAAATTCCTCATCTTTACCGAGATTTTATCTCGTGAATTAGATGAATAGCAGTCTGCCACCCCAGCCGGGTTTCAGCTAAATGCCTTTACCTTTGACGGCAATGCATCTCTTTTACCAGAATGAAGGATCGGGCCAGATCCTGCATTCTTTTTACATTTTTCTCTTCCTGGCCCGTGTCCATAAGTCGGTAGTGTCTTTATGGAAAATAGCTATCGTTATTTTTCTTACCCAGCTTTCCTAAATAATTACAAGCAAACTTCCAGGATCTAAAATAGAGCAGGTTTGATGAACTAAAACTAAATGTGGTCCAGGGTCAGGCTGTGGGATAGTTAGGCCGTCACACAACCCCTTTGACTGAGACATTGTTTTATGCTTCCACACGGGTTGGCTTCCGCGGAAAAAGTAGGTTTCCACACGAGGGGCTGTCTCCTGTGTCTCAGGTAGAGCTGACCCTCCCTTTTCCATTTCGTGTCCTATTGGTAACAACTCTGAAAGCCGACACAGACACAAATGCTCCTCCGGCACCCTAACAGGAAGCTGCTGGCACATCACTTTCTGAGAGGTTAACAAAGCACCCGCGATTTCATGCGCTCCTTCTTCTTCTCGGGACAATGTGAGGTGCCAGGACCTGAGGAACTCGAAGCCTCTCTGGAGAGCACCCCGTTTTCACAGCTCACTCGGTTGGGGAACGTTTACCGTGTGCTGCCCCGGGTGTGAGCATGTTAGTGCCTGGGACAGCCGCAGGGGAGGCCTGTGGGGGCTCCCAGGCCGCTGCCCAGAGCTGGGGAAGCCGGTTCCCAGGCACTGGAGGCAGCAGAACCGAGTTCAAATCCAAGTTGTACCCATTTACTGGCTGTGTGACCTTGAACCATTTTGTTAATGTCTCAAGCTCTGTGGTTACACATCAGAAAGGGGGGAATAAGACTAGTATCGAGGCCCAACTGGCATGGCTCAGAGGTTGAGCATCAACCTATGAACCAGGAGGTCACAGGCAGGGCACATGCCCAGGTTGTTGGCTCGGTCTCCAGTGCGGGGCATGCAGGAAGCAGCCGATCAATGATTCTCTCATCATGGATGTTTCTGTCTCTCTCTCTCTCCCTCTCCCTTCCTCTCTGAAATCAATAAAAATATATTAAAAAGAATGGTATCTATCTCAAATAGCTATTGTAAAGGTGAAATGAGAAAATCCGTGCCAGGCGCTTAGCTCTGTTAGCAAAGGGCAGCCCGGCCCCTCCTGGACGGTTGCCCGGTGCAGGTCGGGGGCCAGGCGGCACCTCAGGGGACAGGCCTGGGTCAGCCGTGTCCTCTCCACACACAGAAGCCGGGAGACTTTCTCCCCACAGGGTACCGAACCATCTACAGCCACCACCTGGAGCTTGCTTGTCTACGGCCTCGCGAGTACTTTTCATTTCCTGCACACGGCAGAAACCATATTTCCTCAGTTGTAACATAAGCTCCTAATATCCCTCATGGCACCTAACACAACACTGAGAAGGCTGTAGGCACTTCCTAATATTTGTTAAACAAACCATTGTAATTCATTCAGTGTCTGTAGGCTGCGGGACCCAATATCAGTGAACACTGAGGTAATTACAAACAGAGCAAGTATATTCTAGATGAATACATCTCGCTTTATTAATACTATTCGTAGTGAGCTTTTCTTGAATGTACGGTGCTAACCACTTCTCACGGTTACTGCGTGTGGCTTCACAGTGGCCTCGCGAGGTGTGGGGTTATCTCACGGTGCAGACGCGGGGACCCAGGCTGCCGCAGTGCGGTGGCCCCAGACTGTGTCCGTGTACCAGGGAGCGGGAGGCCCACAGGGGCAGGTTCTTGGAGGGCCACGTTGGCCAGAGATGTGGGAAGAAAACATTATATTAATAGGAACACAGACACATTGTGAAATGAAATGCAAAATCCACAAGAATTTTTTTTTCAGGAATAAAAAGGATTTCAAAGAATCTTTGTGCCTGAAGAGCTCCTTCTGCCCCAGCTCCCCGCGTCCCAGGGTTTCAAGGACACTCCCCCGCTATGGGGTTTTATTTAAGAAGCCCTCAACATGTTCCGAGGCCCAGGCAATAGGGGCAAGCTTCCAGTGTGTTTCAGGAACTTGAAGGAATGTATAAATCCTGCTGAGAAAAGGGCTTTCAGCACACCAGATGCTGTTCGCAAAGGTGCCTAAGTAATCTGAACCGAGGCCTGCGTGCGGGGGAAACCTAACGCTGTGTGAACTGTCCCCTCCACAGATGCATCAAAGGAGGGTGCTTTCAAAACACACTTGTTATTCTATTTTAAATTTTAGGATCAGTGAATTTTAGGATCCGATCTGGTTTTGTTTTAGGCTTTTTATTTCTGTGATGGATGTTTTTGAGGTGAAATAAATGCCTCCCCCCAAAGCATTTAGCTTTAGATCTCAAGTTTTAAGGCTTTCTCATCATGAAAGGCTTTGAAATGTTAATGAGACTGTATGTAAAACTCATCGCAACATTTGCTGATGCAAAATTTGCATTCCCTTGCACATCTACAAGAGTGTAAACGGAGACTTTATTGGTGACCTTGCACCTGCATTCCTATTTTAGGGCCCATTTATATCTATTTCTACAAAATCTTTTGTTTGGTGTGAATGCCCAAGTTCTACCTAATCAAAAAGAACAATTGCCCCTAATTGTCACCAGTCCCGTAAATGATCCATTAAGAAATGTCGGTCTGCTTAACTGTGTCGTCACTCAGTTCTGACCCTGTGCTAGCTGCTTGTCAAGTCTGGGCCTTCAGAATTTTTTAAGACTTTGCACGAAGAAAGGACTTTGTTTCATCTTCTCACTCAAAAAGAATTTTCCCGTGTCCCGTCCATAGGTTGAATTATACTGGCAAACAAACAATCAAAGGTACGAGTCCTAGACATTGTTGAGTGGCCGCTGTGGAAAAGGGACCTCTGTCCTCTCTGCATATTCCTTCTAAGTAACGGATTGGTTCATTCATTCAATCCATTCAGCCAACATGTGTGCCAGCCCCGAGGTGTTATGGGTACAAATAACCGCACGTGCAGTCTCTGCTGTGACGGAAGATGCCTATGGCAGAGGCCGGGCAGGTGACATTCGTTGGCCGACAGGGCAGGGAGGGACCAGGCCCAGTGAGCGCCGAGCTCCGCCCGAAAAGGGCAGCGAGTTCTCAGCTCCAGCCAGTTGCTGCCACAGGGAAATGCTCGCCAACCATGGCCAGAAATTCCAGTTATCTGAAGAGAAGCCAGAAATCAGCTCTCACACGGGCTCTCCTCGTTTTCAAATGTGGGCAGTCAGTTTGAAAAATGAACTTGTCATGTGCAGACCAAACAAAACATATGTGCTCTGTAGCCAAAAGTGAAAGTGGGCCACCTTTCCGTGTCCTCGGGTCTGACTGGGTAACCTGGGACACCGTGCGGTGATACGCTGTCTATGGTCAGACGGAAATTCCCTGCATTCCGAAAGGCCGCCAGGCCTAGACCGGCCTCTGCCCAGCTACCTGGTGTAAGCGGGAGGCGGGGGAGTCCCCGTGAACAGCTAACGCATGATTACAGTAGTTTGGCAGATGGTAAGGCTTTAGTTGTAGATTTCTTATTTTATTGACATCTCGGCATAAAGAGATAATGTTTCTCTGTCTGAAGAATGGTTTCTGATGTGCAGGGAGTCGTCTTAACTCTGGACTGCCTCTGAACTTCTTGGGCGGTTTTAAGGTGACTGTTTTTGACATTTACGAAGTAAGAGCTCTCACAGTGAGAATCACATTGTTTGGCTCTGCGTGTGTGCTGGGAATCAGGTCTAAGGAAGCAGTTGACCTTCGTTCAACCTGGAACGGGATGTGACGTGTGCATAGTATCTTAGTTAGATGGGCCTCTCCTTTCTTACAACTCAAAATGTTTGTCCAAAGGAAGGAAGGCATATCTTATGTGGCTTGAATTAGAGAGCTACAAGTCTATCTGTTGAAAGATCAGACTTCATATTAAATCTCACCCCATAGGTTTGTGCTCATTGCTTTTGAGTTTCATGATCTTTTGGGAAACACACACATGTACACACACGCACACACACACACACACACACACACAGATTATCTTGTGGGTTACTACATCTACTTGAGCCGTAGTCCATCTGACAGATGTGTGGAATGTGGTGCCGGTGAGCCCCCCCCCCCCCCCCCCCCCCAGTGTCTTCGCTGCATGTGCAGATGCTAAGGAGTGCCCACCAATCCAGCTCAAAGGGACTTTGACTCGCCCTTGAGATGTTTCCATGGGGACACCAAAAACAAAGACACTCTGGTTTGGACCTTCCATCTGATTGCAGAACGGAAACATGTCTGCAGAGTGTCAAAAGAAAAGGCATTTTTAGCTCACAAAAATCCAATCAAGTGAGCCCTTTATGTCATACTCCAGTAACACAGCTGGTTGCCCTGGGTGTGTGTAAAGGTTCAGGAAGTCTGGTGCTGTTAGAATGTAACAGGACAGCACACAGAAGAATGAGTTTGGCTTAATGGACTCCTATCTTTGTCATGCCATTCAGATAGGATTTTACTAAGTGTCCTTTTTTTGAAATAGCTGTTCTGAGTAACGCACACATTGAAACGCCAAATTAAGTCAGGGAGACCAGATGCCAGTGAGGAAAATGGAGAGGACTGTGGGTGTGCAGTGAGTCAGAGGGATCGTGTTTGTTTGGGATGGGTGGGCGAGGACATTCAGAACGGGATGGTTGGTGGTGAGCACCAACGCAAACCCACCTCGGTGACCGGCTCAGAAAGCAGCCATGGTCCAGCGAGTGACCCCTCTGCAGAAGGAGAACTGACTCCCAAGAACTCGGGTCACGTCCTGTGCTTACATCGCGGGCACTAACGTATTCCCTCTCACTTGGCAGTGGAAATCTTGACTGCTCGTCAGAAGAAGGCAGAAGAACTGAAGCGGCTCACTGATCTGGCCAGTCAGATGGCAGAGATGCAGCTGGCCGAACTCAGGGCAGAGATCAAGGTCAGTTCCCAGCGACCGCGGCCTGGGCCCCGAGCCCTGAGCCCGAGACCCGACCCCATCACGTGCGTGTGGCGCCCAGGGAGCTGCTCTCTGAGGACCCAGCGTCTCACACCCCGCTCCCTTTCGCAGGGCTGAAGTCGAGAACAGGAGGCGGTAGAACCTTCTAATCACTGTATTCACGTATATATGGTTTGAATGGGCATTAATAGAGAGGCAGGTACAAGCTATTTTCTTAGGCGGTGGGGACTGACCTAAAGACAATGTATTCAAACGTGAATTACAGCTGGGATGGCGTGTTATCTTCACCTTATGTAACTTGTGTGTGTGTACATAAACACACCATGTGAACACACTCCGTGTGAACTCAGTGGAACAGTAAGGATTCTAGAGAATACACAGTGTGTGGAGACCTCTCCCCTACGTCCTTGCCTAGCTTAGGTGCCCTTTCGTTAAGGGCACCACCCCCAGGTACGTGTTCCCGAGCTTCCAGGGGTTCGCAGCAGAAACCGACCCTGGCTAACCTCCAGAACAAGTGAAATGGGAAAGAGCGTGAGCGTAGCTCACCAACGCAGAGTGGGATCTGAAGACTCCCACTGCAATTAGGCAGAAGCCTGGGCAGTTTGGGTAACTTGGCAGCAGTAATCGCCAGACGCTCCTCGAGGCACCATCAGCCATGGTGCCCCATTCGATTCAAGTCCCAGAGAGAGACTCTGACCGGCCTCTAGTGGGTCACAGCCACCATTGAGCCCAGGAAGTCTGATTGACAGACCACCCCCCTGCCCAAGACTGTGCGTCTTTGAAACCGTGTTGGGGTACAGTTACCAGAAGGAGAAATGGTTACCAGAAAGGCAAAAACAAGTATCTACAATAAAATAGGAAGTTACAACTTATAAGTTTCCCCTTATTCTCTTCTCACACACACACCAGCCCCTGACCTACTTCTTGGGAACTAGAGTACTTTGAAGCTACAGGCTTTATAAGTAGGATTGTCTGCCCATCTGGGCATGAAACTGGTTAGGCAAGTGACTCCCAGTCTCCTTACTTTGGTTGGGCATGAAAAGGAGCAGAATAAGGACCCCAAGAGTCCTGGGCAGCTCTCGGTCTTTTCTTCCTCAGCTTCTCTTCTGACCTTGGTTGCTTTCCACCCACTCCGTTGCCATGGCCTCCTACTTCATCTTTGTGCCTCCACTGTCTCCCTCCAGCCTGGCCGTCCACCCTCACACGGGAGGTGCAGCCCCAGAGCAGGTCTGATCTTCCCTCGGAGCAAACTCCACAGCTGGGCTCCAGTGTCTACACATCCAACTTGTCTCTCCCTCTTATTAGAACACTAGAGGCCCGGTGCACGAATTCGTGCATGGGTGGGGTCCAGCTGGCCTCGCCCCCTGGTTGAACTCCCCATCGAGGGGACAATTTGCATATTAGCCTTTTATTCTATAGGATGAAGTGAGGACTATGAAGTCACCAGCTTCCTCGTCTGTTGAAATTATTCATCTCCCAAGTTTTGTTTCTGCCTGTCAGAATCCCCCTGAACATAGCATGGTTAATAACACAGGCTTTGGGCTGAAACAGACTAACTCCTGCAACCTCGGATAAGTTACAGATTCTTAGAGCCTAAGTCCCCTCTATGTAAAATAGGGATAATAATAGTACTGACTTCATGGCACTGTGATCAGATGAAAATGAGATTATCTGTTAAGAATTTGACCCATTTTTTTTTAAATGTTCCAGCTCAAATGCTTCCCTTGCATAACTCCCTCCCCTCAGTGGGAAATAGTTTCTTCCTTTTATTTATTTTCTTCTTCTTCTTCTTCCGCTTTTATATTCCTGAAGCACATCCACAGTCACCCGATGTTGTAGTTGGTGGTATCTGTTTCCCTTGCCACGTGGTAAACTCTCTGGTAAACTCCAGGAGGAACTGAGTCATGGCTATTTCTGCATTTCTCACTCTGTCATCTGCACATAAATCTTCATTTCAAATGAATTGAAAAATAATCTTTTTCCCACTTCCTCTAACAGCACTTGGAATTCTACCAAGACAGGGTTTTCTAGTTACTGGAAGCTACTCAGACTTCCTGGTCCCCTATGAACACAGAGAAGGGTGACCCGGCTGGCATGACCTATGAACCAGAAGGTCACTGGTTCGATTCCCCGTCAGGGCACATGCCTGGGTTGTGGGCTTGATCCTCACGGTGGGGCGTTCCAGAGGTAGCCCATCAATGATTCTCTCTCATCATTGATGTTTCTATCTCTCTCTCCCACTCCCTTTCTCTCTGAAAATCAATAAAAATATATTATTAAAAAAAAAAAAAAACGGAGAGGAGTGTCTAGGGAAGAATGACATGTTTTCTCTTGAGGCGTAGTAATGCCTGAGCAGGCCATCGGCCAAATCCGGAAGATGAGCTTGACCCAAAAATTTACAACAGGACATAAAACCCTGCAAGGAGGGTGAGGGGTGCTACAGGGTTCAGGAGGAGTCCGGACGCTCACTTTGCCTGGATCGCCGTGTTGTCTAAGCCCAGGCAGGGGAAAGACGGGGCCCACACATGTCCCCAGGACAGGAAGGTGATCGTGCTCCAGGCAGGTCGGGGTCCTCGCAGCCGACACCAGCCGCGGCAGCGGCTGAGCAGAGAGCCGCCTGCGTGAGCCTCCGCCCTCTCCGTCGTGTGGCGCTAACTCCTGCTCTCCTCTCTTGCCTCCAGCACTTTGTCAGCGAGCGGAAATACGATGAAGAGCTCGGGAAAGCTGCCCGGTTCTCCTGCGACATCGAACAGCTCAAGGCCCAGATCATGCTCTGCGGGGAAAGTGAGTTGTGTGCGCTGGCCCAGCGACCCTGTACCCGTGAGCCTGGAGTTGCTATGTCAGGCGCGGTCCCCAGGGGGCTAAAGCGAGGTCCAAGGAGATTTAATGATCTAAGGTCATGACACAAGTCACTGGAAATGTCAGGATCTGAACTCAGAGTCTCCCGATGCCACTGCCCATCCGTAAATCCTCCAGATTTACTGAGCAGAACAGAACGGGTCAACTAGTTCAGGCCTTTTGCAAACTTTCCTTAAACAGAGCCAGATACGCTGCCCCTCCCATCCGAACCGCCTGCTCCGAGGTGGAGACCTGGTCCCCGGGAGTGTCTTCCTGATAAGCCAGGGCACAGCGGACACTGTCCTGAGGGCCCGGCTGGGGGTGCGCTGCTCGGCCGTGCCCGAGCCAGGCCCTCGTTTCTGAGCTGCGTGAAGTCTGCAGATAATGAAGGCTTTCCGTGCAGCCATTAGCGTTCGTCGTGTTCGCTATCAGGGCTTAATTAGAGCAGTTAATGTGCAACCCAACTGGCTAATTCCCTTCCTGCAGCCACCCACCGGGGAGGTGGGGGGAGCACCAAGTGGCTCCAAGGGCGGCCACAGGAGGAGAGAGGACCGTGAGGGACACGGAGGAGCCACAGCCTCGGAGTCAGCAGAGAAATGGAGATTTGGCTGCACTTTTTTTTTTTTTTGTCAAAGTGAAAATTGCTCTTTTTTTTTCTGAGCATATAAAATATAAGCTTGACCTGAAAGTCACAGGCCCCCTGTTGGAGAGAATAGTTCTCCAAGGCCCACAGCTACTGAACCAGCAGTGGTCTCATCTGCGGGGAGTTAGGGCCCCCCCGACACTGACCACAGCACAAGACCCACTGAAGTGCCCTGGCTGTTTGCACAGCCCCCACCGTGCCACCGCCCCTCCGCTCTGAAACCAGCGGACTAGAGCTACATCCCTGCCCGCCCGCTCCTCGCGTTCTCTAATCCCCACGAGTCCCCCCTGACCCTCGGGAAGAACCCGAGGATCAAGTCTGAGCCAGCACAGGTAGCAGAGAAAGTTGCTTCTAAAAGTTGGGGACAATTGGACAATTTTCAAAGGTCTCGCTTTCCAGCCTGGCAGTCAAATTCTGGTGACCTGCCGTCACCCTTAGATCGATTCCCTCGGCCTCGAGCCGTGTCATCACCGAGAAACTGTCCCTGATCGGCCTGCGTGGACTTGAGAGCTGGGCTTGGTGCAGACGCGCAGCGGGGCTGGAGAAAGGGGGTGATGAAAGGCCAGATCACGCAGCTCCGATGGAGGATAAGATGCCTCGGGGCCTCTTTTGGTCTGGCCCCAGGGTCGGGGGATGTGTACAATCCAGGTGACAAAATCCCCGGCACCCGTCCTGCTCTCATAACATTGTGGCTCTGATGGGCCAAGTGTCCCTGACCTCCCGAGGCCCACTGGCCAAGGGGTCTGAGGACAGCGACACTGGGGTTGACCATGGGAACCTGGAGCAGGCACAGCTATGGACAGGGCCACATGGGCACTTCAGGACTTCGTGACCCATCTTCCCGTGGTGTTCTTGACCTAAGGAATGTTAAAGTTGCGCAGACAGGTCTTATTTCCTACCAGCGTCTCCCCACGTGGGTGATCATGCTGGACCTGCAGTTCAGTGATTCTCACAGAAGGAACTTGGTGGTCTCCGGGCACCAAGGCGCCCTTTCAAATGACCTCTTTACAAATAAAAGCTTTCCTTAGTGTTTTTAGGAAGCCCCATGTCCTCGTGGGTTCCCGAGGCGGCCGTGGCCGTGGCCCAGCCCTGAACGCCGCGCTTTCTCGTTGCAGTTACACATCCAAAGAACAACTACTCGTCCAGAGCCCCCTGCAGCTCCCTGCTGCCGCTGCTGACCGCGCACGCCGCGGCCTCTGGGAAACAGAGCAACTTCGCCAGGAAGTCCACTCACAAGCCCTCCGAGGGCAAAGCCGCAAACCCCAAAACGGCCGGCAACCTGCCCAGCACCGCGGACAGCGCTCACCAGGCCACACAGCCCAACAAGCAGGTACCGGCTGGAGGCGGGGCAGAGGGGGGGCGGGGGGCAGGCCTCCTGCGTTGCCTCGGATCCCACAGACCCTGGTCCTTGGGGCCAGGAAGAAACCACTGGTCCTAGAGGAAGAAAACAGCAACTGCTGGACTCAGAGCTTCCTGGGGCCCCACCAGGCCCTCCCACCCCCAGCAGCTCGGCCTGGCCCCGGGGCCTCCACCCACCTGGCTGGCCCCGGGGCCTCCCCTGGTGCATCCAGTCTGCATGCCACAGGCCCTTCCGTGTGGAGAAAGTGCCTGTTCACGCCTGACACGTCAGCAAAGAGCCTCCGGAGACGGCTCCCCTCCTCCCTGAGTGCCTCCACCCCCGTCCCCGGGACTGGCCCCCCGGTGGAAGGGACTCGCGCAGACGTGGGGACAAGACTCGCAGCCTGGCTCTGACACCGTGAGGGAGGAAATCCGGCATTTGTTTTTTCAGATTCTTTAATTCCTGCTGATGTTTAGTTTATCAGTAAGAGGCCAAAGTGAGTTCAAACTTCTCTCTCTTCTCTTGGGCCTTCAGTAAAGAGAACGCATTTCAGAGTGGCATCATTCACTCTTATCTAGTGTGTCCCCTGAAAATACAGCGTCCAGAGGGCAGTCTTCCTTCTGCTTCTGCACTGGCCTTGAGAAGCGATCGCCTCTTATCACTAGAGAAGGGACAAGAAATGGGACTGGCCCTAACCGGTTTGGCTCAGTGGATAGAGTGTTGGCCTGCGGACTCAAGGGTCCCAGGTTCGATTCCGGTCAAGGGCATGTACCTTGGTTGCGGGCACATCCCCAGTAGGGGGTGTGCAAGAGGCAGCTGATCAATGTTTCTAACTCTCTATCCCTCTCCCTTCCTCTCTGTAAAAAAATCAATGAAATATATATATATTTAAAAAAAAAGAAAGAAAGAAATAGGACTGATGGCACAGAAGCCAGGCCTGCTCTAAAGACATTTAAGATTTCCAGAATGCTGGTTTTCCGACAGGTGCCCTGTTGGGTTTCGTGGACTCAGTCTTTCAGAATTCTCATCCATGACACTGATGGGTATTTCTCTGGCCCGGAATGTCTTCGTGAACTTGAACATCGGGCTGGAACAGGGATCCTTTCACATGTGCACAGCTGTGCAATCACGATCAGATCTGTTTTCCTCGTCGTCTAATACACCTTCCCAGCTTTTGTTCTTTGCTCATTATGAAACCCCCTGTGAGAAGAAGTCTAACACAGTTTCTTTAGAAAGAGGCCAGGTTAAACGCTGTCCACACAGATACTTTTCAGCTCACTGTCCTTACCGTTTTCAGCAAAACATTGCAGGCGATGGCTCGTTTAAGTTGAAATGTACTCACATCTCTAAGCTAGAACACTGTCTACGGGGCAAGAAGGTCCCGTGTTTTAGAGTAACCCTTCCTGGTCCTCCCCCAGCCGTGGCGCTCCCTACAGAGCGAGGCCAAGGAGATGTGCTTACCCAAAGTCTGTACTCCCTACTGAAAAGTGCTCCCACTACCTGAGATCCTGGAATTCTCGTCCACGTGGCCCCGAGCCTGCCTCCCGTTTGGACCATTTCCCTGGATACATCACCTTGAGAGCAGACCCCACTGCAGTCTGCACACCCCCAGGTCCAAGGGTGGTTATCTGTGGGGGCAGGACGAAGCTGGGGTGCAGGCTGGAGGGGCCCCCATTTGTGGGTGCAGGGCCCCTCCCAGTGAGTGGTGGAGCCAGAGGTGAGAAGGCCCAACGTCCAGGCAGGGGGGGCCGGGCTGCCTTTGTGCTCTTGCCCTGAGCCCAGAATTATCAGGGTGGGTCTGCCCTAAACCTCTACCACCCACTCGCACCGCACCAGTTAAGAACTTGGTGTACATTTGTAACTCACACAGGTACACGTTTCAATAATAGAAGTTTGATTTTCAGTAAAAGTCTGCGTTCGTGTAACAGCCTATCTGTGACTCTTGTCAGGAGAGAGTACGGGAAGTGGGAATGGCGTCGCCGTTTTCTAACCGAAGAGCCGGGAAAGCCCCTTAAATGTACCTCCCTCCTCTATAAAGTGGACAAGTAACAGCAACTACCTGACATGGTGATTGTGATGACCAATGGGATGGGACCGGCACGCTGAGCTCTTCCCGGCCTCCAGGAATTCCAGTATCTTTCTGTTCAACACGCACAGACACGCTGGCCCCTGCTTCCTCTCTGCTCACCCCTGTGATCTTGTCTGCCCGTTAGTTGAATGTGGCGTTTTGCACTGCGGTCCTTCAAAACTTGCTGGCTGACAACGGCAGCGTTTAGGAAAAGAACGAATGGCCTTTGTACAAATGCACGTTACCATCCCACCAAGACTATCAGATACACCTCCTCCCTGAGTTCACCCAAGATAACATTTCTGAACTAGGGTATTTATTTTGAAATAAAACAAAAAGAACTGTTCTAGAGCAGAAAAAAATACAAGTAGAATTTTCCATTTTTCTTCATAAATGTAGAGAAAATTCATATACGTCAAATTCCCATCGTCGAGGATCCTCATTGCCCTGCTTCTGTGTGGCCTGTGCTTCTGCCCTGTTTTAAGTCTCCTTTGTTTGGCCCGGTTCTTGAATTGCCCATCTTGTACTTCTGTAACCTCTCTCTCTCGACATCAGTCATTTCCTTGGGGTTCCATTTGCAAACAGCCGGTGTTCTCTTACACTCGGGGGGTTTTATCAGCTTGACTCAGTTGCATGTTGTCCTGTTCTGGGTGTAAAACAGCCACCCTGGGGCTTAGAGACGTGTTTCCCCCAGGTCTGCTGCTGTCCTCAGTTGTTTGCTGGCATCTAACACCTACCTCTTTCCTTTCCTTTCCTTTTCTTGTAGAATACGTCTAACAGCCAAAGACGAAGGTTTAATCCACAGTATCACAACCGGCTAAACGCGGCTGCCAAGTCGCAGGGCGGCGGCAACGAAGCTGACCCGACGGTGAAGGGCAACAGCCGCCACGAACACAGGAGACCGCCGCACAACGGCTTCCGCCCCAAAAACAAAGGCGGCGCCAAGAACCCCGAGGCCCCTCTGGGGACAAAGGCCCCGGAGGCCCCTGCCCACCCGGACAAGCCCCGGCGGAGGCAGCACGCGGCCGACAGCGCGGAGGCCCGGCCTTTCCGGGGCGGCGTCCCCCGGGGGTCGCAGTGCAACCTCTGCCCCACGAGAATAGAAGTGTCCACGGAGGCCGCGGTCCTCTCGGTCCCCGCCGTGACCTTGGTGGCCTGAGCGGGGAGACGGGAAAGCGCTCCTCCCTCCGTTCTGGCTCCCGGCCCGAGGTGCTGACCCAGTTCGCTGCCAAAAGAGAATCAGTCAGAATAGACCAGCCCTGCGGGGTGGTGTCATCCTCTCGTAATCGTTTTTACTAATCCTCATAATCAGCTCTAGCTTGCTTCCTCCCTCCCATGGCTTTGCTTGCCCCGTTGATGCTTTTTCTCATGGAGACGCTGCAGCAGCCTGGCCGGGGCGCGCTCGCTCCCTGGTTAGGAAGGTCGGCCCGTGGCCACGTGGCCCGCGAGCCATCAGGGCCCGGCAGCAGCCGGCGCAGTAGCAGTGGTGTCATCCATCCGTTGGTCGTGGTTAGAGAGTTGCTGTTGAAACGAGTCTTACCGATCAGACAAACATGATCTGCTGAGGACACATGCGCTTTTGTAGAACTTAACATCTGGTGTTTTTCTGAAATATATATATATATAAATATATATACATATATTGCTTTATTTGAAACAAATTAAAATATGCTGCATTTGACCCCCGGCTTGCTTCTGTTCTTGAGGCCCACATTCTTCTGGAATGTGTGTGTAGTGCTTTCGAGAGAACCTGGGAGGCGGGAGGCTGTGGCTCAGAGCTCGGGACAGTGCTGCTCCTCCTGGGACACGTGTCCTGAAGGGAACCTAATGCCCGGCAGCGGCCCCCGCCAGCACCGTGCACGCACACAGATGGAGCTGACCCATCACCTGAGGTTCTGTGAGGCCAGCTGGAACCTTGGTTGCCAGGAACGTAAACCTCGGCTCAGCCCAGCTCCATAAACACTGGTCCAGTGACTGAGATGTCCAGGGTCCAAGTACGTTTGGGGTCCAGTTTGACCAGGGCTCTCTCTTGACGATCTCAGGCCTCCTTTCCCCCTGCGGCTGACATTGTATTCAGAGTGGCAGCGAATGGCCACTTTGCTCCTAAGACTCAAGTCCATCCACAGCGTCCGCATGGAGCAAGTGTCTTCCACATTAGTCCCCGCAAAGGCCTTGCCTATCATTGGCCTAGATGGCTGGTAGGCTTGTTCCTAAACCGGTCACCAAGGGGGAGGGGGGGGGCAGCAAATGAGATGTGCTAATTAGCCCAGGCTATTCAGCCTCCCCTCCTGGAGCTGGGGTGTAGCCAGCTCCCCAGAAGCACATGGGGCTGTGTAGGGAAGGGCTACTGCGACCCCAAGCAGGGAGAATGGATTCGGGTGACCCAAACCCCAAGTCCCTGTCTGACTGCAGGGCAGCTCAGTTTAAAGTGCTTCCCAGCAAACTTCCACGTGTCCTACAGATTTGTTGGCCTCTTTCAAGTGCAAATGCTTGTTTTTCAGCTCTAACATTTTCTGGTTCTCTTCCACTGATCAGTTGAGTCTGCACACCACACAAGCATCCGTCTCTTCCTTTGCCAAGTGCAGGAGGATGTTTGCTCTCTCTGTAGAGGGCTTGCTGAGGTCTGGGTGTACCCAGAGATTTAATAGGAATTTTAAATGTTAAGTCACATTCCAGGAAGGAAGGAAGAGCTGTTCGTTCAAATAAGAAAGATAAATGTCCAGGGCTGCCTTCCCGTTTATTCCATCCGAGGCCCCGAGTTTAAATGTTACAAGACGGAAGGACTTTGCACACATTTTGTGTAGCAGCATTCGGCTCGCCACTGACACGTGTCAGTGTGTATGCGCCAGCTCTAAGGATGAGTCAAATCATTCTTGCAGCAGAAAAACAAGGGGTTTGCCAGGTCAGGAGTGCACACCTGCCTTGGGCAGGGTCGGACCCAGCCACCCCCAACCTTGACTCACTCGCTCAGGTTGCCCTTGGGGTTAGGAAGTTCAAACACATTCCTAAACACATAGCAAATGCTCCCAGTTCACCGCAAAGGAGCAACAACATCAACAACGCAAAGAGCATTCAGACCTATGTTTTCTAGATTTTGCCTTTCTCTTAGACCCTGTGAACATTTCCTAGTTTGCATTTCGAAACAGTAATTTCAATTATTTGGTGCCAATGTCAGCCATTGAAATACTATATTACTAAGTAGTCATCTGTCCTAGTGGAATCATTGGTGTGACCCTAGAGATCTGGGTCAAGTCTGCCATTCTTTTAAAATGTTTTAGTCCAGCCCGGCTGGCGTGGCTCCGTGGTTGAGCACTGACCAGGAGGTCACAGTTCAATTCCCATTCAGGGCACATGCCTGGGTTTCAGGCTCAGTCCCCAGTAGGGGGCGTGCAGGGGGGCAGCTGATGGATGTTTCTCTCATTGATGTTTATCTCTCTCCCTTCCTCTCTAAAATCAATAAAGACATATTTTTAAATGTTTTAAACTCCTTTAAAAAAATCCACACGCTATGCGCACTCTAGTCTCTCTACTTAATGCACACTAGCCAGAAGAACCCACTCCTCTCTCTTGAACATATTTCCTAGCAGAGATTGAGACATTTCGTTCCCAGGAAGATGGAATAACTTCAGAATTCACCTGTGTTGTACCAAGACTCCATTTGTGAATTCCACATTTACATTTCATTTGAGAACCTGTGTACCCCAGCTCCGTGCTGTTGAGACTCCTAGGGGGCTGAATGCTACTGGGCTCAGAAAGTTAAACACCAATCAGAACACAGCTGAGCCTCGGTCAAGGCCAAACAAGAGTTTGAGGGAAGAAACCAGAAACACACCACATCCCACTTAAAGCGCAGTTCACGAGCAGTTCCGTCCTGCCAGCATCGGAAAGAGGCTCTGATTAAACATTCTTTAGGAAGCGACATCCAACGAGGCGACTGGGAGAAGTTGCCAGACTACAACTGACCTACATATTTTTGCCAAAGAAAGAGATTTGGGAATTTTGACTCAGAGCTTAGATTTGAGCCTCAACCTCGATTTAACCACGGGGTAGAATCGGGGTCTGGATGGTTCTTTTCCTAGGGCGACTGAGGAGAAGGGGAGCAGAAGGGAGAGAGCAGCTAGATGGGGAGGTGCCTGAATGCAACACCCCCTACGCTTCCTCCTTCCCGCTGTCCCTCCTGCTGGTTTACGGTACTGCCTGTGTGGAGTGCCCTCTTGTGCCCGCAGAGGGTAAGACTAATTTCCCAGCAGACATTCTCTGACAGCGTCCATGAAATGCCTAATGGCACCTTTGTACCACACTTGCTTCAGAGGCCGTACCTAAAATTCGGGCACTGGTGGGCTAGGAGTCCAGATTGCTCTCAGGTACCAAAAACGAAGCAAAAGAGGAAGAGCCGGTCGCTGGCTCCCAGATTTCCTAAGGAAACAATGAAAATAGCAAAGACGATGATTAATAATAACAATAACTTGATTGGCTAATACATTGCCCCAGCATTTTTCTGAAAGTCCTGAGCTAATTTAACGGCTCTAATCTTATGAGAAGAAAATATGAAGTCACTAAATCCCAGAGATTCTCGTTACCTCACAATTCGAAGCGCGATTTTAATACTTTCCACTGCCAGCTATTACAAAGAATTTTTGTTTGCCCTTCTGCTTTCTACAAGCTTTTAAATCCTAAGGAAGTGTTTTGTCTAGCATCAGTTTCCCCAGTCCAGGAGGCAGATCCACAAAACCAGCGTTTGCCCTAATTGGTTTGGCTCAGTGGATAGAGCGTTGGCCTGCAGACTGAAAGGTCCCAGGTTCGATTCCGGTCATGGGCATGTACCTTGGGTGCAGGCACATCCCCAGTAGGGGGTGTGCAGGAGGCAGCTGATCAATGTTTCTCTTTCGTCGATGTTTCTAACTCTATCCCTCTCCCTTCCTCTCTGTAAAAAATCAATAAAATATATATATTTTTAAAAAAAAACAAAACACCCAGCGTTTAATGTCATTGCAGCAGCCCCTCCAGCACAGGCCTGGGCCCAGTGGCGCCATCTGAGAAGCGGGGCACTCACACCACCCGGGGTCCTTACAACGCACTTCTGGGGTCTGGTTTTGGGAGCCCCCTTGTTGGTGAGCTCTGCTCCCTGCAGCTCAGCGGGGCTTTTGATGCTCCCACGAAGTTCAAGTTTCACAGGAAAAACAGCCACACACAGTGTTTAGAGAATAAATACATCCTAAAGCAAATGTGTCTGTCGGAGAAAGTATGTGCATTTCTGGCGCGTGCACACACGTATTTCAGAGCCATGGCTGTAACGATAACAAAAAAAAAAAAAAATCCTACAGAAATAAGTGTGAAAAGCCTCTTTGTCAAACACAGAAAACTACCCTATTTTTAACGTCAGACCTGTCCGTTGGAATTCTATTTGCCTATTCCTAGTCTTTGAGAGAACACACTTTCTGGAAAATGCCATCCTTATGTAGCAAGCCGGCCAAGAATGTCATTACTCCTGGACAATGCCTGACACACAGTAGGTACTCGGTAAGTACAGGGACGAGAGCAGATATGAACCAGTGATCCACTCCAATGCCCCTAGCAAAGTCTGGAGTCGAAATGACTTGTGCAGAGTAACCCAGGGAAGATGGGGAGAGCACAGAGCCGCTGAAGCTGCATCCGGGAGCAGACTGGCCTTGTGTTCAGGCCCCATGTCCCCCTGGCTGTCTAAGCCAAGCGCGCTTTTAACCATCCGATTACCTCTCTTTCTCCGCGGGTACACGGCCTAGTCACCGTGCCTCCCCTGGAGATGTCATAGGATGGAGAAAGTTAATATTTGCAAAGCACTTGGAATAACGCCTGGCACTTTGCTTGGATCAGGTTCCAATCAGGAGCCAGTAACCAACCACAGAGTAATGGGGAAGCTTTATAAGTTTATATGGGGAAGCTTTATGTCTATATAAATTTATATTTTTTATATATACTAGAGGCCCAGTGCACACAATTTGTGTACTCAGGGGTGGTCCCTCAGCCCGGCCTGTGCCCTCTCCCAGTCCGGGAGCCCTTGGGGGATGTCCAGCTGATGGCTGGCAGTCGGACATCCTTAGCGCTGCCGTGGAGGCGGGAGAGGCTCGCCAGCCATGAGTCCGGCTCAGGCCTTCTGGCTGAGAGCGCTCCCCCTGTGGGAGTGCACTGACCACCAGGGGGCAGCTCCTGCATTGAGCATCTGCCCCCTGGTGGTCAGTGTGCATCATAGCAACTGGTCGTTCTGCTGTTTGGTCAATTTGCATATTAGCCTTTTATCATATAGAATATACATAAATGTTTATATATGTACATTTATATATTTATATACTGAAGTAATCATTAGTAACAGGGGATTAGCTACTGAAGTGTACAGGAGTAACAGATACAGGGACAGCTGAGCCTGTACCCAGAGCCGAGGCAGAGTTCCCAAGGAAGGGACGAGTTTGGAAGAGCCTCCCCTCCCCCACTCCTGTCCCCAAGGCTGAGATCCTGCCCTGTGGGAAGGATGTGGCTGTGTCCCATGAGAGGACAAGCAGCTGGTGAGCAAGAAGCCACCCCCAGGGCCCCGGAGAGCCAGGGAGCTACCCCAGAGGAGCCGGCCCTCACTGGGCCCAGCTGCAGGATGCCCCTGGCCGCACTGGGTGCAGCTGGTACCTGCAGGAAACCACCTGTGGAATTATCTAGGGAGCCGGCAGGGGGACCCATGGGACCGGAAGCTGCTGCTGGGGTGAGGGCCTCTGGGGGTCCCACACCCCAACCATGTGCTGCAGGAGCAGGAACACAGAGACACAGACGAAACCAGAAGACACAGAAGAAGCCCCTTGCTCCTGAGTGTCCCTCGCTGACAAGCCGGGGCTCCAAGGGAGTCTCCCGGGCCCAGCCCAGGACCGCAAGCAGGCCGGGAAGGTGGGTTTGGAACCAAGAAGAAGGCGCTGATAACTGGCACACGGTCAGCAAACATGGCAGGAATGGTTGATAACGAATGGACTCTCTGCAGCCTATAGGCGTCTCTACGTCCGTCTCGCTCATCTGGGAATGGCGTGCGCCCTGTGAGGAGGCCTACATGGTGTCCAAGGGCCCGGACTCAGGAAGGTGCATGCGTTTCAGTTTTTGCTTCATCCTCCCCCCACCCTACCCCACCCCCATTCCCAAGCACCTCTGTGCTTCAGTAAACCAGGATAACAGTGCCCGCTGTGTGGCTCAGCGATTGAGCATCAACCCGTGAACCAGGAGGCCACCAGTTCGATTCCTCATCAGGGCACCTGCCCAGGATGCGGGCTTGATCTCCAGTCGGGGGCATGCAGGAGGCAAGCTGACCGATGTTTCTCTCTCATCAATGTTTCTGTCTCTCCCTCTCCCTTCCTCTCTCTCTAAAACCAATAAAATACATTTTTTAAAATGAGGATAATAATAACTCACCTACCTAATAGAGTTGGTGTATTAAATAAGATAATGCATAAAGGGCTGAGATGAGTACATCTTATTTTTTACTAGGCAGATGCTTAGAACAGCAAACAAAATATCCTGAGTGGCCAGATTATTATGATCTCTGAACGCATAATAATCTGGCCACTCAATTTATATATATATATATATATATATATATATATATATATATACACACACACACACACACACACACACACACACACATATATATATTTTAGAGGCCCGGTGCATGAATTCATGCATGGGTGGGTTCCGGCCAGCCTGGCCAGGGGGAGGGGACATGGGCAGTTGGACGGCCTGCCTGCTGGTCAAACTCCTGGTCGAGGGGACAATTTGCATATTAGCCTTTTATTATATAGGCTATACACTGAGTGGCCAGATTATTATGCGTTCAGAGATCATAATAATCTGGCCACTCAGTGTAAATTTCTAATATTACACTGAAACCCACAACGTAAGTGGGAGCTAATAGACTGTTTGAGTGGCAGGCGGGAGGCAGCCTTCCTTTGGTATCATCCTCCGTCAATTCCCGTGGCTCCGTTCCCGCTGGGATGGACAGCTCCGATGTGCTCGTCTTCATCCACCACCCCAATTTGGAGAGGCAGTGATGTTGCTCAGATTAAATCACCCAGTAAAGCAATGGTTCTTGGCTGGGGGTAATAGATTTTGTGCCCACCCCTCACCCCCCGGTGACATTTGGAAAAGTCTGGAAACATTTTGATTGTCACAACTGGGGCGGGAGGTACTAGCCAGGGATGCTGCTCAACCTCCTCCAGTGCACAGCACAGCCACCCGAAATAAGGAACTACCCCGGCCCAAATGTGAGTGGTGTCGCCGCTGAAAACCCTGACCGCAGGGAGCAAGGGGCGTGGAGAAAGGGAGCAGAGGGTGGATGAACAAGGACACGTGGCCTTTCCCCCCACGACGCTGGCTTCTTGATGGGTTCAGCTCAGGTTACCAGATCCAGACAGTCCAACCCCAGCACGGTCTAAACCAAGGTGGGGAACCTTCTTCCTGCCGGGGCCATTTGGACATGTACTGGTATCACACCGTTTCCGGGCCGTACAGAATTATCGGCTCAGAAATCAGCCTCTGTGCTCGGTCAAACATCTCATTCACTCACCCGAAAGCCCTGGCAGGCCCAGACCCGTGACTTCTCGGGCCTCGCAGGGCCCGCGGGCAGGGCGGCCCCCACGGCTGCTCTAAGGGACAGTCTCTCCTGTCCTCGGGCTCTTCGCACCATTCCCATAGAGGCCGAGTCCCCACCCCTCCCAACCCGAGGAACTGGGGCCGAGTTCCTGAAAGGGCTGCTCTGGAAACAGAATGTCCATCGTTTGAAGAAACCTGGGCAGAAGGAAGCGATGTGTGCCTTTTCCCACACTAGCAAATACTCTCCCTTTTCCTTCCCGCAATGTGCTCTCTGCTCAAAACGCGTTTCCCTTCTAAGCGCCGGGCCCCCACATCCATTCCCGTAACTGAGCACCATGTTTCTAAGGGAAGGAGGGCTTCGGGGTGAAAGAAGGAAAAGTGTGAGGAGCAACGTAAGATGGAAAGTTGTTCAGTCAACAAGCAGGGCAGACTTGGCTTGGTAACCACTTCTCAGGCGCTGCAGACGAAGTGCCACACTTGTGTCATTTCACGGCGGTGTTTGACTTCTTGGCTGTACCGAAGTTGTGCATTTAGTACGATCAGGTTCTTTTTAGCATCATTATTATTTTTTAAAGAGTACGGCTACCTGGGGCCGCACCACGGGAACAAAGGGAAAGCGGTTTTCCTATAACAAAGCGAACCACGTGTCTCCCTCGTGACACTGACGAGACTCAGGTGGAACCGGCCCCGCCGAGCTGCCCTCCCAACCAGATGCCGTGAAGACGAAATTCGGAAAACAGCTGGACACCAGTTCCGTTCTGTTAGCTCTTGGTGACGCTTCCTTCTTTGGCTGCGCTACACGCTCCCGACGCTGCGCACTCACGGGGCCTCCACAGGGATCCGCTCAGCCGCCCTGCACTGACTAGTCAGCGGCTTGCTGGCCGCTTTCAGGGCGAGTTCTGGCATCCGGAGAAATGACCTTATTTTCCAGTTAGAAAGTCCCTCGTTAACGTGGGAAAACACACATGTGAATCGTTTGAAAAAACGTTCCATTTGCCGTAGGAGACGCTCTTTCCCTTCCCTTTGTTGGTTCCTACTTTCTACTTGGTATCTAACCAGCCTCCCACCAAAGGCAGGCTGAAGTTACTCAAAGGGATTGCAGGCAGTACCATTCTTTGCAAGGCAACCTTACAGTCATATGAATGCCAGCATTCTTCCCTTTACAGGACAATCTGCGTATTCACCACGGTACTCAAATCAACATGTTTTCTATGAACAACTTCTCCGGTAAGGCCAAATGGGACTGTATGTTCACAGTCAAGGTATCGTTGGGTAATCATTGTACTGTGTTGAACCAGAGACGGGAAAGTGATTCAACAATTTTTTTCAATGTTAGCGCTTGCTGAGATAGCAATAGGTTTCAGTCTGTGAATGGAAAAAAAAATTTTTTTGCATCAGCAATCCCGGCAGGAGCCTATGGCGGGGAGAGGTCAGACTGCTGCTTCCTTCTCGGAAGTCAGGGAGTATCCGCCAGCGACCTCTCTGGGATCTGGTGATCCACTCTGACTTCCTTTCAATAACTTCACAAGCCATGTAACGGCTGTAGCCACTGCTAATGGTGACTGTGGTCATGAGCCATGATCACAGTACTGAGGAGGCCCACTTGGTTCTGAGGGTGTAAACTCTGCCAGGTGGGAAGTCAGTTTCCACGCCCTGAACACTGCTACCAGATACATTTTCTACAATAACTGGGTGGGGGGACGGGGGCTAACTGTTCGGAAGTTTACTGAAGGCCTACTGTACACCAGGTACAGGGAGACAGAGTCCCTGTCGAGTTGGAGACAGACATGTCCATCCAATATTTAATACTTTTTGCTCAAAAACTTAAAATATTAAACAAATTCACATTTTACCTCCACTTCCTCCCTCTAGCTTATCCTATTGTCCGTGATGCTGTGTCGTCCTGCAGAAATCAGATTATGGGGCTAAAATGTGGGTAAGGGGGGCTCAGGTGGAGGCTGTCGTTATTGTACAGCCTTAACTTTGCTAAAGCTCATTGTCTTGATCTTTAAGGACTTGAAAGGAGAGCTGCAGTATGTTGTTGTCTGAAACTGAAAAGCATAATGAACACGAGGAAATGAAATATATGAAACTACTTTACAAACTGCAACATAAAGCAATACTGAAACAAAACTGCTTAAAAATATACACAAAATGAATCCTTCAGTAGGTCCCTATGGCCAGCCGTAGGCTCTCCGTGATATAACTAACCAGTTTTAAGTGGGGCAAACCAGTGTTCAAGAGAGATTACCTGGAAGAGCATCATCAATGATCTTTTTTCATATGAGCAATCCCTAATATCCTACTTACCATTAAGAATTTCTATTGTGTCCCCTGATTCAACTACTATATAAACTTAACCCCCCGTAAAGTAATGATACTGAATCACTCTTTATAAAGCATGCTTTCCTATTATTAATCTTTATTTTTTCCAGGAAGAACAATGGGTTATGATGAGTTACCAACTCTTTCGTGTTTGTAGGGTCTGGTATTAGGAAAAATGTGTTTTCCTGTGAAATTACCCTAAACCCCAGGGAACCACGTCCAAATAACGTATGGTTCATGTTTCTCCAACAGTCTGAATTTGACTTTGACTCCTGATGCACACGATGAAATAAAAAATATGAAAATACTTTATAAACTGCAACATAAGGCGATATCAAAACAAAAACACTTAAAAATCAGCAGCACCACAGCCCAGTAGTTATTCCAAAAGCTCTCTTCCTAGAGAGGCTAGATGTGCTAAACAGCCTATCCCTGGAACCACCTGATACCAAGAAATGAAGGCTGTTGACTGAATCACCCATGATTAATCTTCAAGATGTTTCCTTTCCAGATAAATGTTTATTAGGTATAAAGTAAGCATCACACGTTTATTAGTAGTAGCGTATTTTCTTATATGAATCAGCGATTCAGAATGTCCTAGCTCAAGCAGTACTAATAATGCCCTCATTGGAAGTTCTCAAAAGTCACGGTGGTCTTTGATTTCCGGGATACCTGGACTCTCTATAATAGTATTTTTCAAAAGGAACTGCGCGTTTTATATATTCTACAAGGGAATGTCACCCATGACTCTTCAGTTAAATATTGTTTTTAGCCAAATAAAGCACCTGTTTTAAAAGGCTGCCTGTAATTGGCTTCATTATTTCATACATTACCTACACAGGAAAGCAATTTTGTAAGCAGAAATAGATAACCCACACAAACTGGCAAGCTTTCAAATACTAAAGGGCGCCAAGGCTTGAGAATAAGTACAGTAATAGAAAATGTCACTTTTTATGGAAAAGTTTTACTTTATTTTGTAAAAAGTAATGTTTTGAATAGTTACTTTACTCTCTCCAAACAATGCAACTACAAGAAGCACTGAGGAGAAAGCACCCGCTTTGTGAGCTTGTTAACACACCGACGGCAGGCACACGGCTCACGGACGCAGCCATACGCGACGCAATTGCAAAACACAACATGGATGAGTACACGCACACGACTGAACAGCTGTGAAAAAGAGGATTAATCCAAAGATTCTGCTTAAAAACATTACATTCAAGTTATGTGGATCTTTTATGCATAAAGATCATATTGTATAATCAGAATGACTCTTCAATGGTCAGTTCTGGAAAACAAAACTTCAGTTAGAAAGTTAAACTGTCAACTTCTCTTTTCCAAAGCATTTTCAAAAAAATATGCTATATAGTTCTTATTCCAAGAAGCCTTCTTGTGATGTACAAATACATCTGCTAATGGAAAAAAGTAAAAAAAGCCAACCTAGATCCTGGCTGGGTAGCTAGATTGGTTAGAGCGTTGTCCTGATACACCAAGGCTGCGGGTTTGATCCCATCAGGGTACATACAGGATAACCAATGAAAGCGTAAATAAGTGGAACAACAAATGGACGTGTGTGTGTGTGTGTGTGTGTGTGTGTGTGTGTGTGTGTCTAAATTTTAAAAAGTAAATAAATAAAAAGAAAAGCCAATCTGGAAAAGAAAACAGTTTAATTAAGTGAACGTCAAAGTGTGGTCTCTATCTTTTGCCCCTCCCCATCTTTCTTCTCCTGTTGCCTTTGAGACTGAGAGCAACTTGGGGCGAGTTCCCCTGATCGGCGTTCTCTCCGCCCCTCTGGGCTGTGCCACCACCAGGGGGCCCTGCAGCACCCTCTGGTCCAAGGCAGGAGGATCTCAGCCAGACTCTCCTCCCCCTGGGCTGCTATGACACACATTACAAAGTGCCTACAGCCCACAGTTATTTCAGCAACAACATAAACTTCTCTAGTGATGATGTTGCTGTACTGGTTTGTCGCCCTAATACCAACCAACCATTAAAAAGAAATTAAAAACCGGAAATTCAAACTGTCTGTAGACAAGTAATCATTTAAAAGTTGGGAAAATGAGAAGTAACTGTAGTCCCAACCACCTAAAGTCTCCCCTCCTCCACTCTTATGTCACAGGTTCTTTTCCCCGTAATTATCCTGAATGCCAACATGACGCTGTCAGCTCTAGAGCATCGACAGTGTCACTGTGTCTCACCGGGTTGGCAGCCCTGGGAGGCCAACAGGGCGTCTGGAGCCCAGCGCTCCCTTCAATCGGTCTTGCCCTGCCTGTTCTCAGTCCGCACATCCAAGGTGGGCACTTGGGGTGCTGGCGGGGACCCCGCGGGGCTGGCTGCTGGGCAGGTGGGCGGGGGAGGCCCCGTGGCACACAGTGGAGTCCGCTTCAGCTTTATCACCCGGGGTGGGGTGGCCTTCTTGTCGCACAGCAGAACCTTGGCTGGAGGGGGGGTTGTGGCCCCATTTTCAGGACCCCCGGGCCCATGGGATGGGGAGTGCCCAGGCACCTCAGTGCCCACCAGGGACAGGGCCTTAGACAGTGCAGAGTGCTGAGCTGGCATTCCGCCTGGAGACGGGGACACCCGGACTGAAGCCGAGTTCTTGACCTTGATTTGGGTGCTGGTGGAAGGGCCCGAAAACCTGACAGGTTTAGGACCAGCCTTACAGTTCACGCCTTCCTCCCCTTCATCCAACGCCATCAGCCTCCTGCAAACACAGAAGCATGCCCGTCAGCACGTACACGGTCAGTAGCTAATGAAACCAGCTCCAAAATTCGCCTCTAAGGTGAACAGAAAGGTTTCCGTCAAGAATGTGAGCCAAGAGGTGGATGCGTATCAACCTGCCTCATTTCCCACGGTCAGTAAGTACATCGGCAAGTTTATAGGAGATTGTTTCAACTTGAATAGGAACCCCTTTAAGTCACATATAATACGAACAAGTCACAATGTGGACATGAGATGTTATGTGAGAACTACACAACGTATCACTCTGTATCACTCTGTTCCCAAGAGCCCTGGCGCGATCAGGGGACAGCCAGACACATCCCGAGTGTTGTTCCCAGGCTTCCTGCGAAGAAGAGTGTTTCCAGCCCACCAGACTCCAGAACCCGGTTTCTCAGTCTTGGCACCTTTGTCACTTTGGGTCGGCTAGTTCTTTGCTATGGGGGCTGCCCCGTGCATTCTAGAACATTTAATGCCAATCCTGGCTTCTACCCATTCGATGACAGTAGCATGCCCCGCTCCACAATGTGACAACCCAAAATGTCTCCACACCTATCTTAACACCCCGGGGGACAAAATTACCCCCAGCCGAGAACCGCTGCTCACACCGAAATGATGTTTGCTAACTATAGGTTCAATGGGCAAAATAAATAATGATAACAAAATGAGAGCTTTAGGAAAATAATCTATTTTAACAAGAGATAATTAATTACTAAACCCTGAATAAACGCAGCATTTCTGAGAAAGATCCAGAGGGCACAAGTAAGAGAGCATTCTAGAATTCCACAGAGGCTTTGAATCAAGTTCTAGAGCAGAAATCCAGAAATCAGAACATCTGCAAGCCATGAATAATTCCCAGACGATAACAAAGATGATTTTTAAATGTATTTAAAGCACAGCGAACAGATGTGGAGTGATTTTAATGCTAATAATTTTAAAGAAGACAAGAAAATACCATTAACTTAAAATGCTATTTGTGGCATTGAGAAGGAGAAAAAAATTCAGAATAAGTCACAGGAAATTTCAAATATTAAATCTAGTAAATACAGTTTTTGACTATTACCAATAAAGCCTGGATTTCACTTCTGTGCGGAAAACTACTTTACCGCAGCATTCCCACTGTCTCCACTGGTATTATTAAAATCACACTCTCCCCAAAAGAACATACTCGAACTCCGTTTTAAAGAATACTTGTACCTTTTACATAGGTTTGGTAAATTTGCATTTATCGAGATTTATATTTCGGTGGTAAGGCAGAATAGTCATCTATGTGATTAACAGGCTTTTAGTAAGGTCAAGAACTGCTATTCATTTCCCCCAATAAAGTCAGAAAAAATATAGGTCACAGATTAAAAAGCAAACATCAAAAAACATCCACAGAGCAGAGTTCACCTCTTCCGAATCGGGGCCATGTGGCGCAGGCTCCCCAGCAAAGGCCGCTCCTCCAGGGTCCAGCATTCTATCAGCTCGTGCGGCACCCGCCAGTAGCTGACGCCTGGAAGAGAAGGGCATCGTTAGGAGAGCCTCTGTCCACTGCACACGGCGCAGGAACACTGTCTCCCAGAAGAAGAGCCAGGGAGAGCGTCCGAGCTTCATGCCTCATCTCTTTCCCTCCTAAGAAATCAATTATTTGCTTAATTTCCTTTTAGTTTACTACAGTTTCATTTTTCATTCATAAATCTACCTGGGCTAATTTTGATAAATGATGTGAGGTCAAAGATGTTTTTCACTCAAACAAACTTCTCAATTACATAGTAAATAGCCTATCATTTTTTTCACTGATATTTAGTCAATCAACTCTGTGACTTTCTTATTACATCATGTTTTTATTCTTATAACTTTATTGGGGTTTACTCTTGCTCTCTGCATCTATTCTTACACCAGGAACACATGGTTTTTATTATTATCTACATCATGTTTTGTTTTTGTTTTTTTAAATATGTTTTTATTGATTTCTGAGAGAAGAAGGGAGAGGGAGAGATAGAAACATCAATGATGAGAGAGAATCATCGATCGGCTGCCTCCTGCACGCCCCCCAACTGGGGATTGAGCCCACAACCCGGAATCAAACTGGGGACCTCTTGGTTCATGGGTCAACATTCAACCGCTGAGCCATGCCGGCCGGGCTACAGCTTGTTTTATTATCAAACAGTTAGACTCATCCCTCTAATAACCTCTACTTCCCAAAATGTTCTTGGTTATTTTTCGTTTATTCTTTCAAAGGAATTTTAGAATCATTTCAAGATTCCCAAAGAGTTCTATTGATATTTTGGTAGGAATTGTTTTAAACTTAAACTTACCATATAATCTCAGAAGAACTGACATCTTTATAATATTCAGATTTTCCTTTCAGGACCATGGCGTGTCTCACCATAGCCTTCATGTCTTCATTTCATATGGATGGATGGGTGGCTAAATACATTCTAGCAGTTTTCTTCATAAAACACTCAAGCATTTCTTGGTAGGGCAGTCCTAGTTATTTTTGTTTTATTTATGCTCTCGTGAATGGGATTTCCCCTATACTTTCTAGTTAATTTATCATAAATAAGCTGTTCTTTGTTTACATATATTATATACAGTTAATTTAGTCTACTAAACGCATCACTTAAAATACCATTAGTAGATTCTTCTGAGTTTTCTAGAAATACGTATTGTTCACAAATAACAATAAATGTCTTCTTGCTTCCAACTGGCCTTTCTCTTACTTCTGCTTCCTGACTTAGGGCTTTCCATAGACCTTCCTTTCATTCTACTTGATCCTGTCTGCTAGAGGGGTATGAAAAGAAAAGAAAAAGGAGGAAAAGTGAGGGAAGCAAAGATGAGGAAAGAAGAGGTTGGTACTGGCACCCCACCTAAAGGAGGAACAGCTGATGTAGTTGTTAAAAGCCTCTTCCACTCTTTTTATTCCATTTTATAATGTCTTGCAATCTCTGTTTCTATGCACTTTCAAGATTATTTGAGGACTAAGATGTGTGCTATTTATCTTTGGGCCCATTTTTTGGATTTAGTATAATGGTTGCACTTCACACTCAATAAATGCTTACTAATTAGCGGGGGGAGGGACATCTTGGGCATAGAACAGTTAATCATCTGTGATCCTTAAGCAAGTGGCATGGCCTCTCTGAGACTCAGTTTCCTTCCCAATAAAATGGTAAAGAGCATAGGAAGTTGTTTTAGGATTAAATAGCATTATTATTATCAATTCTCATATCAGCAGCTTGGTAAAAATGGCCAAATTTCAAAGTGTGTATTTAAAGATTATTTTAATTGTTTTATACGAGTTCTTTAGGCATTTACCAGTGTTATTTTCATTTCCTCTGTCTCTTTTAATTTTTTTTATGCTTATACATTTTATGCTTAACTTAGAGATACACTTCCTAGGACAGTGCTAGGTACATAGTAGGTGCTAAGTAACCTCTTGTTTAATTGAACTAAATAAGCATAATTAATAGAAGCATATTTTCAGTTACTGAATTATAAACTATTAACCATATCTAGCAACTCACAAGGTTTAAAGATTTGGAAGTAAATTATCTCATTGTTACCAGGAAATGACAAATACCTAGGCCCACCCAAAAAAATACTTTGTCAAAAAAAGAAATGCATATCTAAGCTTACTTTGTCTTACTAAGGGTCCGTCTCCTTCTGCCATGAAATAAAAGAACTGGACTGTACCTTTTCCTTCCCAGGCATCAAAGGCATCCATCATTTTCTTCAGTTCTGCCGCTGAGTAATAGCTCCAAATGTACTGAACATTATTTCCCGCCTCTCTAGAAAGATTGCAAAAGGTAATGAAAATATACCACCTAGGTATGAATGTGTGTGTGTGTGTGTGTGTGTGTGTGTGTGTGTACAGCTAACAGACAGTAAGTGCTTGTTCATTAAGGAAAAAGTTTGTTCTGTGACCATTAAGCACATATATAATTCTATATACTATATGAGTATTATATACTATATGAATATACTAACCCACATTTGATCTCTTTTTACAGTAGTAAAATATTAGTTAATTTTACTATATATAGACCATGCAGACAAATCAACAAGTCTTTAAAATAACATTTCTAAAAATCACCTAATTCCAATAACATTAGAAAAGACTCAACTCTGACTAAAACTTTATTAAATAACAGTGAAGCTCTACTACATGCTTTCTAAAAAGTTAAAAGCAGTCGCACGCTTTGGACTTTCCTAGCACTTTGCCAGGCAGTTATATATCTCATATAGAAACATCTCTGCCTGTAAAGAATTCAGAAAATGGTGACATATTTAACCATCTAAAAACAAACTCATGTGGTCATGCATTTGTCACTAATATGTGCCCTAATTCAATATCCCAGAGAACTTTTTTTAAAAATTGCTAAGTGAGTTGACCAGTGTAAGTGAGATTACAGGGAAAATATTAAGAGAATAACCCTTAAGAATTGAACATGTTCAAGTCATGGAATTTTAAGGCTGGGAGGGACCAGGAAAGTCTCTCATCATTTCTCAGAGCGGGACACCAAGGCACAGGCCAGTCGGGGGTCACTCAGTGGGCCTGCTGGCTCCTTGGCCAGGGCTTCTGCCCCGAGGCTATGGTTGAGACACCCACGCATCTGGCTTTGCTTTTCCTTCTGCCTTTTCTGTTTTTTATAAAGTCGCACAGGAAATTCTGCTGTCCATGTCCAGCTGAGAACCACAGTACTAGGCCACATAGATAGCCCACAGCTTATTTGTGAAATGGTCTTAATTACAACTTCTGTCTCAACAGCCCGGAAGGCTCACTCTGCGTTGTTGAGAGCTGCTGATGGTCTTTTCTGGTCAACCACATATTCCATTCTGTTGAGGGCCCCCTGGGAAGGCATATGGACATTCTTTAAATTGTTGTCAGCTGAGTCCGAGGTGACTGGCAGAGCCGGGTCTTGGATACACATTCCCCAAGAAGGCGGAAAGTGTTATTCAGTACTGGCTTTTACCTTTGTCCAGGTGTCGGGAGGGGGTCTAGATATGTAAATCCAGTCAAGCACCAGGAATGCTCAGGCCTACTCAAGAATGTAAATAAGCTCCTTTGACCCTAAGTTTTGGTGATACTTCCTGGTATTTGGGGGTATAAAATAAATGCGCTGCGTGGGCTCAGGGTCCTGTCCCTCCATCAGAGTGGCAGCGTCCCACCCGGCTCCCAGCTTATTTCTATTTCTGCGTCTTGCTTTCTTTCTTTCTTTTACTTCTTAATCCTCAGCTCCTCCACTCAGGAACCAGACCCGTTCCTTTTCTGTGCTGGACTCGGAAAAGAGAGGAACACCTCTACACCATTCAGAAACACCTCTTAGAAAAGATCAAGACTTCATTTTGTTCCTTTTTTATTTTTAAATATGGACATACCTTTTAAAAATGCTTTTACTGTGAATTCTTCCTCCTAGCTGCTTATCAATAGCATCTGTTCCGTCCATTTTTGTGGCATATACTCCAATAATTCTACTCTCACAGCTTGCACCGGATGTGTTAAGATAGTGGAGAACCCAAACTGTTGGTTTGGTGCAAACTAAACCATACGAATCACAGAAGTCTGTTAAAGCCTGGAGCAAAAAAATATATATACATCAATTTGAATTTAATTCTGGAGAGTAATTTTTTAATTAAAAAATGAATTTGCTGTTACTTTCTAGTAAAGCCGCAATTTCAGTTGGTCATAACACCAAAAAAAAAAAAAAGATTATTCCTAGTCTTTATGCCTTTAAGAACCAAACATGCATGTGTTGATCTTGGGGTGAGGGGCAAGTCACAAAAAAAGCATCACCCAAAAACCCAACAGCTTCTCATCTAGAGAACCCTTTTCCTGATGGAAATTCCATTTTATTCCTCCTTCTTTAACCTCACTACCAGCATCATCACTTTTCATTTTTAAATCTTCACATAATAACTAAAAGTAGACCTTTTTACTTCTCCCTTTAATTTCCCCCAAATTTCCCACTTGACTCAATCTTCCTTTTATCTCCTACTAACCCTCCCATGATTGATGCTTAATTTTAAATCCAAATTCAATCATGGATTAATCGGATTTTAACTTGCTCTTTTGCACTGAAAGGTATGAATATATGAACTCAATACAGACTGTCTGAACTCACTCGGCACTTACCCACCTGTTCATTCATTCACTTGAATATTAAGTAGCTACTATGTGCTGAGCACTGTCTAAAGTCCTGAAGATATAATGTTAAGCAAGACAGGGTCCTGGCCCTCCTAGAGTTTGCGGCTGATGCGGAAGACAGACATTAAATAAGCCAGCAGCACACAATGTGGTAAGTGCCACCAGGTGAGCCTGTGAGGTGCTGAGGGGCACAGAGCAGGAAGGCTTTGCGCAGCGGGGTAGCAAGGACCTTCCCGGGGAGAAATGGCATCATTATTGCTGTGAGCGCCTGAGGACAAGCACTTTTATCTGTTATAGCCCAAGTGCCTGGCAGAGTGCCTGAAACACTGCCTGACACAAAGGAGATGCTTAATATGTACTCACTCAGTGACTGAAAATAGGACCCTGCCATGTCTTGCATTGCCATTTAATACGGCTATCAACTCCTGTATCGGTTTTTAACTTTACTTGCACATCTGTGAGAATTCCCAACTATGTCATAAACTGTTCAAGGGCAAGAACCATGTTGTATTTCTTTCTGTCCCACACAATCTCTAGAACAGTGCTCCCTATGCCTAAAACATTTGAAATAAATGTGTTGGTGAGCAGAATGAATGTGTGCATGCTATGTCCTTTTTGCATACAAACCAGGAACAGAAGACTACAGAGTTGGGACTTCAAAAGATGAATGTTAACCCACCCAACCTTCTAGTCAAGTTTTTTTAGGCCCATTCTGCAAATGTGGCAAAAAGCATCAAAAGACTATCTAACAACTCAATTTATAAAGAACTTCAGTAGCAGAACCCATACAATCACGCAAAATCCTGAAGGGGATCTGGAACCAAGTGAACTTTCTCTATGCTGCTCTCCCAATAGCCATGCATCAGATTGCTGTCCTAAACATTGATATCCAAATCAAAGAATTCATATTAATTCAGATCCGCTTTCACTATTAACAATTATCTAGGTAAAAGACCTTCCTTAGATGTCCAAATGTGCTAATTAATAGAAACATAATATTTATCAATAAAGCAAAAAGCAGATAATTAAGTAATAAAGATCTTTAAAATGTGATTTAAAACAGAAGCATCTTTTAAAAAATTTACTGATCTCAAAGTGAATTAATCAAACTGATGTTCTAACTTAGTAACAAACTTTATACTCACTAATTCGGGTAAGAAATTTTATACACTATGACCACTTTTATATACTATGACCAGTCTTTAAAAACAACATTTCAGTAAACAAAGTAATACCACCATACCCTCACTCCCACAGTACTGCTCTTAATTCAAAACGACCTTCAAGAGAAGAAGAGTTCTATAAAATAGCCATTAAAAAGTGTTAAATCTTCAATGAAAAATAAAAGCTCCATAAACCTCCGAGTGATGTAATGCATTTTCCCAAAATAGAATTTTGGCCTTAAAAAGTGACTAGTAGTCATTAAAAAATGTGTCTTCAAAATTATAAAAAAGTAAAACTGCCTCGTGTTGTGTTTATGTGACAGCAGAGTCACATAATAACACACATTGCTTTGTACAGAATAAATAAATAAATATATGTATATATGTATGTGTGTGTGTGTACATATATATTTTTTAAAACTTAAGAAAATGCCAAGACCTTTTTAAGTTCTATATTTGACCTTAAAGAATATGTCTCCATTTCATTGGCCAAGTGGTCAGACAGGCTGTACGGGTAAGGGATGCCAAAGTAATCAGCCTCTTCCTGTAGAGCGACTCGGGTTTGCTCCTCTGTGGGAATGTGAACTTCTCCATGGAGATAATCCAAAAGGTATTTAAACAGGTGTCCATCACGGTCAATAACACAAGCCCCTAGAAAAGATTCGGTTCCAAAGTCATGGCACAGATACATATGACCACTGACAACATTTCCGCCTGTCAAACTAAGGTCAGACGGAGGTAGGAATGTCTCTCACAAGAAAGTTCACATCTAGTTTCAAACAGGTTTAGCCAGATGTGGTGATCCTCTGCACTCCCACCCTCCATGTAGGAAAATGCATGCTCTGAGCTCCATTTGGAATTTTGGGTGCAATGACCAGAATCCCACTAAAGCCCCTGCAGAAGCTGTGGAGACCTCAGACTGCTGGCAGAAATGGAAAGTTACCCCTAACTTCAGGCCAGCTGGGCCGGAAAGGCCTGTGAGTTTCTCTCTAATGAGGGCTTGCAGGGGCCGGTTACTATGTCCAGTGTTTGTGTTGATCTGCAGCGCTGACATATAAACCCAGGGTTCCCAGCTCCAGCCTTCCATGTGTTTGGACTTATCAGATTGAAGCATCCATCTTGTATAAAAACTGCTGTTTGAAATTTTAACACTGCTATTCCGGCTTCTGTAAACGCTTGCTTGCTTAAATAATAAGGAAAATAAGACTACTCCCGTTCCAGAGAGGCCGTGGACTATGCCCCAGACAGAGTTGTCAGTGCTGACACCAGGCCAGGCCTTGAGATAGGGTCTCATGGCCCCTTCCCAGCACGTAGGCCTTCTTTCCCAGAAGGCCTGGAAGTCTCATTCCAAATCTGGGAGACAAAAGAGCTAGGAAAAGTATAAATAGAAAAGGATTCCTCCATGTGGGGGGGCCCAGAATTTGAAAGGCACATTTTTCTCTGGCCCTGCCCTTAATAAAATGTAACTCCCTTTCTCTAAGCAAGGCTTGGTTTTTTTCTGGTCTTCTATAACAAGATTAGTCCCTTTGTACTGTGAAAATCTGAACTTAAAAAAGCAAATGCGCCCTGCTGGCGTGGCTCAGGAGTTGAAGGTCAACCTATGAACCAGGAGATCACAGATCGATTCCCCATCAGGGCACATGCCCAGGTTGTGGGATCAATCCCCAGTAGGAGGCGTGCAGGAGGCAGCCCATCAATGATTCTCTCTCATCATTGATGATTCTCTCTCTCTCTCTCTCATGATGCTCTTTCTCCCTCTCCCTTCCTCTCGAAAATCAATAAAATAAAATAATTTTTAAATGCTCTGCTGGTATTACTTTATGATAAAAGGCTTTTCTTGGGCAATTTAGCAGAATTTTTTAAAAACAACAGTTCTGTGTGAGTTACTCAGTAATTCCTTTTCTCCCTTGATTAGTTTAAAAAAGACGGGATTAAGAAGGTAAAACTTGGGGGCAGAAAAAAACTCAATCTCTGCTTATCATCTTCCACCAGCAACCTTTCTGTCCAGATGGACATTGAGCCCTGGGCACCAGCCATCGGTGACTCTCCCATGCTTTCCACTGCCATCCCGCTGGCAAAGCCATCTCTCCGACCCAGGGATGACTAACAGCCCCTCATGCCCAAGACCCCACAAGCCCTCTCTTCTAGCACAGAAGCAAGAATGGGTACCAGGAGCCCCGGGACCTCTCAGACATGCAAATTCCAGCTGCACCAGGTGACAAGTTTGACACTAACTCTACACTAACAATGACAGCCCTGTCAGCTATGAAGGCAACTGCTTTTCCAGAAATACATATTTTTTAACTTGAAAAACCACAGAGAGAAGCTAATATTTTTAATCGGCCTCAATACCTTTACCCATGGAGTTTCATGAAGGTAACAAACTTTCAAAATATAATCCCCGTAAATCAAGTCATGATGGGCCTTCAGACACTCTCACTGTTTTGTCAACTTTCAGCGAAAGCATCACAGGTTCTAGGAACTGGTGTTTAATTTCTCCGTGGATTTAATAAATCTCCATACAGTCCTAACGATCTCACTAATTAGTAAGCTAAGCTAATCTATTTCATTGTAATTCAGAAGATCAAAGGGAATTTAAACTAGACTCCTATGTTAGTGAATATGGATGATCATGCTTACAGATGGGAGTATTTACCTGACTCATCTGTTTTTAGAGGAAAACGACCACTGAACATGGAAGCCAACATGGAGTCTTTAAATCGGCACAGGGACTCGCGCCTGGCGGTGTAAACACAGCCTCCCACGTTCAGTCGCAGAATATCTAACATCTCTTCCTGCTTGTGATCTCCCATTGCTCCCGCAGACACCTTGAAATGCTTTCAGAAACTGCAAACAATGGCGGTCCCGGTCCCCTCTGTAAAAACAAAGGATAATCATAAATACATTTTACTGTGATTTCAAATAAATCCCTCAGCATTGGCAATACTGAATTGAAGGACTTTATACAATATGAAAGAAGTCTGAGATAAGCTGAGAATCTGGAAAACTCTGGCTCAGAGGACTTGTAAATAATAACAAACTATTACCAATGAAATCACAGCTGTGGATGACTGTTTAAAGAATTAAACAACATAATGCATTGTCTGTCATATAAAAAGCAAGGGTGAGGTATGCTTCTGATCCTCAATATTCACATATCTTTTTAAAATACAGTAAGTCTGGCCATAGCTGGTTTGGCTCAGTGGATAGAGTGTCGGCCTGGGGACTGAAGGGTCCCAGGTTCGATTCCGGCCAAGGGCACATGCCCGGGGTTGTGGGCTCGATCCCCAGTAGGGAGCGTGCAGGAGGCAGCCAATCAATGATTCCCTCTCATCATTGATGTTTCTATCACTCCTTCTCCCTTCCTCTCTGAAATCAATAAAAATGTATTAAAAAATAATAAAATACAGTAAGTCTGAGGGGGCTGTCTAGACTGCAGAGGACACGGTGGGCATGGGATGAGGCTGCGAGGCTCTACCGCGCACTAGCTCGGGGCCTCAGGCAATACTGGTCTCCCCTGCCTGTGTCCTTATCTATAGAATGGAGGTAGGGACGGTGCCTACCTCCAAGGATTAGCTGAGGAATAAGTGACAAGCATGTGAAAAGCATATAGAACAGTCTCTGGCTCAATGTTAGTACTTAATAAGTGATAAATATTACCTATAATGATATACATTTTACCATAAGGTGTATACTAGGGACTTGATATTGGCTCTGCAGATTTAAGGAAACAAAAGGACAGAAATGATTAACAATAGTAATTGTAATTCTTAAATTGTGTAATTAAGGAAGAAATAATGTATCAACTGGGATCAGAATTCCATGTCTGCCAGTAGCTAGACTGGTCCAAAAGAACAAATAGCATCTCTAAATCATCTGACTTCTGCCTGGCCGGCATGGCTCAGCGGTTGAGCATCCACCTATGAACCAGGAGGTCACGGTTCGATCCCGAGTTGCAGGCTCCATCCTCAGTGTGGGGCATGCAGGAGGCAACCGATCAATGAGTCTCTCTCATCCTTGATGTTTCTATCTCTCCCTCGTCCTTCCTCTCTGAAATCAATAAAAAATAAATCCCCTAACTTCTGCACTCTGAAATGGCTGAAGCTTTATGCACATGCCATAGCAAGGGTAACATGGCTGCCAAGAGGCTTCACTCCATCCATGGCAATTCACTTTACCGCGTGACCAATTACGATCCTTTCGTAGATATTCCCATGTATCCACTCTCCGATGAAAGTGGGGCAGGAGACAACCATGTGTGTCAAACGCGGTCAGTGGTCAGAAACCATCACGGACCAACGGTCCAGCCTTCAAAAACCACTATGGGTGTGACTTCCTGCACTGCCTGTAGGTCCTGGGAGCAGGCCCCGTGATCCAGGTGAGAGAGCCACCTGGGAGGCCTGGGATGGCACTGGTTCATGCGGCCCGTTACCAGCTCCCCGGAAGCCCACCTGTTCTTCAAAGCCCCAGGCAAACCTCACAGCCTTCACAACCTTCCCAGTCACCCCCGAGTTAGAACCGGGGCACCGTTCTCCAAATAACCTGTGCACCCCTGTCTGCATTTTACCTCACTGGCTTGATCCCTAGTTTGGGGGGCTATCCGCCCCTAGAAGGCAGGGCCTGTGTCACTCTTAATAATTCCCATTGACTGAGTGCTTGCTGAGTGCCAGCCACGGCGGGAGGCACCCACAGGCCTTCCCTAACTCACAGGACAGCCCTGTGGATGGGGCTCGCTGTGCCTATGGACGGACGAGGGCCCTGGGGAAAGCGGTGGAGGGGGTGTGTGCAGGGTCCACGCTAAGGCTGCCCTGGGAGTGGTAAGGGGTGGGGACGGCCCCCATCCCGGTCACAGGGCCGGCCCCCCAGTTCTGCCTGCTGCACCCACACTGCCTCCCCAGCACAGCTTCGCCCCAAGGCTGCTGGCCCGGGCCCTGCGCTCTGTGCACCCCGGGAGCACAGCAGCACCCTGAGTGCTGGGAGGAGACACCCCGGCCTCAGGCAGGCGCCCCTAAGGCAGAGGGCCGGCACCGCGTCCAGTCCAGTCACGGGGCCCGTCCTCAAATGCACCCGCGAGGCTGCCTGCTGCGGCGGAAGTGCCCTGCCCTCCGGAGAAGTGTCCCCCGAGTGCGGGCCTGGGACCACCTGTATCCAAACCATCCGCATCGCCGGCTGAAATGCGGGATCCCGGGCCGCGGCACAGAGTGCGGACCCGAAAGTCGGAGGAGCGGGTGGGAGTCGGCCCGCGGACCCACTTGGAGAAGCGCTGCTCGAGGGACCCGCACTCCTCCCGCCGGGCGGGAAGGATGGAAGGGGCCGGGGCCCCAGGAGGCCCGCCGGAGTCTCCCCGCGGCCCGGCTCTCACGGATTCAACTCCGAGCCTGAGCCCGCGGCCCAGGCCTCCCGTGTGATCGGCGCGGCCCGGGCCCTTTCTCGGGGCGCCCCGCCGCCTCCCGGGCCCGCGGCCCACCCGGGGCCCAGATCCTCCGCACGGGCGAGGCCGGGTAGGCGGCCTCCCCGACTGACCTGCGGCCCGCGCGGCCCTCGGCGCGGCCGCGGGACACTGCGGGGCCCCACTCGGAAGGGAGAGCCTCCTCCGATGCTCGGCAACTCCAGGAGCAGCGCGGCCCTAGTGGCGCCCCCGTGCGGCCCCGCCCGGCAGCGGCGCCCGGGACACCCCCACCCCGCCCCGCCCCCGGACTGGTCCCGCCCAGCCAGCGCCCGCCCCCGGATTGGTCCCGCCCAGACAGCGCCCCGCCCCCGAGCTGGTCCCGCCCAGACAGCGCCCGCCCCCGGACTGGTCCCGCCCAGACAGCGCCCGCCCCCGGACTGGTCCCGCCCAGCCAGCGCCCGCCCCCGGATTGGTCCCGCCCAGACAGCGCCCCGCCCCCGGATTGGTCCCGCCCAGCCATAGCCCCGCCCCCGATCTGGTCCCGCCCAGCCAGCGCCCCGCCCCGGATTGGTCCCGCCCGCAAACGCCCCGCCCCCGAGCTCGTTCTCCACCCCACCCCCACCCCCGCCCAGCCAGCGCCCCGCCCCGGATTGGTCCCGCCCAGCCGGCGCCCCGCCCCCGAGCTGGTCCCGCCCAGACAGCGCCCCGCCCTCTGAGTGACATCCTTCAGGGAAAGGAAAGGCCGGCGGGGACTTGGGCTGGGCGTCGGGGGACGGTCTTGTCCGTCAGCGGCTGCTTTTAAATAGGAAGAAAACACCGAAAGTGTTACTAGTTATAATGAATTAGGTTTTCGCACCCCTGGGTGAGGGCCCTTCCCTCCAAACTGGGCTGCTCAATGCCGAGATGTATTAACATATTGCACTTAGATACGCCCATTCGGATAGTAGTTGGAGTTTGCAAAGCTTTTTCACACGGAGCATTCTTGTGTCATAAGTGAGACAGCCCGATGTTTTTATTCCCGTTCGAGCAAGCAAAATTGAGGCAGGAGCAACATTTATTGAGCATTTCTGTACACCTGACATTCTTCCAAGCTTTTGTGTACCACTACATTTTCTCTTTCATTTTCCAGCTTCACCGTGCATTCTGCAAAAGACTGCTAGGTATTTCAAGAAGAAAACAAACACAGTCCTGTTTTCAAGGTACTTTCCCCGAGTCCATAATAATTGGTTCCTAATTCCTCTGGATCTTAGAAGGGAATAAGACAATGAGAGGTAAACCCACCTACCCCTTCAGATATTAATAGTTGGGTGAGAGAAGGAAGGTTTATCCAATCTATAATTATTGACCACTAGCTATGGACTAAGCACTGGGAGTGAAGGACTGAATATGACAATGTCCCTGACCCATGACATAGTTTAATATTACAATTCACAATGATTATATAATAGTTATAAATTCTATTCACCAAATAATTCAGCAACACGTGTATAAAGCAAAAAAAAACACAACATAGGATATTTAAAGATACATTGATAGAAATACACTAGTAGTAGGAAAGTTTAATATGTCACTTTTAGTACAACAGAGTGGTTAATAAGATAGATCTTATGGATATACATACTTTATACCCAGAAAATAGAGAATACAATAGTAACAACGAAGATAAAATGTTGTTTCAGATTGAAGTTTTCAAGAAATGTGCAAACCTTATATGAGGAAAACTTGAAAGTACAAAAATGGGCTTGAACAAATGGAAAAATATTCCATAACATAAATATATCCATTTTCTCTAAGGTAATTTATAAATTTAACGAATACCAATAGAAATACCAACAAGACTTTTATGGAGCTAGACAAGTTGACATTAAAATTCATATGGAAAAATAAAAATGCAAAAATAGCCAGGAAAACAGGAAAAAGAAAAGTTTATGAGGGGAAGCTAGTCCTACCCGTCATTAAAATACACTATAAATCAGGTTTGTTTATCTACTATGGCAACTGGTGAGCGAATAGACCAATAGACCAGTGGAATAAAATAGAAAGTCCCAGAAATATGTCTAAACGCATACGAAAATATAACATGTGATAAACATAGTATCTCAAATTACTTGGGAAAAGATGGGCAATTTAATAAGTATTGGTAAGGCAACTGGCTTATATTTGGAGAAGGATAAAATTAGAACCAAGTTCCACACTATAATCAGGAATAAACTCCAAATGGGCCATGGATAAAAATGTCAAAGATGAAACCATGTAAGTACTAGAAGAAAGTATGTATGATTTTCTCTTTCGTCCGATATAGGAAAAGACTTTCTAACTATGACTCAAAATTCAGATCCAATAAGAAGTAAATTTGCTGAATTTGACCATGTCTTAAAAAAAACAAAACACACTTTTGAACAACAAAAAATAAGCAAAGATCAATTACTAACCAGAAAATACTTTCCCCTTCACACACACACATTTCTCACACATTTCTCAAAAATATGAAAAGATGTTCAAATTCACTTACAAGTGAAGTTCACACTAAATCTACTCTGATGACGCACCTCCAAAAGTATGACAAAGTTAGACATTGTGTTGTGGGTGGGAGTGGAGTTCTTGGGGTGCTGTGGGGAAAACGATTTCCTGAGGTCCCCACGGGTGGACGTGTGTTTGTGGAAAGCTTTATTGATTATGTAAAATTAAGGGGGTTCTCCCTCAAGGTCCCATCTCTGTCCATCCCGCCAGGGAAAAAGTCCAATATTGTCTGCAGTGGGGCCAAAATAAAAACCAGTATCCAGGCCTAGCCGGTGTGGCTCCGTGGATAGAGCCTTGGCCTGCGGACTGAAGGGGCCCAGGCTCCGTTCCCACCGAGGGCACATGCCTGGGTTGTAGGCTTGATCCCCAGTAGGGGGCGTGCAGGAGGCAGCAAATAAATCATTCTCATCATTGAAGTTTCTATCTCTCTCCCTCTCCCTTCCTCTCTGAAATCAATAAAAAATACATTTTAAAAAAATAAAAACCAGTATCCAGAGTTTCTGCTCCATTTTACAGTATCGTCCAGTCCAGCATCCTGCCTGTGGAGTCCACAGGGCCATGGCCCACGCAGTGCTTAAGGCCACATGGCGGGCAAGTGCGGGTCATGGAGCAAGAGAGCTTAAGAGCAAGCAGGCAGGCAAGGGAGACCGAACTCTTTACTTGGAGATTTTAACTTTCCAAGATTTCATGCTCTTGCCAATGATCTTTTCCCCAGGCTAGACTGACAGCCAAGCACCATCCCTCCTTCCCCCAGCTTCGCTGCACATGTGCCCATCTCCCCCTGGGTGCCGTCCCTTCCCCAGTGATCTGCAGGGAGTGGGCTGTAGTTCCCTGAAGTGTGAGCTGTGGCTTCCCGGTGAAGCTGCCCCGATGGCCATGCTTATAACGTCTGGCCTCCCCTTTGCTCTCTTCCTATTGTTAATATTGATAAACTAGCTAATTGCCACGGTAACGGTTAGGGTCGCTGAAGGAGGAACACACGAGGCCAAAAGGGGTAAGTAAAGAATGATACATTTATTAGGTAATCTGGGAAACCAAATGGGCTGAGCCCCGAAATGGCGCCAGCACCCAGGAATGGGGAGGCAGAGGTTTTAAAGGACTCTGGGTGGGCTTTTTCTGGCCTGAGAATTCTCTGGGTGGGTCCGGATCCTGGGAAGGTCCGGAGGGGAAGGATAATGAATGGTCTTAGCAAGCGGAATGTGGTCTAAGCAAAAGGGAATGTCGATTGTGAAGTGGTTTAAAGGACAGTTCCCAGGGGAGGGAGTATCGATGTAGTATTGTTTGCAATTGCAAAATATCAGAGGGGAAAAAAAATAAATTTCTATAAATAGGAGAGTATGTGAATAAACGGTGACACATACATACAATGGAGTATAATGAATCTGTAAAAAAGAATGAGGTCATTTTCTATGAATTAATGTAAAGTGATTCCTAGGATATTTTTTAAATGACCAGCAGGAAGTTTCTGTCACGGGTGCATCTGGGGATGGAGAGGTGGTGTCAGCTTCAAGCCAGGCAGCGCCAGGGACTGCCTGAGTCGGATGGAGTGGAGGTCCTGTTGGACTCGGGGCATGACCCAGGCTAACAGCCACGCTCCAGGGTCTGACTGTCCGATCTCTGCGTTCTTATGGCCCAAGACAGACGGCGGCCCCACTCATGTTGGTGCCCAGACTTGTGGTTTGGGGCATTCTGGGCCCCTCCCAAGGGCATTCCCATTACCCTCATCAGCTCGGCCTGGGGCATATTGCCACTGAACGTACTGGTGAATGTCATGGCTGACGGTGACTCCATATCGGATTGTCACAAGGTGTTGGAAAAGTCTGCTCTGCTCTTGCTCTGTACACAGGCCGTACTGGAAGCATGACTGTGGCTCAGTCCTTCTCTGCTGCCAAGGCCCCCTCATTCTCGCTTGTTTTAGAGCCTATATTTCTATCCTCTCCAGCAATGCTTTAAACTACCCATTGTCCTTTTCTGTGTCTATCGGCCTGGGTTACTCGGTGCAATTCAACTTGCCAGACCAATACAGATGATCAGATCAGATGGTTTCATGAAATGTAAGTCCACTGTTTCTGTTTTGTTCTATTAGTTTATTGATTTGCAGTGTGTCTTCTATTTGGCTCCTATTCAGGGGAGACATTTCCTGGATGATTTTTGTTTTAGTAATGCTGAGATGTTAAAGGAGATTGTTGCTGTTGTGCTGTTTGGCCGTTAGCCTTCCTCTTTCCTTCCCTCTACTCCTTTATTAGTGTGGGGAGTGTGGGTCAGGATAATCAAATTTTAATACACCAGACTCTACCTTTAGATAGAGGAAATCAGGCAACTAATGAGTGTAAGAATAAAGGAAAATGAAAGGAGAAAAGCAAAATCAGTTCTTTGTGTCAGAGAGTATCACAACAGAACTGTGAGTTCATTTAATTTAATTGGTTTATTTTATAGGTAAGGAGTTTGCAACTAAGAACATATCGATAATGTGTATTCAAGATACAAATAACTGCATCTTCACCCCTAGTCCAGGGCTCTTGCCTCTATCCATTATACCAAGACCCAAATGAAAGCAAGCTGAAATTAGGTTAAATTAAGTAGCTCAATTAATTATACTTTTGAAGTTTATGGTTGTATATGATAAGAATTTACATTTTCAAGAGTTTTTGTAATTTAAAAAGCCCTTGGTTCATGAAATTCTCTCAACTTCTTTGAGATAAGATAATCAGCACTTTGTAAAAAATATGTTTTTATTGATTGCAGAGGGGAAGGGAGATGGAGAGAGAGAAACATCAATGATGGGAGAGAATCACCGATGGGCTACCTGCCGCATGTCCCCCCCTGGGGATCGAGCCCACAACCCGGGCATGTGCCCTGACCAGGAATCAAACCGTGACCTCCTGGTTCACAAGTCGATGCTCAACCACTGAGCCACGGCAGCCAGGTGATAATCAGCACTTTTTAAAAAGGAGATGTTGGTATGCATGTCTTGATAAAAATTTGAACAACTCTCCTACCTCTGACTGCCCTGTCTCCCTTTTTCTATTTGTTTTGCTAATGGAGGTGTAGCTACAAAATGAGTCAGGAAGAAAGCAATATTAATATATTTGGCCAGGCGGCTGTGGCTTGGTGGTTGAGCATCAACCTATGAACCAGGAGGTCAAGGTTCAATTCCCGGGCAGGGGTCCCCAGTAGGGGGCGTGCAGGAGGCAGCTGATCAATGACTCTTTCTCATCATACACGTTTCTATCTCCCTCTCCTTTCCTCTCTGAAATCAATACAAATATTTATTTTTTAAAAGGGTCTGTTGATTGGAACCATCATAATTGCATATTAGATGCTGTTATTAACCTCCATTTTACAGATGAGGAAACCTCATGTATATAAGACCTATATAACATATGCAATATATAACATATAGAATATGTCATATCCATATATTATGCATATATAACATTTGTGACATATATTACATATATATGTAGTTTGAGTATAATGGCAAGTGCCATACTTGTATATTTAGCTAAAACAGACCATTAGTACAAGAACTAAATATTGATGAGATGCAGGATTTACAACGAAATGTCACTGCCGCTTTTCCTCAGAAAGTTAAAGGGAAAATGGGGGGAGCTTTTCAGTGAAAAGGAACAGTGCGGGCATCACAGGGCAAAGCGGCACAAGCAATGCTAAAACGTGGGCGGGCAGAGACAACAAAACTTCCCGGCAGGCTGGAGGCGGCTGCCAAGCCTTTGGGACATCCGGCTGGTGGAGGTAATTTTGTCAAAGGATTACCTCCCTCTTCCCCCGCCGGACGCCCGCGCCAGGACCCCGGATCCAGCCCGCGGGGCGTCCCTTCCACGCCCGACCACGCCCCCTCCCGGCCCGCGCGAGGCCCCGCCCCTTCCGCCTCCCACTTCCGGGTCCGGCGCTCTTTCGCGTCGGCTTCTCGGGACCTGGTTGGCTGAGGTGGCAACCGCCAACGGCCGCGGGGTTTAAACCGGAGCCTCGGCCGCGGCGCGCAGCTCCGGGATCGGGGTGGTGCCCCTCACTCTGAAGCAGCGGTAAGTCGGCGGCCGATGGCTTTCGGCTCGGCCGTCCCTGATGGCGGCGGGATCCGCGTCTTTCCCGGGCGGAACCCCCCGGCATCGTCCTCCGGCGTCTTCGGTCCGCCCAGCCCCGCGACCCGCGCTCATCACGCCCACCCTCCGCCTTGGCTCTCAGAACCGCGGCCCCTGCACCCCTCCGTCCGGCTGGTGGTTAGGGGAGGCCCTAGTTTGCATCTAAATCGCTGCCTTTAGTCCCCGGGATTTGAACGCCCGGTTGGGGCGGGGGGGATGGAGGGGGCGAGCCGCCAGGTGGAAGGTCAGCTCCCTGCAGGGAGGGATCTGTTTCTCTCTGGGCGACTGCTCTGCTCGGTGATGGTGGGAGTGTGTAGAGCGATGAACCCTCTGCTGAGGGAGCGCTAGAGGCTGCCCGCCTGAGTTCTCTAAGGAGCCCGCTCCTTGGGGCGCCCGTGGAGAAGGGAGGCTAGCTGCAGGAGGAGGGATGGAGCCTGGGAAGACCTGGAACTTGAACTGGGGCTCGAGGGACAGGTAGTGTTTCCGCAGGGACCAGGGACGATGACTTCTGTGGATAAGGGGTCCCATTCAGGAACACTGGGCGTGGAAAGGAGTGTTTGTGATTTAGAGATCAGCTGAGATCTCTACGTCAGAGACAGGGGCCACGGAGGAATAATAATGAGGGGGACCGTTCAGGGAAGAGATTGAGGCCAGAGGTTTCGATGGGCTGTGAGTTCCAGAGGACTCTGCGGGTTGGACAAGGGTGAGACAGGGAGACCGTTATTCATTCCCCGGGGCTGCTGTAACACGTGACCAGCCGCTGGGAGGCTTAAAACAACAGAGATGTCTGTTCTCACCGTTCCGGAGGCCAGGAGGCCAAACCGAGCTTCGTGGGGCTGAAATCCAGCTGTCTGCAGGGCTGCCCTCCTCGGGCGGCCCTAAGGGAGCGTTCATCCCTCACGGCTTTCGGGGTCTGGTGTCTGCCTGCCAGCCTTGGCTTCTGGCCACAGCACTCCAGTCTCTGCCCCTCTCCTGTGAGGATGCTAATGATGGGGGTGGGGGGGCCCTACCTGGATTATCCAGGGTTAATCTCCCATCACAAGATCCTCAGTCACAACTGTAAAGACCCCTTTTCCACATCCTGTTTAGAATGACACAGATTATCTTTGGGGGACCATTTTTCACCCTCCGGCAGGACCAAATGAGGGATGTGCAGAACTGGAGGGGGACCGTGGTGAGGGTGATGAGAGTGGCCTGGGAGGGTGGGGCATAGTGAGATTAGTCCTGTGGCCTCCATAGGTAGGTAGTGGTGGAGAGGCTGAGTATTGGGGGTTAGGAAGGTGGGGGTGGCAGGGTTTCTTCTAGATCCTGCAGGTGGAGACAAGGAGGCTTGGGGAAGGGGAGGGGGACTTGGGAGGTTGGTCTTGTCCGAGTAGGTGGCTCGACATCAACTGTATTTTCTAAATAAAACCTTTTCAGGTCCTTTTCCCTTGGACCAGGCAGAGTTAATCACTTTCTGTGCCATTGTGTGTTATATCTATCATTCTTGGCATGATGTAAACATCTTCTAGTTAATCAAATAGACCATAACTCTACTAGACAAATAGACAAGTTTAAATTCCCTGCCTACTCCTCCAACACCCCCTCTCTTCTGTGTGCATCTCTAAGGTTACACTTCGTATATTGTATCAAAAAGTGCCTATACCCACATGAGATCATGCATTCCATAGTATACATTCTTATACAGCCATATCCTGTTTTCTGTCTCCAGCTTAGCCTAGCTACTGGCATGAAGATAAAATAATACAGGTTTAAATGAAAAACAGTCACTTATCTTTTTTTTGGATTCTACTTTAAACCATTTTTAATTACATTCATACTCTCCGGTTTTATACAAGGGGTTTTATAGATATGTATGTACAGACAAATTATATCATTTGTCATGATTGTTACTTTTTAGAATGTACCACTCTTTTTCTTTTATTAATCAATACTATGATTTCCTTCCCTTTTTTTTTTTTTTCAGTGATGGATTATCAAGTAACGGAAATGGGATCACTTTTCCCCTCAGGAATTAAGAGGCATGTGAAAGACAGAAGAATGTCAAAGACTGCTAAGTTGAATGTTTCTCTTGCCTCCAAAATCAAAACAAAAATAATCAGTAAGTGCCATTGGTTTTACATATACTCACATTTTTACTTTTCCCTGGAGAATTGATGCTTTTTTTTTTCCTTTCAGTCCTTTCTATTTCCTTTAACTCCTACTAGTTGAATGATTATGATGATTTTCCCCCAGTGGTGACAGCTGAATTTTCAGCAGTGAGCTTGGTGCAGCCTAAGGCAGCTACCTCCTACATGGCAAGGAAAATACCAATGTGGCATTCCTGGAAAATATTTTAAAAAGTGGTAGATCGTTATGGTATGCTGTAGCAATTGGCTGATGGGTAATCTAGAGGGGTTGGCCCACATAGGCTGCTGTAGTGGGTGATCTTACATAGCCAAAGCTCATTAGGAGGGCACTGAGCCCTTTGGAGATGGGTCTCATGGATTCTGGAATTAGGATGTCAGAAGGGCAAAAAAGAAAAAGAAAGAAATGGGGAAAACTCCCCAAGATAAGTTTTTAATGCTTTTGAAAATTGTCTCAGTGGGTCATACCCACCTTAGCAGGAGTGGGGAAGGCACCTGCCAAGGGTAACTGTGTGCCTGGGAAACAGCCAAACCTTCTGAGTATCTTTAAGTCATCATGTTGCTCCTGCCCAGGTGTCCTGGGCCGTGGGTTGTGTTAGACCACCTCCTGTAGAGGTTATTTCCTGTTCTCTGGCAGGACCATTGCACACCGCTGCTGAGAAGGAGTGTGCTGACTTTGAGGCCTGCAACAGGAAAAGGTATTCTCCTTTAGCTGTGGAGTCCACTGTGCTAGTGTGTTTCCTTTTGCTGTGACAGAGGTGGCTGTTGGAAGCTGCTTTCTCGGTGCCAAAGATAAAGTGCTTTTTTGGACTCTGTTTTTTAGATTCCCAGACTTTCCCTGAGTATTTTAAAAATATTATTTATTAATAAACATTTTTACATATATACACTTTTATTCAGTGGCATGTAAATCAAAATTATAAAGATATGAGTATGCTCTAAGTGTACACAGGGAACACACTATTTTTAAGGTGAGATTTACCAAGGAATTCACAATTAAATTTCTTTCCTAACAACGGAAAGCATTTCTGACTTAAATTATGTTTACACAGTGCTTGTAAAGAGCGGGGTCCGATTTAGATTGTAGTAGATGCCCGCATATACGAGGGAGGATTCTTGGGATGGAGGTAGCATATCCCAGGGTTTAGGTGATCTATCCAACGTTGTAGTAAGTATCCCACAGGGTGTAGGTGATTATCCAACATTGTAGTAAGTATGCTCCCTTTCACTCAAGGTTTTGAAAAATGGACTCTGGGAGCATTAACTAATGTGTTCCATTCTGGAGCCATAGAAACTGGCTTTAAATTTTTGGCAGACTGGCCACCCTAATTTCTATGGGACATCTCCAGTTCGAGCTGCAGGATCAGTTTCTCCATTCTACCTCCTCGTCAGAGGCAAAAAGGAAGGTAGGGCAGCAGGGATCAAGATTTAGTGTTTGTGGCTGATCTAATTACCTAGAATGCTGTGTCTGTAGAAGAGTCCTCTGATTCCTAACTCTGTATCCACAGACATTCTGACTTTCTCATTATGCCTTTTATTCATCACCTAGATGGCTTTTATTTCTTCAGTTCCAAACTCTAAGTACACTTTTTTCAAAACTACATCTGTATTGTCATTCTCTTCTTTTCCAACCTCCAGTTAAAACTTATAAAGTGAAATGCCTTTTGTCTAAAAGAGTTTTACTAAGGAATAGGGAAATTTGTTAAGGTATATGTTCAATATTAATTATTAAAATTTTTTTTACAGATAATTCTTCTATTTTCAAAATATCTTTAAAGCACAACAACAGGGCATTAGCTCAGGCTCTTAGTAGAGAAAAAGAGAACTCTCGAAGAATGGCAACTGAAAAGATGTTATTGCAAAAAGAAGTGGAAAAATTGAATTTTGAGAACACATTTCTTCGCCTAAAGCTAAATAATTTGGTATGAAAACTATTATGTTTGAATTCTAAATTATAACTAAAAATCTTAACTATATTACTATAGAAGCTCTAGATATGTTTTTCAAACCTCCAATTATGAAAAAAATTACTGAAAGAGCATGCATTGCTCATGGGCAAACTGTAATAAAATAGGTGTCTTAAGTCTACATTCTAAATATTTACTTGTGGCTCTGCACACAAGCATAACACCTTGATTAACCTTTGATTGCTTATCATAAGCAAAGCTTTGTGCATTACTACATTCCTCCAGTGAATGGAAAGGAGTTCCTAGAGTATTAGTATTCTCCTCTAGCCCCGGTGTTTCACTGACTTTAAGCCAAATAGAATGAATATTGTAGACTTTGCTTTTCCTTCCAATTTGCAACTCTGTCCATAGACAGGGTAGTAAATTCTAATGATTAACTAGGCTGAAACTATAGATCTAACTATAAAATAAGTAGCAATAAATTTAAAAATGGAAAAATGACCTACTACAATTGAAGGTTAAATTCCTGTGACTGACAAACTATGTTTACTTGCCATATAATGTATTATTATAAGAAGATAGAAAAATGTTTGTAGAAAAATTTATGACTGATAGTTCAAAAGCATTCAAAATGTGTGCCTATTTGAACTATACAGTATAGTAACCTTTCTACCTCAATATAATCTCAATTTTTAGTCCAATGTTATCTCTGTTATTTGTTTTAAGTCTTCTCAGCTGATTGTATTCATAAATGTATGATTTAATAAACTCCAAATCTTAATTGTTTAAAATGGGTCTTTTTTTTTTTTTTTTACTTATACAGAATAAGAAGCTTATAGAAATAAAAGCACAATTGAACAATAGTTTGATAACCACAATTGAAATGAGCAATTTTTCTGAGGTAAGTAGAATTGTGTATAAGTAGTGCAGTTTTTTTTAGCATTACTGAGAATAATTGAGGTTAGTTAAGTAGCATCAAGATTAGAGATTCATATCTTAAACTTTGTGCAAAGGAATGATAATATTAATTTTAATGGGCTAATAGAATATCATTTGGTATAATTGGTTATTGTAATTTTTACGTAAAATTTAATTTTGATTAAAAGTAACACAGGATTAGACAGCTCAGTGGAACCTGATAGCCCTTAAACACACTAAAAAGCATGAAAGACAGTGGTAGAAAGGTAGTTTTTCAAACTAGGAAAGAACTTGTGTTATTGAAAGAAGATGGACAGGTGGCTCTCCCTCTCAGGAACATTCCTGAGCCTTTTCCTTGCCCCTCCTTTACCCTTCTCTCTCCTAAGCTCCCAGCACCCATCCTTCACCTCTGTAACTTGTTTCCTGAGACCACGCAGCCCACTGGCTCTCTTCTGCTACCTCTGCCACTTTCTAAATACACTTTCTCTAAGAAAATTGATGTGACAAAGATGGCGGTGGCCAGGCCAGGAAGCATGTGACGAGGCAAGCGGATGAGCAGCACGATGAGCGCCATCAGCAGGCCCATGCCAGCTGTCCACTGCAGCCACAGCGGCACGGGGCCCTGGCTGGCTGGGGCAGCAGCGAGGCAGGCGGCAGCACAGGCACCAGCAGCCTCAGCGCGGTGGCTGCCCCGCCGTCGGGGAGAGGCGTGGCTGATGACAGGTTGCAGGCTCGGAGGCGCCCAGGGCGAGCTCCCCTCACCCATGCCAAGCTGCGGAGGCTGGGGGCGGGGGATTTGGGGGGGGGGGGTTTGGGCCGCGTTGGGGGAACATCCCAGAGGTCGGGGCAGCTGGGCCCACAGAGGGAGGTCACGGCCAGGTCAGGGCAGCCGGGGCGCGGAGCATGGGCGCCAGACGCCTTCCCTGCGCGAACTGCGCGTTGTCTCTGCTACTGGAACAGCTGCCAGGACCTCAGCATGTTTCTGAGCGGCTGAGCCCGCAGCCCAGGCACCCAATACCCACCCCACCCCACTCCCACTCCCCCAAGCCAACCTCCGGAGCCTCACGTCAGACTCCTGCAGCCAGTCCGGGCAAAGGCACGCCCCTAGCTGTCTCCCCCTAACCCCCGCGCCCCAACTCCCTGCATCCTCCTCGCACCCACAATTCAGAGGCTCTGGGGAGTCCACTGCAGATCTCCCAGCCAGCGCCTCCCGGTCGCCCACCCGTGCCTGTAAGCGCACCCCTTTCTGCACCCACCAGTTCCTGCATCCCGTTTCCCCAAGCTCCCTATGGCCTCTGGCTCTCACCGGCGTCCCTGCCGGCTCCCGAGACCCCCACTCTCTCCTGCACCCCCACTCTCTCCTGCACTCCGCTCCTTTCTGCGCTGCTTTTGCCTCCTGCGTTTAGCTCCCTCCTGCACCCCGGCTCCCCAGTGCCCAGACTTCCTGCCAGGCGAGCCTGCGCTCCCTTTCGCAGAGAGGGAACCTCGGCATTCTCTAAGCACCCGAGAGCTTTGGACAGCCTGTCCACGAGGGTTGGAGGAGTTTGGCTGAGAGATTGTTCCTCAGGTCGGGCAGCCTAGCGGAGTGAGTGTAAAACCCTTTCCCCTTCTAGCGGGGACCCAGCCAGCCTGCGCCCTGCCCGCTCCGGGGATTGAAAGCAGATGTTCGTGGTTAGAGGAACCTTTCCAGCCCAGTGCCTGGCTAAAGCACACCGCGCATCTGTCAGGAATGCTCTCCGGGCGGGCGCTGTTCTTGCCAGGAGCTTGCATTCCACTGCGGTAGATGCAGCAAGGACGCAATGATTAGTACATCTGACAGCTAACGCTGAGGACCGGTAGGAAAAACACACACTCCCCAGTCCCAGCTGGCGAATCTGAGTATGATGCAACCGTGTGTGCCTGTACGACAGAGAGAGAGGCTTAAAGAAACGCAAACGTTTAAGCGCAAACGTTTAAGCGTAGAGTACCTGACACTGCCACCAAGAAAAAGCACACAATTACACTTTGGACTTGTCATAGTCAGTAAGGACACCTGTATTTTGTGCTTTATGATTCACATGATCTGATCCTTTGAGCTGGGCCAATACAAACAAAAGGACACTGTTGGTTTTGGTTGAGGTAATGAACTGAGATTTCAGATTTCTTGGTTGTTTTCTCCTTTGCCCAAGTTCCCAGATTCTCAAAACTCTAGGATTAGTTTTGGGAGGGATGAGAGAAGAAAATATGTAAATACTCAGGAGGATTAAAATAAGATAGCAGTTGAGATTATAGCCATGGTTTTTGAGTTGGCAAATGAATCGGTTTGAAATTTGTGAGCCTTGCAGGCCCGCCCCCCCTGTGCATGAATTTTGTGCACCAGGCCTCTAGTATATTATAAAATCTAATATGTAGACATAAGCATATTTCATATACAGTTGACCTCTGAACAATGTGGAGTTAAGGGTGCCAACCCCCACACAGTCAAAATCCACGTATCAGTTAAATTGGCTCTTTATCCAACCACGAATCCAAAACACTGTATATGTAGAGATATCATATATGTGTGACTATACACTGTGTATCTATTCTTATGCATAGAAGAAAGTTTGGAAAGTTATATGCCAAAATGTTAGTAGTGATTCTCTTTGGATTACATGATTAAAGATGAACTATGTTTAACCTTATCACATTACTAGAGGCCCGATGCACGAAATTCGTGCACGGAGGAGGGTTGTCCCTCAGCCCAGCCTGTACCCTCTCCAATCTCGGACCCCTCAAAGGATGTCCGACTGCCCGTTTAGGCCCGATCCCTGGGATCGGGCCTAAACAGGCAGTCGGACATCCCTCTCATAATCCAGGACTGCTGGCTCCCAACTGCTTGCCTGCCTGCCTTCCTGATTGCCCCTAACTGCTTCTGCCTGCCAGCCTGATCACCCCCTAATCACTCCCATGCCAGCCTGTTTGCCCCCAACTTCCCTCCTCTGCTGGCCTGGTCACCCCTAACTGCCCTCTCCTGCAGGGTTGATCACCTCCAACTGCCCTTCCTTGCAGGCCTGATCCCTCTCAACTGCCCTCCCTTGCAAGCCTGGTCCCTCACAACTGCCCTCCCTTGCAGGCAGGGTGCCTCCCAACTGCCCTCCCTTGCAGGCCGGGTGCCTCCCAACTGCCCTCTCCTGCTGGCCATCTTGTGGTGGCCATCTTGTGTCCACATGGGGGCAGGATCTTTGACCACATGGGGGCAGCTATATTGTGTGTTGCAGTGATGATCAATCTGCATAGTTCTCTTTTATTAGATAGGATAGAGGCCTGGTACAGGGGTGGGGGCCAGCTGGTTTGCCCTGAAGGGTGTCCCTGATCAAGGTGGGGTTCCCTTGGGGCATGGGGAGGCCTGAGCGAGGGGCCTGTGGTGGTTTGCAGGTGGGCCACGCCCCCTGGGACACAAGGGGAGACCCTGGTATCTGGAATTTATTTTCCTTCTACAACTGAAACTTTGTAGCCTGGAGCAGAGCCAAGCCTGGGGCTCCCTCCCCGAATCCATTTGTGTTGGGGTTATAATTGAAACTTTGTTGCCTTAAGCGGGTGGGCCCGGCCAGGGTGTGCAGAAAGCTTTGTTTCCCCTGTTGCCAGCAGCAACCCTGGCCTGCTCTCTCAAGCTCCATTCTGCTGCCATTTGTTTGAATTTGTTTACCTTCTATAATTGAAACTTTGTAGCTTGAGTGGAGGCTTAGGCCTGCAAAGGCTGGCAGAAAGCTTGGCTTCCTCTGTTACCTAGGGAACCTTGCTCTCTGTGGCTGTAGCCATCTTGGTTTGGATTAATTTGCATACTCGCTCTGATTGGATGGTGGGCGTGGCTTGTGGGCGTGGCTTCTGGGTGTGTCGGAGGTATGGTCAATTTGCATATTTGTCTATTATTATATAGGATTCTCATTGAACTATTAAAGACTAATGCAAGAATTGTTCCATTACTATTGGTATTCTTATATAATTTGGTGCTTTAATAACAAACATAATTTAATGAGATTAGAAATTTTGTTCTTTTTTATTTTCTGTATTTTTCCCCCAAAATAGTTCCATCAGAGTCCTTTTCCACTCCCAGCCAGCCTGAATAAACGGGTTAGTAAACAGTGCATGTCGATGCGTCTTCCATTTGCAAGGTAATTGTTTCAAAACTTGGTTAAATATTAGCCTGCACACCTCTAAGTGGACTTTGAAAGTTTTTATTTGGTTCACTTCCTTGAAACATAAAAAACAATTTAAAAATTAATAATGAAATACTTGTTAAAATTGTACCAGCAAAAGAAATTGAAGACATAATATAATAAAATTTAGTTTTATATTTTGAAATAATAATTCAGCTTTTCCATAGATTCTAGAGAAGAAAGAGGCACAGATGGACCTTTAGTTACATGAGTTTCAATTACATTGATTCAGAGTACTTAGATTTATATATAACACAATAATTTTGTATGTGTTATATAATATTTGGGTTTTATCAACCTATAGTTGCCTACTAAGGTAGGAAAGAGATGGTTTGTAGAGTCTTGCTCAGATTGTATTTTAAGGGCTCTGAAGAAACTTACTCTCATTCAATAACTAAGTTGTATTTATTAATCCCCCTTTCCCTATGGTTACTACTTTCTGTGTCCTTTTAAGAAACTCTACTAATTGGAAGGTCATGATGTGTTGTTTTTTAAGCTCTATTTAGAGCTTTCACATTTAGATCTTCAGTCTACCTAGAATTTGGGGTATAATGAAGGAAGACTCATAATTTATTTCTTTCATATGGAGATTATACTATCCTGCACCATTTATTTAGAAAATACCATCTTTTTTCCACCTCATTGCAGTATATCATCTGTTTCATAAGTCAGGTGACCTGATGTGTATGCATCTGTTTCTGAACTCACTGTTCTAAGCCTTGGTTATTTGAAGGTGTGAATCTCCATTGCATTTATTTATGTTTTTGATCATGAATATTCTCTTGGCTGTTCTTGGCCCTTGGCATTTCCATGTGCATTTTAGAGTCAACTTGTCAATTTACGTAAGACATGTGTACACATAGATATTTGGTTGGAATTTAAAAATTCATCACATTAATAGGAAAAAAAGAGAGAATAGTGTCTTTTCAGTAGTGACAGAAAAGGCATTTGATAAAATTCAACAGCCATTTATGAAAGACCTTTCAGCAAACTAGGAGTACAAGGGAACTTCTTATTAACTTCTTTAATCTGATAAGGAAAACCTACAAAACTCAAGAGCAAGCATGTTAAATAATGGGAACACAATAAGAATGTTGTAACTTTCTCCTAAAGCCACAAACTGTATGTAAACCCAGGGCTTCTACTAGGTACATACCCAATAGAAATGTGTGTATACATTTCAAAAGGCATATAAAGAGCAGCACTATTTATAATAGACCCAAACTAGGTAATATCACTTACTTGGGTTAATTTGCTGGCCCCCCTCCCACTTCCTTTGATGTTACTCTTCGTTCGTTGAATTCAAAAAGGTCAGTTTAACAATATATTTTTGTGGATTTCTGTGTCCCTCCCACTCCCATAGATTTAAGTACTATAGGAATATGGCTTCAGTTTACATGGATGTTTTTGGAAATAGCTAACTTCATCTTATTTTTTTATCACACATAACTTTTTATACAATTGTACTTGTCTGAAACCAGAGGAAGAGTTTTGGGTATTCCATATAATTAAAGGAAAACTATAAATATTATATACAGGTGTTTAAAAGTATGTCTGGACTTTAATTATTTCATTATTATTACCCTAATAGCCCAACCAGTGATTATATCAGTTATCTCTTTTTGGTGCCACTAGGGTTATGAAGATAAGCATTCTTGTTTTACTTCAAGTTCTATACTATTAGATACTACCTACTTCCTACCTATACTTGTCTTCATTTAACACAAAAAGGTGCCCAGAGGGGTGGGGGTGGGGGGTTGTGGTTGGTTCTTAAATAGATTATAGAAAGAACTGTCTATGTAATTTTCTAATTTTTGTAAAATGCAAAACTTTTCATTCATTCCCACTTGCTTTTAGGGTTCCAATAACTTCAAATGATGATGATGATGATGAAGATAGAGAGAAAATACAATGTGAAAACAATTTTATATCAAAGACATCATCTGATGTTCCTACTTCGGTATCAACAAGACAATCTTTATCAGCTCAGTATAATTTGGAGTTACGTCTTAAAGAAAATAATCAAAATGTGTGCGGTTTACATGACTCAGAACAGATTTCTTCTATTATTAGTATACTTCCTAAAGGTGAGATTTTTTTAAAATTCATTTTGAGTATCAGTATTAAATAGTTATACTCATCACATTTTCTTCTTGATATTCATGGTATATAAACTGTTAAGTTAAATCTCTTATGTTACAGATTTGCTAACTTCTACTATTTTAAAATGCTGATGAAAATTTTCATTTAAAAGTCAGTATGCTGACAACTGTCAGCTCCACAATGGCCTGATACTGTTACTCTGGAAGCAGTATTTAGAAATGAGCCAGCCTAAAGAGCTTTCCTTGACATCTTAGCTTATGAATAGAAAGATACCATATTAGTTTCACATATGGTTTTCATTTTCTCCTGTTCATAAAAATGAAAATTGGGGGCCTAGATGGGTGTAGTGACTTTTACAAGATCATAACCAATTAATAGTAAAGCAAAAACTTGAGCGTGCATAATGGTTGAGCAAGAGAAAATGATGACATTTTATTTAGAAATGTATTTCAAAATAATTGTGTGGTGTAATCTGGCTTAGTATTTACCATAGATTTTCCAATTGATATATTGAATTTAAACCTTAGAATTATTTTTTCTTTCTAAAAATTTATATGTGTACATTCCATATATAATTTATAGGAACTAGCTGTCTGCTGATAGCCTTCTGATAGTAGTTATCACTGTTATTTGGGGTCATTTGCTGGCCCCCTTCACTTTAGAAATATATATTAATGACTCTACTGTTGGCTATACTCCACTCAACTGTTGGAGTCAAGGCAGAGTGAATTCTCAGTATATATTCTCCATTGATACATATGTAAAATGTGACTTAGGACTACTCTCATCATTTCTACTTTATTTTTTTATCAGCATAGATACTGTATAAGTAGTTGAACAGAATACATGGTTAGAAATCCTCTCTGTAAAACAGCTTGATTTCTAATCTAATTTGTTTAAAATTATAAACCTGTCATTACTTATTTCTGAATTTTGTTTCCCTTTATTCTATAGAAAACTCTCCCCACTATGAACAAAGTTCCAAGAGTTCTCTGATGAGTGAGATGAAAAATTCCCAACCTATCAGTCACAAAAAGGAGATACCATCTTTTAATAATGTAACTAAAAGGAAAAAGCTTGCATCATTTCTGGAATCAAATAATCCTTGTCCAGACAATCCTTGTGTGACAGATTTAAATCAAGAAGGGATTTCAAGCCCAGAATTAAATGGGAATAATAACATAAATGATCAGACTAATGAAAAGAATATTAAAATGCAAAGAAACATACAGTGCCTTCCTGACTCATCTGAGTCTGCAAGTGAACCTACTGCAGAGTGCATGAATCAAGTTCAGGGTAATGATGACATTCAGGGGCAGAATACTGTGTATGATACTGACATGGATTTAACTGCTACTGAAGTAGTAAGCCAAATTGTTACAGTTTCAAAAGGCACTAAAAATAAAAGAAATAATAAACCAAATAACTGTGGAATCAAAACTTTCAGGAAAGTGAAAGATTCAAGCTCTGAAAAGAAGAGAGAAAGATCAAAGAGACAAATTAAAAATAGTTCAGAAATGAATGTTGAAGAAAAGATTGAAAGTGAACCAGAAAAAAGAGCTGTTGGCCTGAATGACAGTGGGAATTCAGAAGATCCAAATTCTATCTTCAGTACTGAACAGCTGACTCAGTTGAACAAACGGAAGACCATAACTCTTCATAATGACTTTGATCAAGATGACAGACAAAGTACAGAGAATGGGAAGAAGAAGAAGAAAAGATTACATGTTACAAATGAGGAAGAAGAAACATACTCCTCCCAAAATTCAGATAAATTCCAGCAGGAGAGTAAACTTGACATATGTCTGACATCTCTAGCTTATGATAAAAATAAAGCTTCTAGGCAGACATTTGTGACTCATAAGTTAGAAAAAGGTCACTTACTCCTAAATCAAAAGGATCAAGAAACCATTTCTGAAAACCTAGAAATCACAAATGAATTTCAAACAGCTGACCTTGCCACCCAACATAATGGAAATTTATGTGATTATGAGACACAAAATACGTTGGATTTGAAAAAGCATGTGACTGATGCACAATCTGCTCAGGAACATGAATCAAAAATAATTAAGAAGCTTAGGCAGAAAGTAAATCGAAAGACAGAAATAATTTCTGAAATGAACCAAATATATGGGGATAATCAAGATGTGCATTGCCTAGAAAAGGGCAACTTTTCCATCCACACCCAAGCAGATAAAGAAATCATCTCTGGAAACCTAGAAGTTTCAAATGAGTTTCAAAAACCTGCTCTTCACACCAACAGTAATGGGAACCTAAGTTATTGTGAACCCCAGAATGTGTTGGATTTACAAAAGCTGGTCACCGAAGCATTTCCTGTCCAGCAAAATAAATCAAAAGCTAATAATCTCAGGCAGAGAGTAAACCGGAAGACAGTAATGATATCAGAATTGAATCATTTATGTAAGGACAAAAATGTGTATTGCCCAGAAAATGGTAATCCTTTTTGCCTAACCCAGAAGGATAAAGAAATCATCCCTGAAAACCTAGACGACCCAAGTGATTTTCAAACACCTGCCCTTTCTACCAAAGTTGATAGAAACCTGTCTAATTATGAGACTCAGAATATTTTGGAGGTGAAAAAGCATGCCAATGATATGCAAACTGCTTGTCAAAATGAATCAAAAATAGACAAGCTTAGGAAAAAGGTATGTCGGAAGACAGAAATAATTTCAGAAAACCTAGTACATGAGAATGATAACAAAGTTACGCATGACCCAGAAAAGGATAACCTATTTTCTCTAGCCCCAAAATATAAAATCACTCCTTTAAACCTGGAGGACTCAAATGATTTTCAGATAGTTAATGCATCTCCCAGAGGTTATCAGAACCTCTGTTATGAGACTGGAAACCTTTGCTGGGAGAAAAAGCAGGCTACTGAGATGCCACCTGCAAAGCCAAATGGATCCAAAATAAATAAGAGGCTTAAAGATAAAGGAAGTCGGAAGACAGAAATAATTTTAGAAGCAAACCAAATAAGTGAGTTTAATAACAAAGGTGTGCATGACTCAGAAAATGGTAACTTCTTTTCCCCAACCCGAAAGGATAAAGAAACTATTTCTGTAAACCCAGAAGTCACAAATGAATTTCAAGCAGCTTATCTTTCTACCAAAGATAATGGAAATTTATATGATTATGACACTCTGAATATGTTGGATTTGCAAAGGTATGTAACTGATATACAACCTGCTCAACAAAATGTTTCAAAAATAAAAAGGCAGAAAGTGAATCGGAAGACAGAAATCATTTCTGAAGTGCACCAGTTATATATGGATAATGATAAAGATGTGCATGGCCAAGAAAGCTATACAAAAGATCTCAATTTTAAAGTAAATGAATCTAAACAGAGACTTGAATGCCAGGATATTATCAGTGGATATTGTATGGAAATCAATAGTAATGAAAAGGAAAATTGTGAGCAAATTTCAAATCCTTACAAACAAGTTAAAAAGCCCGGAAAAGAATCATCCGGCAAGACGAACATTTTGGCAAAAAGTAAAAACAAATCTATTTTTCAGTTAACAGATTCTTCACAGACATCTCTCTCCTTAGAATCAGATTTAAAACATGTTGCTAATGAAGCAGATTCTGATTCTGGTAACCAAATGGGACCACATAAGAATCCGAAGCAAAGCACAACTTTTAATAAAAAAAGTGATATCCCCTTTGCAGAAGTGATGAAAGGAGAGTGCCAGGTCAAAAGAAGAAGTAAAATGACATCCAAATCAAAGAAAAGGAAGACTTTAATAGATCCTTCTCCAGATAGCCATGAAGTAATGCACATCATATCTGACACCAGTCAGAGACTGCCAGTTGGGTCTGAACAAGCTGATGAACAAAATTTGAAAAATGGGAAAACTAAGCCAGACTTTTATACAAAGATGTTTAATTCTTTATCTCAGATATATTCACCTAACGTACAAGATCCTTCCCATAAGAGTGTTCATGATGGTTCAAGACCTTTGTGTATTTCTTCTAGTAAAAATTTGATTAAAAGAAACGTCCTGGAGAGCTCACCAGTCTGTGCAGTAAGTGATGATGTGCAGGAGGAGATGACAGGGACGACGGTTCAAGTCCCCCAGAGAACACAGAAATCAGGAGCAGGTAGGTCAGTGCCGGAAGTGACCAAGTGTTAACGTGTATATTTTCCCCCACTTAACTGGTAAAGTATTTCTATGGAATTTAAAAACTAGCTTGCTCCAAGAATTTAAAGAAAGCTTAGTACTTTGGAAAGATATTGGTGAGAATGTCTTGGACATTTATGACCTAAAAAACAGATTGGCCTTTCGCACAGAGTTGTCTGGTAATACCATTAGGCAGATAATTTCCTGTTTCATACGTTTGAAGGAAATTGTGTGTTTTACATATATACTACAAGAAATTGTGCTGGATTGATTTTATCAATAACAATTGCAAGATTGTTTAGCATGGGATTTTGATAACAGTATATATTTAATGTGATTAAAGCATTATTCTATGTGTTTTAGAGAAATAAAAATAAATAGTACCAACTCCCTTTCCTCAGAATACATATATGTAAAAGTTACAAATGCAGTGGTAACTGCTTTACTAGAAGCACGCATATTATGCTAAGGGATATAATGGGGAGTACTTTTGACTAAAGGAACTGGCAAAGGCATGAAATAGGTAGAATTTGAGGCCCTAAAGGATAGGTCGGATTTTTACCTTAAGGTTTACTTTTAATTTTCTCCCAGTTATTAAAGTAACAGTTACTGCAGAAAATTGAAAGTAGAGAATCAGAAAATGGTAGGAAAAACAATCACCCAGAACTTGCAGTCAACATTCTGGCATATGCATGCAGACTTGAATCTATGGGTTTTTTTTTCTTAAAATCATACTCTATAAAACATTACTTACCTCACATTTCTCCCTTAACATTGAATTCTATGGATGTTCCTTTATTATTAGAATTTTGTAACATTAGGCATTCCCATATCAATTAAAATTTTCTAGTGGGAGCCTAACATTTTTACTTCATGTGTGTGGAGCATAGGGATTTTTTTTCCAGCTTTATTAAGAAATAATTGACATATATCACTGTATAAGTTTAAAGTGTACAGCATGATGGTTTGATTTATACATATTGTGAAATGATTACCACAGATGCAACTAACATCCATCTTCTCATAGAGATACATTGAAAAGAAAGAAGAGAAAAAGAATTTTTCTCCGTGTTATGAGAACTCTAAGGGTTTACTCAACAACTTTCTTATATATCATACAGCAGTGTTAACTATATCATATTGTACATTACATCCCTAGTACTTACTTACCTGATAACTAGAAGTTTGACCATCTACTGCCCATTTCCCATCCTCCCTACCTCTCCGCTGGCTCCTAACCACAAATCTGACCTCTTTCTATGAGTCTGGGTTTTGTTTTTAAGATTCCACATAAGTGAGATCATACAATATTTGTTTTTCTCTGACTTATTCCACTTAGCATTATGTCTTTAAGGCCCATCTGTGTGTCACAAATGGTAGGCTTTCCTATTTTTTTATCTGGCTGAATAATATTCCCTTTTACTTATGGACCACAATTCTATCCATTCATCTATCCGTGGACACTGAGGTTGTTTCCATGGCTATTGTAAATAATGCTGTTAGGAGGGTGAGGACCCAGGATGTGATGGGTGAGGCTATTCCAGGTAAAAGGAACACTGAAGCGAAGGTGCAGAGTTACAGGACATGTCAGAGGCCGCGAGCCATCTTTCATCTCTCTTCTCCGTGGTGCCTTGCACAGAGCGGCCAATGAAAGGCAAATGTGAATGAGTGTAGTAATTTGTGTGATTCTGTGAACAGAGCTGAACCATGAAGAATTTTTCTCAGCCTATAAGTGATTTCTGAATTAAAACTGATTTACGAATAATTGTGGTGCTACTATTATAATTAAAATTACAACTTGATTATTGTTAAGTTTAAAAATTTGCTATCAGTGATTTTTTGCAAACCACTAAATAGCCCATCTCTATTTTCATATTTCTAAATGTTTATAAATATTTGTGAAAATAATATTCTTTTCAGGTGGCAGAACACTACAGGACTTGACAAATACCAACTTTGTTTCAAATAACACTGCTACATCTGAAAACAAGTCAGAAGATCTTATTTTAGAGCTGCCAAAACGAAGAAGGTGCACTCCTCTCAATTTGAAAGAGCCAAGTCTCAGAGAGTAAGTATTTCAGTGAAGTTAACGTGATTTTAGTGTGATACTATAAGATATATACTCTTTCAAAAATCCCTTCCTGAATTAGTGTTTGAACACTTCTGAATATCAGTAAAGTATATATTATTGACATGTAACAATCACAGTATAATCTGAGTAAGATTTGAAGAAACGTCTTCTTTTATTCTTTGAACAGTTTTTATAAAATGTTGCCTATAATTTACAAATCACTGTTTACATATTTGTTACTCCCCTTAATTTATTTTCTACCTTCTTCCCTGGAAGTGGTTTTCAAAGTGGTTTATGTATCCTTTGGCCTCAAAGAATAATACTCTTTTTTTAAACTTCAAACATATCTCAGTGAAGAGAAATAGTTACTTCCCCATTTACCCATCCCTGAGGTTCACCAGTTATTAATACTTTACCATATTTACTTCATCTGTCTTTTTTTGTTACTGTATTTTTCAAGCAAATAAAGATATATACACTTCTGTGTATATCTCTAAAAAGTAAGAACTTCTTAAAATTTTTAACAAAACTAGACAAAAATGATCACATCTAACAAAATTATCAATAATTCCTGTTATCTCAGAGCCAATTTTTTGATTATCTCAAAAAGGTTCAAATGTCTTTAATATGTGTTTTATTCACAATTTCATTTTTAAAAAAGATTAATGAAGTAGCCTATTTTATAGAACCTGATGATATTTAGGATATATTCTTAAATTTTTCTTTACACTGTTTTATTTTTATGTATTCTTATTTATTTCAGAGAGGAAGGGAGAGGGAGAGAGTGATAGAAACATCAACAATGAGAGAGAATCATTGATCGGCTGCCTCCTGCACTCCCCACACTGGGGATCAAACTTACAACTTGGGCATGTGCCCTGACTGGGAATTGAACCCTGACCTCCTGGTTCATAGGTCGACACTCAACCACTGAGCCATTCGGGCCAGGCTCTTTACACTCTTAGTGCTTGCTTCTTTTATGAAATGAAATACATGATGGCTTTGACAGGTATTTTAAAACAGTAACCAGCACATGGTCAATAGAACATCCCCATGGCAGTTCTTTTGAAAGAATTAATTAGGTTCTATCTAATTACCCCAAATAAGGGTATCTTATTGGCTCTGAAGAGGGGTACAGAGGAGGGAAAGAAACCTTCTACCCATTATACCTTCTAATTTGGGACCATGTGTTACATATTTCATCCAAAAATCATATAAATAAATAATATAACTCCACTTCTTGCAACATTATATACTAGGTTAATAGATCAACCCTCTAAAGTAGAATTACGGGACAAAATATTAAAACAAAACAGACAAACAAAATACTCCTTGAATGTATCTATTAGAGAAGTGAGAAAGCTCGGATTAGGGACAAAGCCAGAAATGTTAGTGGAGCCAGAAACTGGCTTTTGCCTGAAGGCGTTTGCCTAAGCATTGGATTCACAGCTGTATGGGGCTGGGGACAGAAGGCAGATTCTAGGATTTAGCTAAAATGAAGAGTCTAATAGTGGATCTCCCTTAGTAAAGTTGAGCTACTTTCAAATAAAAGAACAAACTAAAAATAACCTTCCCACCAGCCTTTTTTAAGCTCCAGGAAATAATTCTGGTACTGAATTGAGGAGCAAAAAATGTTCTAAGAATTCATAACCAAAACCAAACCCTCATGTATAGCAGCTGTAATTCACAATATCTGGAAGTCACACAAAACATCAAGCTGAGGATTTAGTATTAGCCGCTGCCTTGTAGTGCCCCCTGTTGTCTATTGGAAGTAAATGCAAATATTTATTTTGAGGAGCCCTCCTTCATCTCAGTGCACAGGACATGTTCCACAGATAAAGCTGCAAGGGAAATGAAACAGCAGCTCACAGCAAAGAACACGGCACTCACAAGGGAACAAGAGACTAGCACAAGCAACTGATAGCAGAATCAGATAGAGAATATCCAATAAGAATGTTTAATGCTTCAATAAAGGAGACGCTTGAAAATAAGTCAAGGTATTTAGTGATAAAGGTTATAGAAAAGCACGTACAGAATGACATAAAGATCACACACAGACTAAAGCCAAACTATACATTTTAGGAGTGTAATATACAGCTGGTTAAAACTGTAAAGAAAAGCAAGGGAGTGATTAACACAGTGTAGGAGAGTGGTGACTGTGGGGGATTAGCGGGCTGTGATCAGAAGTGGACGCACTGGAGGAGCCTGGGTGTGGTAATATTTAACAGGTGGTACGTACATAAGCATGTGTTTAATTGTTTTAAAGTTACACATTTTCATATATGCTAAAGTTTGTAGTTAAAAGGAACTTAGAGTAAACCATGTAATGTAAAAAATCTGTTAATTAATATTTCTTACATTTTATTTATAATTCCCATTCTCGCAGAGTTTCAGATATATGGCAAATCTTAACATGCCACTAGTATGATACATCAATTTTCTCCATGCTTCACAACAAAAGCATTTGTTTTGTGTTGTTATTAATTTTCCCTTTTTTTCTACTTTGCAGCAAAATGAGAAGATAAGGTGAATTTATGAATTCTGGTTTTTCTGAAATCTGAAACCATAATGAGTCAAAACAGGGATATAATTAGAAGAGGAAATACATGAAGTTTTTTTTTCATTTTCTGCCTTTTCATGGAGTATTGATTTATCCATTTTTATGTTTATATATGTGCATAATACAGCTATTTTGTAATATTAAATTGTATTATAAAATTTAAAATCTTTTTTGTTATTCTATAACTTATATTCCTGCTCATTCACCTTTTTCAACGTAATAGATTTAACTAAACAATAGCTGTTAACCTTTTAACCAATAAAATGTATAATAAATACTTTTGCAGTGGTTATCTTGTTGTATATCAAGCTAACTTGTTTAGTTTTGTTTTCAAATCGTTTAATATATGTGAACACCTTTAAGATTGTAGAAGTCTCCTGCGCTGGCCAGTTTTCTCACCCTTCATTCTTTCATTCTTTCAGAATACTTGGTCCGTAATTACTTAGGTGTCAGGTTCTGTATTACTTCTGTTTTGTGTAATCTGATTACTTGGCTGAGGGGTTAGGTTAACCTTTCAGGCTCTCTTGAATTTGGTTTTTATAACTGTATTTTAAAGATCACTTACTAGTGTAGTAAGAGTAATAATTCTTACTCATTTGAGACCAATGAACATAGCTTATTGTATATTCAAATCACTAGTCCAATTCTATTCTGCCTAGATGGGAAAGCAGAGTATCTGACAACTGACAGGGTAGGCCCAGAAGTCTTCATTTTTAACAAATGTTTTAGATAATTCTGGGGCAGATGTCCTAGTATCAGACTTTAAGAAAAACTGCTGTAGGAGTGCAGAGTCCCACAGAACTTACTCATTATGTCAACAATGTGGGTTGAATGGGGGCCAGAGGCTTTTTTTTTTAAGGAACCGTTGGCACAGCGGTTAAGAGCTGGTATCCTGGCAATCTTTGTTCCCTTTCCTGTACTCCTGTTACTTATTACTCAGTCTTTGGACCTCCCAGTCATTCTCTGGGATTATATTTTTGTGCCTGTTCCTTTTTTTTTTTTAATTCTTTATTGTTTAAAGTATTGCATATGTCTCCTTTTTCCCCCATTGACCTCTCCCCAGCCGTTCCCACCCCACCAGCACATGGCCTCACCGCCCCCCCACAACTGTCTGTGTCCATTGGTTATGCTCATATGCATGCATACAAGTCCTATGGTTGATCTCTTACTCCCTCACCCCTTGCTTTCCATCAGGTTGGACAGTCTGTTCGATGCTTCTAGGTCTCTGGTTCTATTTTTGTTCATCATTTTATGTTGTTGATTATATTCCACAAATGAGTGAGATCATGTGATATTTATCTTTCTCCGACTGGCTTATTTCGCTTAGCATAATGCTCTCCATGTCCATCCACGCTGTTGCAAATGGTAAAGAGTTCTTTCTTTTTGATAGCAGCGTAGTATTCCATTGTGTAGATGTGCCACCATTTTCTAATCCACTCATCTGCTGATGGGCACTTAGGCTGTTTCCAAATCTTAGCTATGGTAAATTATGCTGCTATGAACATAGGGGTGCATATATCTTTTCTGATTTCTTGGGATATATTCCTAGAATTGGGATTACTGGGTCAAATGGGAGTTCCATTTTTAATTTTTTGAGGAAACTCCATACTATTCTCCACAGTGGCTGCACCAGTCTGCATTCCCACCAGCAGGGCACGAGGGTTCCTTTTTCTCTGCATCCTCGCCAGCACTAGTCCTTTGCTTATGATAGCCATTCTGACAGGTGTGAGATGGTACCGCATTGTCTTCTTTTATTGCGCCTCTCGGATGATTAGTGATTTGGAGCATTTTTTCATATGTCTCGGCCTTCTGTCCTCTTTCGAAAAGTGTCTATTTAGGTCCTTTGCCCATTTTTTTTATTGGATTGTTTATCCTCCTTTTGTTAACACATTGTGGACCAGTAGTTTTATTGCTAGCTTTACCCAGTGGCCAGATAAGTTTCTGTTGAACGAGTACAAAAAACGTTTTACATAAATGTTAAAGGCACGCTTTAAAATTAAATACCCATTGCATTTTGAAGTTATTTATTGCATGTTCTTACAAGCTAATATCTTTTTAAAGTGTGATACTTTGTAAAACACTGTGTAATATGAAGCAAGAATTCTTGTGAACCATCCGCAATGTGTTAAGATATATGAATTCCCTATAAATGTTGGAGATTAAACCCTTATCAGATATAACATTGGCAAATATGTTCTCCCATGCTGTGGGCTTTCTTGTTTTGTTGATAGTTTCTTTTGCTGTGTAGAAGCTTCTTATTTTAATGTAGTCCCATTTGTTTATTTTCTCCTTAGTTTCCATTGTCCTATGAGCTGTATCAGTAAACTTATTGCTACGACATATGTATATCTGATATTTTGCTGCCTATGGAGTCTTCTAAGATTTTTATGGTTTCCCGTCTTATGTTTAAGTCTTTTATCTATTTTGAGTTTATTTTTGTGTATGGTATAAGTTGGTGGTCTAGTTTCATTTTTTTTTTTCATGTATCTGTCCAGTTTTCCCAACACCATTTATTGAAGAGACTGTCTTGACTTCATTGTATGTTCATGCCTCCTTTGTCAAATGTTAATTGGGCATAGTGGCTTGGGTTGATTTCTGGGTTCTCTGTTCTGTTCCATTGGTCTGTATGTCTGTTCTTGTGCCAGTAGCAGGCAGTTTTGAGAACAGTGGCTTTGTAGTATAACTTGATATCTGGTATTGAGATCCCCCTACTTTGTTCTTCTTTCTCAGGATTGTTGCGCCTATTCAGGGTTTTTTTTTTATTCCATATGAATTTTTGGAGAGTTTGTTCTAAGTCTGTGAAATATACCATTGGTATTTTAATGGGGATTGCATTGAATCTATAGATTGCTTTGAGTAGTATGGACATTTTAATGATGTTGATTCTACCAATCCTTGAACATGGTATATTCTTCCATTTGTTTATGTCTTCCTCTGTCTCTTTTTTCAACATCCTGTAGTTTTCTGAGTACAGGTCATTTACCTCCTTAGTTAAGTTTATTCCTAGGTATCTTAAATTTTTTTGTTGCAGTGGTAAATGGGATTATTTTTTTTAGTTTCTCTTTCTGTGAGTTCATTATTGGTGTATAAAAAGGCCATAGATTTCTGGGTGTAAATTTTGTATCCTGCTTCATTGCTGAATTCATTTATTACGTCTAGTAGTTTTTTTTTAATGGAGTCTTTAGGGTTTTCTATGTGCAATATCATCCTATTCCTCATTTTTATTTTTCCTCTTTCTGTGAGTTTGTCTTCTTTTCTCTTCCTATGCAAATTATTTTCCATCTTATTTAGTCAGATTTATCAACCTTTATTTTGTTGCCGGTGGAATTTGGTCACAGTAAGGAACAATTTTCTTGTTCCCAGATTATAAACACATTTCCCTATGGTTTCATTTTGTTTTTACATTTACATTCCTGATTCACATGTATTTTGTTGTATGGTATGAAGTATAATGGTATGGTCTGCGTTATAAATGCAGTTTTTATTTTTTTCCAACTGACTTCCCATTAATTAAAAAGTCCATGTTCTCCACTACTGATTTGAAATGCCACCTTTTTAAATGTTATATTCCCATGTGCACTTACATTTATTTCTCAGTTTTCTGTCTAGTCTGTCTTTCTGTGCCCCACTACCATCTCTTTAAATTATAGAGACTTTAGGGGAATTTCAAAGTTTCCCTCATAGAGGTTTTATACATTTGAAGGTAGATTTATGCCTAGGTATTTTACCTTTTTTCTTGCTAATATATATGGGACCTTCTCTTTGATTCTCTCTTCTAACTGATTATTGTTTTCATAGATGAAAACTGTTGATTTCTGTATGTTAATTATTATGTATAATCTGTAGTATTCTCCAGACATGTCTCCTGAAACCCAAGTTAGCTTTTCCTCTTCTTTCCCCTCAATTCTTTATATATATATATATATATATTTTTTTTTTATTAAGGTATTATATGTGTACATATCTTACCATTGCCCACCCCACCCCACTCCTATACATGCCCTCATCCCCCAATGTTTTGCATCCGTTGGTTATTCTTATATGCATGCATATAAGTCCACCAGTTGATCTCATATCTCCCCCACCTCTCCCTAACTTTCCCCCTGTAATTTGACAGTCTGTTTGATGCTTTACTGCCTCTGTATCTATCTTTTTGTTCATCAGTTTATAATGTTCTTTATTATTCACAAATGAGTGAGATCATGTGGTATTTTTCTTTCATTGACTGTCTTATTTCACTTAGCATAATGTTCCCCAATTCCATCCAGGTTGCTGCAAATGGTAAGAATTCCTTCTTTTTTATGACAGCATAGTATTCCATTGTGTAGACATACCATATTTTTCTGACCCAGTCATCTGCTGACGGGCACCTAGGCTGTTTCCAAATCTTAGCTATTGTAAATTGTGCTGCTATGAACATGGTGCATATATCTTTTCTGATTGGTGTTTCTAGTTTCTTAGGATATATTCCTAGGAGTGGGATTACTGGGTCAAATGGGAGTTCCATTTTCAGTTTTTGAGGAAACTCCATACTGTTCTCCACAGTGGCTGCACCAGTCTGCATTCCCACCAGCAGTGCACGAGGGTTCCTTTTTCTCCGCATCCTCGCCAACACTTGTCGTTTGTTGATTTGTTGATGATAGCCATTCTGACAGGTCCCCTCAATTCTTATGCTGCTCTTTGCATTCTCTTGTCTGATTGGGTAGCTGTTTCCTTGAGTAAATATTAAATAGTAGGAATAGTGGTTTTCATGTCCGTTGTTCCTGATTTTCATGGGAATGCCTCTGGTTTTACCCCATTGAATAAAATGCCAGGTTTTGAGCTGATGTATATTTACAATCACATTGAAGTATTTATCATTGTTACTTTATTGAGTGCTTTTTAAAAAATCATGAATAATTGTTGAATTTTGTCAAGTGACTTTTGGCCTTGATGGAGATTGTATTAAATCCCTCAAACACCCATCCAAGGGAAGAAACTACAATCGTTTTATAAATTGTTAACCCAATGCTAGAGAACTGACAAGAGCTGAAGAGGCAGAAGGGACCGGTAGAATATCAAGGAACGAGAGGAACGGGTGGGATTGGAACGGAAAGGCTTGGAGGCAGAGTTCCGGGACGCTGGAAGGTGTGCCCTGGCCGGTGCTGTCTCCCTGGAGGGCTATAGCCAGTCTGGGGGAGAAGGTGAGAAAGCTGCGAACTGGAGCCCCCCGTTGCTACTGAGGCAGGAATAGGAAGCCATGGAGGTTGGAAATTTCTCCCTCCTCCAGCTTCCAGGGTGGAATAGTAAAACCTAGCCTGGAAAATGCCCAGTGCTGCTTGATTTGAATCTTTAACAGGTGTTCTAGCACAGATTTCAAAAACGTAGAGAGACCCACCAAGTTAACCGGTAAATGCTAAGTTGTAGGCAGGCCGATGGGTGATGTTTATTTTTATGCTTTTCAGCACTTCCCACGTTTTTAAAAAAGTTTTCCAAGATGTTTTGCACCTCTTGATATTTACTAGATGAACTTTGTGGTTATTTACTAGTAACTAGATAAACCATGAATAGTGATGAAACTTTTAAAAAGTTGGTCTCCATATTAAGGTAGCTCTTGATTTTGAAAATGAACTTGGATACTGATTTATAAAACGGAGATAAAGTTGCAAAACCATTGGTTGTCCTTCAGTAACTCTCCTGTAGGGCTGGGACAAATGGGATTGTTTATTAACTGGAGGGGAAGTCCGGAGAAAACCTGCTGTTCCCGGCGGGGCGGGGAGGGGGGGGGGGGGGTGGTAGCTGGCAGACCGCCCTCCCCCGGGAGGACCTGCGGGAGGGAGCAGGAGGGAGCAGGAGGGGCGCCGAGGAGGGACGGGCTCCGCCAAGTCCAGGCCAGGGAGCCCGCTCAGTGAGCGCCGGCATCTCATCTCGGGGAGTTTATCTGGAAGGCGCTCGCAGAACTTCGGGATCCTGATCGGGACTCTGTGCCGGACTTCCCGCTGCAGCTGCCCCGGCTCGCTGTCCCGGTCGGCGTCGCAGGGTCCCAGGTGCCGGCGACCCCCCTCGGAGCCTCAGACCCGGCCTCCGCCATGGACGGGGCGGCCGCGCTGCTCTTCTACGTGAACGGCCGCAAGGTGAGCGCGCCCGCGGGACCGGGCGCCGGGCCCTCGAACCGCAGGGAGGCCTCCTGCCGGGCGCCCCGGGCTCAGGGCACCCGCTCCTGCCCGCAGGGGAGCCCCGGCGAGCCCCAGCCTGCGGGTGGCCAGCGGATTTGCCCCAGCGCCCCACCGCCGCCCCGGGGGCAGGGAACGCCCGAGTGCGTGGGGACGCACAGGCCATGACCACCCACCTCACCCCGTAAACAGGGAGAGAAGTCGCTCTTCTTACTCATCAAGGTCAGCGCCCCCAACTCTCCCTCCCCCAACCCCTCGGGAAAATGTCTCTCAATAGACCGAGAACGTCTCTCAGGGCTGAGCTAGCTGGGGAGTTGGGGGGAGGGGGAGAGGTGGATGAGCAGGAGCAATTCGGAGTTGGGACAGGGCCAGGAGGTGAACTAGCTCAGACCACTCCGTCCTTCCACAGATAAGGAAATTCTAAGTCACAGACTGTTCCTGGCAGAGCTGAGTCCCTGCTGGGCTCTGGGGCTTGGTCTTCAGAGGGTTCTCAGCTGGTGTGGCGTCTGCCCTGTGCCATTTGCCGGCCAGGGCACACCTTCCGAGTCCCCAACTCTGCCTCCAAGCCTTTCCGTTCCAATCCCACCCGTTCCTCTCGTTCCTCGATGTTCTACTGGTCCCTTCGGCCTCTTCCCCTCTTGTCAGTTCTCTAGCATTGGGTTAACAATTTATAAAACGATTGCGGTTTCTTCCCTTGGATGGACCCCGACTGATACAATCTCCATCAAGGCCAAAAGCCACTTGACAGAATTCAACAGTTATTCATGATTTTTTAAGAAAGTACTCAATGAGGTAACAATGATAAATACTTCAATGTGATTGTAAATATACATCAGCTCATCTGGCATCTGTGGCGGCATTTGAAACTAGCTGGTCATGGGTTTGAACCTGCAGAACCCCGGGGCGGTTCCAGGCGGTGTCGAAGCCCCAGGGCACCCTTCACAAAACTTCCCCCCCCCCCACCCCCAAGCTCCGGCACGCATGCCATGGCCTGTCACTCTGAATGTTATCCCAGCATGTTGGCATCATTTTGCAAGGGGGAAACTGAGGCAGGAAGGTAAGGGGCTTCCTGAAGAGCTGACCACCAAAGCCGTGCTACTTGCATTCCCACGTGCCAGCGCCTTCGGAGCCACCTGCCACCCCTGCTCCTGGTCACAGAAGCCACAGCGCTTCCCCCGCTGGTGCGAGGGTCTCCCCAGGAAGCTGGGGGAGGTCCGGCACCAGGGCCCTGAGCCTCTGTGGTTCTGTGTTACTTTCCTTAAAGGGGACTGCTCCCCACGCGCAAACGGCACGGGTTGCAGCTCCCATAAAGCCGGCCTCTGCCCCTGCTGTCTGGCTTCCCACTGGGTAAGCCGAGCTTGTTGTTCCCAATCTGCAGAGTAACACGTGGCAATGGGGGGAAGCATTATGTCACTTTTTCTTCTTTGGCATAACTGAATGGCATATTAAACAAATAAGGGTTCGCCCTAGCTGGTTTGGCTCAGTGGGTAGAGCATCGGCCTTCGGACGGAAGGGCCCGGGGTTTGATTCTGGTCAAGGGCACATGCCTGGGTTTGCTTGATCCCCAGTAGGGGGCGTGCAGGAGGCAGCTGATGATTCTCGCTTATCATTGGTGTTTCTATCTCTCTCTCCCTCTCCCTTCCTGACATCAATAAAAAAAATATTTAAAAAACAAAAACAAACTTGCCCTTGAAAGGAAGCGTAGAAGCCGATTAGGAGACTCTCAGTGATGTGATTGGCCTGTGGTCTGTGGTTTATGAGAAATCCCCCCCAAGATTCCAAAAGGTGTGGCTGAGCAGGGTCTGAGACCATGGACCACTGGTCAGAGATTTAGTTGCAGAGAGATGTCTGAGGACTGCCTTGCTCTACCAGGGGCCCCCAGAGCAGGCGTCCCAGTTAACATGGAGTTTAAGGGGCAGGAGCCCCTGAGTGGATCATGCCCCAGATGCCAGTCTCTAATACAACTCTGGAACCAAAGCACGTCCCTCTACGTGGCAGTGAGGTGTAGCGATCACAGGTGTGGGCTTTGAAACTAGCTGGTCATGGGTTTGACTCCTGCCCTCTCTGCTCTGCCACTCAGCGGCTCTGGCGCCTTGAAAAGCTGTTAAATATCTCCGAGTCTCAGTTTTCTTCTCTGCAAAACGAACCTAATAGCAATACATTCTTGCTTGGAATTGGGATGAAGATTAAATTCCATGGAGAGTGGTTAGCAAGGTACTTGGCGCACAGTAAGCATTCCATAATGATTTCTAAGACCTGGATGGAAAATCGTTTGTCTCATGCATAGAGCCGGAACCTGCCCAGACGTACCAAGGGGGCCAAAAGGTAGCTGAGCATGATTTGCTCAACAAAATGTACGGGCTTGATGTCAAGATAAGAATCTGGACAGAGCTGTCCTGGGCTTTCGGTTTACGGGGCTGGGAGAGGACATTTTGGGGCTGCTGCGATGGCTGTGATAATTCAAAGAAAATCGGAGGGGTTGGAGGTGGCTATGGCAGGAAGAACCACAAAGTAAAATGAACTTTATAGCAACCTGAAGCTCAGGCAGAAGTGTCCTCCCTGGCTGTCCCCTCGAACCCCTGCCCTAATGCTGCTGTGGGTTATTGTTCTTCTCTGCAAACAGTGTCCCTCCATACATACCTCGTTCTCCCCCTTCTACCTGTCCGCCTGGTCCTTTCACATGTGCCCCTCTCCCTTTCGTATTCCATTCTTTCACCTCCTTTCTCCCTCCCCCTAATCTCCCTTCTCTTTCTTCTTTCTGCCTCTGTCTTGGACCTGGCAAGTCCCCTCAGCCCGGCCCAGAGGAACGTGGTTTCTCATCCTTATGCAACGTGAACTTGAAATCTCCCAGAGGGCTGGTGGAGAAAAAGAGGGACACACTCTGTTCTTGCAACACCCAAGGCCGTCCTGAGACGGGAATGTGCAATGACTCTGACCCCGTCAGTGAGGATAACTGTGCCTCACTCCCTCCCCACCCCTAGTCACCATCTTGGTCCTGACCTCCCTGTTTCACGCCAAGACCCTCCAGGACATGGTGTTCACTGGATCCTTCCTCCCACTCCCCTCCTCCAAATATGCCATCCACCAAATCAAGAAAAAGAAACCTGTTTAACCAGCAGACTTTGAGCCAAACTCTAATCTCTTGAGACATCCAGAACAAACAAGGCCTGCTGCTTCCATTAACTCCTTCCAAAAAATACAATGTGTCTCCAGCCTCAAACACTATTCTTTGCTCTCTGGGCTCCCCACATCCTGTCTCTCCATTCAAATTGGGCTTCTGTGCATTTGCCATCATATGTATTAATTAGGATTAGTTTCAGCTACAAATGGCAACAAATTCCAAATTAACAGTGGTTCCAACAAGGTAAGTTCTTCTTATTTTTTTATTTTTAAAGAAATGATATCTGGGGATAGACACTGTGGAACTGCTCCAGAAGCTTTAGTGTTATCTGGGACCCAGGTTCCTTCTTTCTTTTTCCTCTGCTGCTCTTAAGGTGTTGCCTCATGGCCTAAAAGGGCTGCTGGAGTTCTAGCCATTTCATCCCTATTCCAGGCAGCAGGAAGGAAGAAAGGGAGAATGCATGCTGTGTTCTCCTAGCAAATTGTATATATCATGTTCAAGCGACTCATTTAAATTAATTAGCATTTATCGTGTCCCTATGATATATCACCAGCACCTAGCTCAGTGTTTGGCACAAAGAAGAATAGCAGAAGGTGGTTTCTCTCAGGGATCAAGAAGGACTTATACCTCACAAGTAATTGTGATGCAGGTTAAACATTCTGTGAGAGGTGTGTGGACATTGGGAGCACAGAGCGGATGAGCAGAGCGGGCGGGGGCCGTAGAGTATTTGAGCAGGGCGTTGGATGGCATACAGAATTCCGTCAAGTTAGAAGAATCTGAGGGCTTCCAGGGCAGAAGGGGTTCTATCAGCACGTGTGGTGAAGGATAAAGGTTCGTGCACTACTGGGATCGGCCGGTTCTTCAAGATACTTCCTGACGGGTTGAGTGGCTGGAGATGATGGTCAGTGTATCACAGAGGCCTTGTGGGCTATTCCGAGAAGTTTGAATCTCTTGTATTCCAGGTATTTTTTTTAAATGTGTTTTTATTTTATTCTCTCTCTAAAAACACATTTTTTAAAATGTGTTTTTAGAGAGAGAAGCATCAGTAATGAGAGAGAATCATTGATCGGCTGCCTCCTGCATGGGCCACACTGGGGATCGAGCCTGAAACCCAAGCATGTGCCCTGATTGGGAATTGAACTGTGACCTCCTGGTTTATAGGTTGATGCTCAACCACTGAGCCACAGCCAGCCAGGCATATCCAGGTACTCTTGAATGTAAATTCACTCAATACCCACTCAGTGTGCTCATTATAGATGCACATTTTCTGGTTCCCTCCCCCAGAAATTCTGATTCCATAGGGTTTCATTTTAACACGTACCCTGAGTGATTGGGGAATTCACAGCATGGCAGTTTGGCAGCCGGGGGTGTGTGTTGAATTTAGGTGGATACAGGAGATGATCGGACTTGGATTTTAGGGAGATCACTCTGGTAGTGGCATAGAGGGTGGCATCGCGGGTGCCAAGAATGGAGACAGTAGGCCTGTTAGGGAGGTGTGATAATTGTTCAGGTGGGAGGTAATAAGGGCTGATTTCGGGGAATGGATGTAGAAGTGAAGGGTGTTTAGAGAATCATTTTGGAAGTATACGTGGCAGGACTTGGCAACCCTGATTATGGCAGATCGAAAGAAAGGAAAAGTTTAAAATAGCTAAGAATTCTAATCTTAGATGACCTAGCACCATGGTCAGCAAACTGCGGCTCTTTGGCCCCTTGAGTGTGGCTCTTCCACAAAATACCACGGCCTGGGCAAGTCTATTTTGAAGAAGTGGCGTTAGAAGTTTAAGTTTAAAAATTTTGGCTCTCAAAAGAAATTTCAATCCTTGTACTATTGATATTTGGCTCTGTTGACTAATGAGTTTGCCGACCACTGACCTAGCAGATGGTGAAGCCATTAAATGAATTGGGGAAAATAAGTAAAATAAAGTTTTCCATTTGAGGTTCAATTTAGTTTGGTTTGCCTAGGGAGCTCCTCTGTATTACAGTATGTGTATACACACACACACACACACACACACACACACACACACACACACACCACATCTTCCTTACTGTATTACAGACTCTCTAGGGCATGTATCTGACCTTGGTAATTGGCACATATCTTTCTTTGCTGGGTGTATGGCCACTTAAAATTAAGGGTTAGGAGGCATCCATAGAATAAGCGTTGTCCTTTCCTCATCTACTTCCCAGAAGGGAACATTAGTGAAACAAGATGAAAGGGGACTCTACTTCTGAACTTGTAAGCCATGCTTTTATTTGTGAATCTAAGAGAAATCCAAATCTTTAATCAAAAGAGAGAGAACTTGATCACTTTGGAAAACATAACCAATTGTGACATTTCGATCAGGCCACATCTGTGTGCTCTGTCCTACAGCTGTGCTGCTCAGACTTGCTTCCCAGGGTGTCCTTGCTTCCCCTTCTTGGATCACTTGGCACTCACATTTTACCTTCTTCTGTGTTTTGGTTGTATTTTGGGGCAATGGTTGGTTGTGATCTCCTTTTGGAAACTTGTTCTTTTAACATGATAAGCAAATGAGTCTTAAAAGAAAACTGTATCAATTTCTCAGTGGCTATTCTATTCTAGCAGCTTCTCTCTCTCTCTCTCTCTCTCTCTCTTTTTCTCCCCTCTCTCTCTCTCTCTCTCTCTCTCTCTTTTTCTCCCCTGTCTATCTCTCCCTCTCTCCCTCTCTCTCCATTCTTTTATACTAATATATTATCCTTTTTAGACTTTCTAGCAGAAGCTGGACAGAAGTCACTAGTGTTCCTACTAATAGAACCAACCACTGCCTTGGAGAACAGTGTACAGCGATGATTCAGGACCAAGGACAGTGGCAAAGTGGTGATGGGGCCCAAGATTCAGCCTTTACTAGTATACTTAAGAGAGTTAATTAACATGCATTTCCATCAAATTAACATAAACCTGCTATAAAATGACACAAGCTCTCTCAAATGTGTGTGCCTAACTCTTATTTTCCTTCCGGTGCAGGTGATAGAAAAAAATGTTGATCCTGAAACAATGCTGTTACCATATCTGAGAAAGAAGCGTATCCTTTCCTTTGCTTTGTGCTTGAGTGTGTTTAGAGGTGGGATAGGAGGGGGGAGAGGGGTGGTTCTGAAAGCCTCATCAGGTGATATTTTAAATATCTTTTATAAAAAAATATTTTTATTGATTTCAGAGAGGAAGACAGAGGGAGATAGAAACATCAATGACGAGAGAGAATCATTGATTGGCCACCTCCTGCATGGCCCCCTCTGGGGACTGAGCCCACAACCTGGGCATGTGCCCTGACCCTCCTGGTTCATAGGTCGATGCTTAACCACTGAGCCATGCTGGCTGGGCTCAAATATCTTTTTAAAGTCATACTAAGTCATATATTCTCTACTATTGTGGTTTTATGTTCTTTGAGAAAGTCTGACATTGTAGTTTTGTAGGCAGTGCACAGTTGAGACTGTCAGAAGAACCAGCTTCTTTCCGATCTCTGTTTTGGCACTTAGTATACTGTATAGATGGAGAAGCTAGCGGTGGGGATGGAAACAATGGATGTTGAAAGGCTTAATTAAGCATCCTTTAGAATCAAGAGTCACAATATTGACATTCTGTCTTTGAGGACTAATCATCATGCCCATCAGAAAAAGAGAGCACAGAAATCTCCTGAAACTAAAGTAAAAGAACAATGGAGAAATTAAGCCTGAGAATGGTACCTTAGAAAAACTTTCTAAATAAATTATCTGAGGAATGGATTCTCAGCCTGGTAGGCATGAACTCCAGTGGGCTCCCAGAGTTCTGTAGACCTCATTAAATTATATACAAAATTGTGTGACAATGGGAGTTGGTATATTTCTTTCTTTCCCCAAAGAGTACACAACTCAAAAAGCATCAATAACTATCTTCTGGAAGTCATTTAAGATCTTTGGGTGTAAAAACAATGAACACTGACTTCCTGGTTATCCATCGTACTAATGTGTAATATTTCATATTCAGTTCATATGTGAGTGACAGAAAATCCCCAATAGCAATAAACAAGATAGAAAAATAGAGGTTTATTCCTTTCTCATTGTATTAGTTCAGATCCTCTAGGAAGCAGAGACTAAAAAAATGGGATTAAATGTCTTATTAAATGAAATGCCAGAGTGAAAGGAAATAGGGAGGGAGCCAGTGACAACTGGAGGGATAGATTTCAGAGTGCAGCTGCTGGGTCTCTTGGTCAATACCCTCCCTGTTGAAGTTGGGGTGTGAGGCACATTCTCATGGCTATCATACTCCCATAGAGGGATCCCAAATGTAGGTAGGTCAGGGCTAGTAAAGCAGTGTCACAACGTAGTCAGGGAACCAAGCTCCTTATATCTTGCTGCTCCCCCTCCCCCACCTCAGCATGCAGCTTTCTCCTCCTGGTCAGAGATGACTGTTGCGGTCCAGCCATCATATCTGAATTCCAGCAAATAGGAAGAAGTAAGGGATGAAGAAACAGGCACCCTTCTCTTTTTGAGGACATCTCCCTTCTGGAAGTCATACACACTGATGCTTACATCCCATTGGCCACCATTGTTGATAACTCCATCTAGCTGTAGAGGAGGCTTGCAAAAATATATATATTTTTTTATCCTGGGAAACCATGTGTGTAGCTAAGAATTGAGGATTTTATAACCAAGGAAGAAAGATATTGGGGGACAACCCGTAGTTTCTGCCACCAAGAAGCAGAGAAAGATGGCCAACGTGGATAATGTGATAGAAATATTCCAAGAATTACTTACACGTTGACATTTTACTTTGTATGTCATCAAAGACACAGGTAAGGTGGAGAACAAATGTACAACGTACTCATACTTTCAAATATTTAAGCCCTTATGTAATAGACTCTCCCTTTTCTTAGTTTGGCCCAATTTTTGGCAACCTGAGGCCCAGTTGTTTTGAAAGGGAGGAGACTTGATATAACACACAAATGGAAATTAAGAATTCACATCATTCTAAATAATAGCATCCATACATCCATCATTTGGTAATTATGTACTAATTTAACTATATATTTAAGTCTTTGGTAGTGTTGTCTCCTAAGACCAGTGCTATTCTGGAAAGAGAATTATGAAAAATACATTATCCTTAACTGTGCTTTTCCCAGTTCGACTCACGGGAACTAAGTATGGCTGTGGAGGGGGAGGCTGTGGTGCCTGCACGGTGATGATATCACGATATAACCCCGTTACCAAGAGGATCAGGTACCTGGCAGCCAAGTGCAGATATGGTTGATTTTTTTGTAGTTTTGAACTTTGTTTTATTCCTTTAATTGGTAAATATGCATTGAGCACCTGCTATGTGACAGGAACTATGTCAGATAATGGAGACACAGTGACAAGACAAACATTATCCCAGAAATATGAATGCATTATTAAAAATGTGCCATCAGTGAGGATAACAAAGAATCCCCCATTGAAAGTTAAAAGGCTGTCTGACACCCTGTGCTGTCTGGGAGGAAAGGAAGGGCTCAAATGGCAGGGGAGAATAATGCCATCATCACACTCTTATACCCCTACTGCAGCCTACTAACAATCCCCTTGCTCCCACCCTTGCCCCCATACGGCACCTTTTTTACACATCACTCAGATCTGTTTCAAGTATAAATCAGATTGCAACACTCTCATACTTCAAAGTCACCAATGGCTTCCCATTACATTTAACATCTTCTCTCTCATGTTTGCCAAGTTTCTTGGATTTGTGGGTTGATGTCTTCTATCAGCTGTGGAAACTTCTCAAGTTATCTCTTCAAATGTTTATTTATTCTCGCTCCCCCATTCCCCCAACTCCAATTATGCACATATTACACCATTTTACATCATTCCCTACATCTCAGATGAAGGCAGAGGATCTGAGCACTGGTCAGACTTCAGAGATCTGTCTGTGTTCCGCAGCCAAGCCATTTTGTCTGTATACATAGGTATTGTCTACCTTCCCTCCACTAAACTATACACTCTACAAGGGAAGGGGTTTTGTCCAATAAATCCTAGCACCTGCAACTGCCTAACACATAGTAGGCACTCAATAAATATTTATATTTATTTATAAATGAATAATATCCTTCTGATCTTTCATGAGTGCACATGCAGAAGCAGACTGCCTATACTGTTCAGAGAACTGTATATTTTGTTTAACTTCTCATGAATATCTTTTGAAAGTAATAAATATAATTTTAATGGTTGTGTATATTCCATTGCTTGAGTGCACCAAAATCAATCCCCAAATACTAATCACTTAGATTGTTTTCAGTTCTTCATTATTATAAGCAACGTGTCAGTGATATATACATATATCTGTGACAGTCCATAGAGATGGAATTTCAGAGTAAAAGAATGTGTATGTATCTGAAAGGTTTTTATGCCATCCAGTGAAATGTCTCCAGAAGAGCTCTATCAATTTACATTGTTATCCAGCAGTACATGAGTTTCTTTTTTCCAAATTTTTGCTAATGATGCACATTACACTCTTTAAAAATCTTTGTCATTTTCCTTGATTTAAAAAAATTGTGTTTCTCATTGCTTAATTTGAATTTCTCTTGGTTATTTTGAATATATATTTCATGTGCTTATTGGCCATTTGTAGTTCTGTTTGGTGAATGAGAACATTTTAGTTGTCATTTTTGAGTTGGACATTTTCAAGCAGTAGGTTTTATGGGATTGAGGAGTTCTGTATCCCATACCCTATTTCTTCTGAAGCACAATTTCAAATTCACTCTATTCCCCAACCAACCCCTGGCTCAGCACCTGCCCAGAAGATGGAATATGCTCTAGCTGATTAATCACAGGTGACTACAGAGGAGAATGTTAGCCCCTCATCCACAAGAAAAACAACAAAAGTTAGTGGGACCTGTTCTGGAGTCAGAATTTGGAGGTCTAATTGAATCCTGTCTCTGGCCCTCCATCTGTGTCCCTAAGCAAGCCACTCTGACCCTCGGATTCTACTTTTGTAAAATGAACGTGAGCTAAGGATAAAATGTATATGCAAACAAAGCCTGGAACATTCTTCCAAACTTTCCACATTGGAGGTGCTCAGTGAATGTTCAGGCCCCTTTCCCATCGGCTACGATTAATCTGTGCTTTTCTTCTGCGTCCTGAAGACATTACCCAGCCAACGCCTGTCTGATGCCCATCTGTTCTGTGTACGGCGCTGCCATCACCACAGTGGAAGGCATTGGCAGCACCAGGACCAGGATTCACCCAGTTCAGGTGAGGATGGGCCTCTTCAGGGGATTTCTGGGCTTTGAAAACCATTCATGTCATGATGAGCCCCTGAGATGAATGCAGTCGAGCAGCCTGGGTCCTCCTGCTTGGTCAGCCGACAGATGAAATCAAGCTGGGACCAGGAGGGGAACCTGGGCCACATGGATTTTTGTGACTGACTTCTTGGAAAGATGCTTTCCGAAGACTAGAGGACTTGGTTAAAAACAAACAAACAAATAAACACTGACCTCATTGAGTTTTTTAAAAAGATTTATTTATTTATTTATTTATTTTTAAATGTTTAAATTATCTTTATTGTTGAAAGTATTACAGATGTCCCCCTTTTTTTCCACATTGACACCTTCTAGTCCACATCCCGACTCCCGTGCCCTCCCACCCCCAAGGCCTTCACCACCCTATTGCCTGTGTCCGTGGGTTATGCATACAAGTTCTTTGGTTAATTGTTTCCCGCCCTCCCCCACCTTCCCTCGGAGACTCATCAGTCTGTTTTCTATGTTCTAATTAAATGGCACCTACCCACTGTCCGCTTTGCATCTTCCAACCTTACAAAGAAACGAGAGCTCTGTGCATTGAGGAATATAATTTTATTGTGTTTTTTTTTTATAAAGTGGAAAACAACATGATTTTAAAGCTGGATGAAAATCTCAGCTACCAAAGGATTTGTTAAATTTGGGACTTGTTCAGAAGACAGGTAATAGGAATGGTCAATGAATTTTGAGGTTTTTTTCTCCTAAGGCAGCACCTTCTTAGAACTTTGCCTCAAGTGAAAGGGCACCTCCGACCCCTGAGTCTTTTGGTTATTGATGCATTTGCCATAAAAATGCTGCTACTACATGTTTTTCTCTAAGTTGATAAGGGTCACTTATGAGGAGAGGGCTGAAGAGGGGAACGATTGAGGTGACAAAGAAAATGGCCAAACTTCAAATTCTCTGGACTTGAAGGAATCGTGGGTTCCGTTTATGTTCTATGAAACCCCAATACCTAGAGGGAGTGAATTCTGCCTGGATACCCTGGGGAGACTTCCCTGTTCACAGGCATGACAACACTTTCCTTTAGTCACTGCTGTTCCTCTCCTGGTTGCAATGCAGCCGGAAGACAGCCTCCAAAAGGGGGGTGCAACTTTGCAGTTAGGTTCCAAGGAGAACATGCGGGGGGGCGGGAAAGGCTTGGGAGGAAAATAAAGGCAATGCTTCCTTCTCGATCACTTCCAGGATCAATAATGGTACTTTGTAAACAAACTTCTATGTGCCACAGAATTAGGGCAGTAGTGGGCAGGTACAGGAAATACTTGGAGGTTTGTTGGTTGTTGTTAGTTTTTTCCCCTCCACTTGAGTATAATTCAGTTCATTTCCCTGAAAGACTTCCAGGGAGTAACCTTGGGATTACTTATCTCAGTGATTCCCGTTCGGGACTACAAATTGAAACCACCTGGGAATCTTGATTATTATTATTATTATTATTAAATATATTCTTATTGATTTCAGAGAGGAAAGGAGAGGAAGAGAGAGATAGAAACATTAATGATTAGAGAGAATCATTGATCGACTGCCTCCTGCACGACCCCTACTGAGGATGGAGCCCACAACCTGGGCATGTGCCCTGAGTGGGAATCAAACCATGACCTCCTGGTTCTTAGGTCAATACTCAACCACTGAGCCACACCAGCGGGCAACCTGGGAATCTTTATATGTCTGTGTCACACCCCTGGGGATTCTCAGTCAATTGATCTTGGGTGCTGCTTTTGGACATTTTTAAACTCCCCTCTTGATTCTGAAAGCTGAGAACCTTGAATGAAGCTCAAAAGCTGGTGAGGACCAGTACTCCCAGCCACTCAGCCCAAGAAAGGGAGACCCCTAGGATGAGAAGGATCTTCTAGGGCCTCTTCTCCAACCTCAATTCGCTTGGGGCTCTTGTCAACAGGCATGTGTGATTCAGTAGGTCTGGGGTGGGGCCCCAGATTCTGCATGTCTATGCCTCCTGTGCCTCCAGGAGAGGATCGCCAGGTGCCACGGCACACAGTGTGGCTTCTGCACCCCTGGGATGGTGATGTCCATCTACGCACTGCTGAGGAACCACCCGGATCCCACCCTGGACCAGTTAACTGATGCCCTTGGTGGTAGGTTATATGTGTGTGTGCTTTCGTTTTTGAATGATGATGATGAACACTAATGGTGGACATCTGCCATGTGCCACACGCAGTATTAAATGCTATGTTCAGATGATATCCTTTGCTCTTTGCAGTAACTTTATATATCAACCAAATATCCCAAGTTGCTGATAAAGAAATCTGACTTTGTGGAGTAGATGCACTGAAATGTCAAATAGGACTTCCTTCTAGGATGGGGGCCTTATGGCCCTCATGATTGGCCATCTGTGCCTCTCTTTAGGTTCCTTGATTGACAGAGCTGGGTTTTTCTCCTTCAGGTAACCTGTGCCGTTGCACTGGATACAGGCCCATCGTTGATGCATGCAAGACCTTCTGTAACGTGAGTAGAAAGGAACATGTTAGTAGGTGTATTTTTTCCCAGTGAAACAGAACAGTAGGGGCTGTGAGGTGTGACTGGGGGAATTGCCATTTGTACTGGTTCAGGGCTACTTTTTACCTCAAAGCCTGTAACGGTGTTTGTTATCTGGTCTTGGGCACGGTGCTTACCCTCGTTCACTGGCCTGGCCCTGCTACTCACGTAATGAGCACTAAGCACTTTGATGTTGGCTGTGGGTCATTGTTCCTGACCTGTTTGCCTGAGTCGCATACCCCGCCATGGTGCTCCTGCAGCCCCCCTGTGCATGCCCATGTCACAGCATTGGTCACATGATGGGGCAATTGCCCATTTGCTCTTCGGTCTGTTCATCAGACTTTGGTCTGCCTGACAGTAGAGGCCATGTGTCTCCAGACTGGACACCATTCACCCAGTGAGTAACCCCTCGATCAATGTTTGTTGAATGATAAGTGAACAAACGACCTTGAAATGAAGGACATAAGATTGCCCTTTGGAAGTTAAACTATGACATCAGTACATCATAAATAAGGACAGAGTGATAATAATGCTCTGTATTTTATTAATAAAATATTAATATTAAAAACCATTGTTAATATTTATTGTTATGTGCCAGACTTTGTTATACGATCTTTAAATTATGGTGACAATAGTTAATAATACTGTGTTGTGTGTTTGAGAATTGCTAAGAGACTTGACCTTAAGTGTTCTCACCACACACACACATACACAAACACACATACACACATACACACAATGGTAATTATGTGCGATAATAAGTGTGTTAATGAACTGACTGTGATAATCATTTAACATAATATACATATATCAAATCATCACATTGTACACTTTAAATGTATACAATTTTATTTATTAATTATACATCAAGAAAGCTGAAAAAATTCTTAATAGAATCAGCAATAAATTCTCCATTATTTATTTTTCACCCCCTAGACTTCTGGCTGCTGCCAAAGTAAGGAGAATGGGGTTTGCTGTTTGAATCAAGGGATAAACGGATTTCCAGAACTTGAGGAAGGAAATAAGGTCAGTGACATGTGCATTTTTTATAAGGGTTTCTCAGGAGATAGTCAGAGACCAGCTGACTTTTAGGAAGAATAAACAGCTGCCTGAGTTAAATTAATTGGAGGTCTGTCAGCATGTCCCCCTCTCCCATGCTCACTCCATCTCTGTCACGTGCACGCACAAATCTATCCTAACAACTGCATTCCTCATCCCAGATGTTACTCTCATTCAAAACACAGCGATCTGTAGGAGAGAAAGCACATTGATATCTCAGTGTTTCTTAGTCTTTTTTTTTTTTTTTAAGATATTTTTTATTGATTTCAGAGAGGAAGGGAGAAGGGGAGAGGGATAGAAACATCAATGATAAGGATCACTGATGGGCTGCCTCTTGCACGTTCCCCACTGGGGACTGAGCCCATAACCCGGGCATGTGCTGTGACTGGGAATCGAGCTGTGACCTCCATACCAGCCAGGCTCTTTCTTAGTCTTAAAAAAAGCCTCCTTCAAGTCTGTTTTCAAGAGTGAGAAGCACAGTAGAGATGTCGGGGTGATGAAAGAACAGGTGGCGATTCAGGGAGATGTTCTTGGACTCAGCTGCATCCTCTGCTTCCCCAGACTCCAGGTGAACATGCAGGGGTGCAGGGCCTGGGGGCTCCCCACCAACCACGCTGATTGCTAAGGACCAGGTCTGTGTCAGAGCCCTTGACTCATAGCCCAGGGACTGTGGCTGGCCAGCTGCTTTCTGGTGTGTGTGTGTGCTGTGTGTCTGTCTTCTTCTGAGCTCATTCCACACAGGGTTTAAAGTACTGTAGTTCGAGTTGATGGATGACAGTTACTTATTGTACTTTCTCTTTTTAAGACAAGTTCAAAACTCTTCTCAGAAGAGGAGTTTCTGCCACTGGATCCAACTCAGGAACTGATTTTTCCTCCCGAGCTAATGGTAAGTGAAGGCAACGCTGGGGTCGTCCTAGAGGAGTTCATGGTCAAATGGCAGGAAGGGTGTTTCCTAACGGATCCTCTCAAAGGCTGATTGGCAACCAGGTAATATCCATCTGTTGTCCTCCGCTCAAGGTCTAAAGAGCGTGGGACCAATGCAGGGGGTGGGGAGGGTGTCACCTGGAGGAGACAGTGACTATAAGAGGCAGCAGTTAGTGTCCATAAAAAATGCTACGAAATGACATCACATTTGTAGACTTAGACATGTTTTCTACTTCTAGCAGAAACCCGAGTTTATTCTTCCGTAGAATGTTGTGACAAAACTAAGCATGATGAAACCTCTGTAAACATTGAAATGAGTTCCTTTGAGATATAAAAGCACCAAAAGGAGACACTGGAACAGATTCCAGAAGGAGTGAAATATTGCCCATTTTCATTCTGGTTCCTAGTGAGGCTGTATCTTTAGGTCATTTTTACTTATTTATTTTTTAAATCTCTATCTCCTTCGCCTGTTTATACAAAGATAGAGCAAACCCAGGTGGAAACATGCTCATAAAGTAATCTCAAATCCCTACTGGTTCTGCAACAGATCCTGGCTGAGAAACAGCCACCAATGACCAGGGTTTTTGCTGGCGAGAGAATGACGTGGATTTCCCCGGTGACCCTGAAGGAACTTCTAGAGGCTAAAGCCAAGTACCCCCAGGCCCCTGTCGTCATGGGGAACACCTCTACGGGTATGCAGAACCCCGGGGGCTTCTTAAGGGGATACCTGGGAAGAGTGCTTTGGGGAAAAGAACCTCAAATAGGCGCGTCTCAGGAGCATCAGCTGGATTGAGTCTTGGCTTCCTTGGCATTGCTCACAAGAATCTCACAGCTTCCTGACATAAGTGATTCCTGTTGTCCCTGTTGGGAGCCCAGCACAGAGTTGCACCAGGTTGGGGGCGGGGAGGGGAGGAGCAGCAGTTCCAGGGACAGCAGTCCTGTCCTTGTTCCCTGTGGAGGCCGATCTGGGGCTGTGTCTGAAACGGCTGTTTCCTCTCAGAGGTGTCTCCGTAGGTATATGCTGCAGTTACCGGCTCCTCCTACTGTCTGCTCTGTGAACTCAGTTTGACCGCCTGCCTCTTTGAGGAGGCTCCCAGGGTCCTTCCAAAGGGATTTTAAAAAATAGACTTTTATTGATTTCAGAGAGGAAGGGAGAGTGAGAGAAAGAAACATCAATGGTGAGCCTGGCTGGTATGGTTCAGTGGTTGAGCATTGACCTATGAACCTGGAGGTCATGGTTTGTTTCCGGTCAGAGCACATGCCCGGGTTGCAGGCTCAATCCCCAGTAAGGGGGCATGCAGGAGGCAGCAGATCGATGATTCTCTCTCATCATTGATGGTTCTCTCTCTCTTTCCCTCTCCCTTCCTCACTGAAATCAATAAAAATATATATCTTAAGAAAAGAAACATCAATGATGAGAGAGAATTATCGATCTGCCTCCTGCACACCCCATACTGGGGATCGAGCCCACATCCCGGTCATGTGCCCTGACCAGAAACAAACCATGACCTTCTGATCCATAGGTCAATGCTCAACCATTGAGCAACACTGGCCGGGCCCAAAGGGAATTTTGAGTTGCCACACGTCTTGGACTCATCAGCCAAGTTTTCAGGCTGACAATGCAAAGGGTCCCCTCGTGCAATGAAGATTCAGCTGGCTGTTCTCTGTGCGTGTGTGACTTGGCCATGAACAGACCAGTAGGAGAATATGTACTTTTTATATATTTAAAGACATCAGTTTGAATCCCAATTTCAAAATTAACAAGGTGGTTAGCCCCCTTTATCTTAGTCTTCTTCTTTTTTTTAAACCTTTAGGGCCCGAAGTGAAATTTAAAGGTGTCTTTCACCCCGTTATCATTTCTCCCGATAGAATTGAAGAACTGAATGTTGTAAACTATGCAAATAATGGTAAGTTCTAAAGGTCCCTGCTTTCTTAGTTAAAATGAATTAATCAATTGATTTTCTTTGCCCAGAAGATAATGAGAAAAAGAATTACTCCAAATTATAATAGACAGAGAGATTCCCTTCTTATAAGAAGGATAACATTCTGGAGGAGGCTCAGGGAATTCTCTGTAATTTTATGAGGTACTAATTGTCTGAGTAGTCAGCTTTTCACTGAGGAGTTTTCTGTGTGTGCCACATCGGAGAAACGTAACTCTTCCACAGAGGGCACTGTGCAGTGCTGGGCAGAAGACAGAGATGCGTGAACACAGTCTTTGCCTCCAGAAGCACAGGAGTAAGCAGAGCAAGTTTATGCATTAAGCAGCTTACAGATTCTTTTCATTCTGATAAAGGAAGTGGATTTCATGGCAAGGATGAGAAGCGATATAAATGAGAGTTTGAAGTCTGGCTCTGGAGTCTAATTCCTGACTATCTATATCTATAATAATAAAAGCATAATATGCAAATCGACCAAATGGCCGTCCGGACGTCCTTCTGGACGACCTTCTGGAAGAAGCCGGGGCTGCAGCTGCGGGATCGAGGCAGCCACTGCGGCTGCAAAGGCCTACTCTTGCACGAATTTCGTGCATCAGGCCTCTAGTGTATATATTAGCTGTAAAAAACTAGTCAAGTTCTTAACTGAGTCTCAGTTTCTTTCTTTCTTTTTTTTAAAATATATTTTATTGATTTTCTTACAGAGAGGAAGGGAGAGGGATAAAGAGTTAGAAACATCGATCAGCTGCCTCCTACACACCCCCTACTGGGGATGTGCCCGAAACCAAGGTACATGCCCTTGACCGGAATTGAACCTGAGACCCTTCAGTCCACAGGCCGACGCTCTATCCACTGAGCCAAACGGGTTAGGGCGAGTCTCAGTTTCTTGATCTGTGAAATAGGGCTAATAACATTTCAAAGCCTTGTTAGGGTGCAAGGCGGTTCTGTGGAGCATTCAATAGAGTGCTTGTGCTCCAAACGTTGAGCCGCCATCACAGCCATCATCACCAACACCACTTCTGTCACCATCACCACCAACGGGCAGGGCAGCAGGACGCAGCAGGACGGTCCTGTATCTGTAACCTGAAACCGAATGGACATCTCCGCCGGCAGCGATCACACTGCATGACTCACACATGATCTCATTTCAGGGCTGACCTTAGGTGCCGGCCTCAGCCTGGCTCAGGTGAAGGACACGCTGGCTGCTGCGGTGCAGAAGCTCCCGGAGGAGCGGACACAGACACTCCGCGCTCTCCTGAAGCAGCTGGGAACTCTGGCCGGAGCCCAGATCCGGAACGTGGCTGTATGTATGCGGTGACAGTAAACTGGCGTGTTGCATGGCTGTCCCCGGCAAATCCGAACATTTTCACTCTTAGGGGACAGGCCGAAAGAATAGTTCTCCAAAGCCTTGCTTGATTCTTATTTGATCACTTGTGTTGCGATGATTGTACAACTGGCGTGAGACTAACTCATTGTTTTAAAAAGTCTTTAGGGGGCCACGTCGTGAGCAGGCATGTAGATTCTGACCTAAATCCCATCCTGGCTGTGGGCGGCTGCACCCTCAACTTGCTATCGAAAGGTAAGTGGCAGCTCCTTCGGAGGGTGATTGAATTGGCTTCTCCTACCCTTCGTTTCTCGGGGGGCCCAGGAAGCCCAGTTTTGAAAGTGACCCTCCTTTATACTATTTTTGCACTCGCTTGCTTTTTTCTCGATTCCTTTATTCTAATGCTAACCGTGTCGAGTCACACTCGACATCCGAGTGCAAAAGGTTAATAACGCTCTCTGCCTTTCTGGAAGCTGGAAAGGTGACCAGTCTGGTCCTAATTCTGTACACTTCCTGTGTCTCCCTCTCTTTCTTTTTGGGGTCTAGTGCTAGATATTTTCCCATCCTGGTCACCCGGCACTGGCCACACTTGGTGGTGTCCGGATGTGACCCAAGCGTGGAGACACTTCAGGCTGTTGAGAATGACTGGGCCTCTGTTGAAGGCTTTTCGCAGGGGTTCAGGAGCGTGGTGGCTCCCACATCGTGCTGTGGGCTCATACTTAATTTGTCGTGAATGGAAGCCTCCTGACCTTTTTCTGTTGAACGATGGTTTGGCTTAGTTCTGTATTTATTTACTTGAGTTTTGTTTTTGCAACTAAGTTCAGGACTTTTAATTTATTTCTATTATGCTAGCATAGTCAACAATTATTGGGAAATTCCAATTGGTCCTCTGTAAATCTCTTTTTAAAATTTAAAAATATGGACTAGCTTTCTATTATCTGCATTGTCAAAGAACGACTCTTCATATCACTGAAACCACAACATCATCCTAAGGAGGAAGATCTGCATTCAGAATGATTAATTTATGTAACATCCCTCTAAGAAAATCATATAGTGCGAAAGAGACTTGTGATGTGAATATAAAAATCAGAAGCTTCTTAGCTTTATCCCAGCATCATATTTCATTATAGTTTTAAACAGCTTCTCCCTCAAATATATTGATTAAAGAACAGGAGTTCCTTTAGGTGCTGGAAAAAGATATAAACAAAAAAAGATATCAGATCACTAATATAAGGATTCATTGAAGGCAATTTACTTATTTACTACTGAACCTACTAGGGATCCCAATGATAAACAATAAATGTTTGTTGAATGACTTGATGGGAATATCAAAAGGGGCATTAGTATCTATTCCCTATTTACAAAGCCCAAAATGAATTATGCTGTTCAGGAAGGGGACTAAGGTCCTATTCTTCCCGACCTCTGGGCTACTGTGCCAGATATTTTTATTTATAAGCCAAGGAAGGAAGGAAGGAAGGAAGGAAGGAAGGAAGGAAGGAAGGAAGGAAGGAAGGAAGGAAGGAAGAAAGGGAGAGAGGGAAGGAGGGAGGAAGGAAGAAAGGAAGGGAGGAAGGGAGAGAGGGAGGAAGAGAGGGAGGGAGGGAGGAAGGAAGAAAGGAAGGAAGGAAGGAAGGAAGGAAGGAAGGAAGGAAGGAAGGAAGGAAGGAAGAAAAGGTGGAACCCAGATGCAAAGAAATGTTGCAAAATGCCATTATAGGGTGAAAGATTTGTTAATGGTAAGAAGGTCACTTCTTCTCCCAGTTTCCTCAGATATTTGGTAGAATTGTTGCCCACGTTTTGGGAGTTTGATCGTTTAATAGCACAGATTCCAGGGAAAGTGTCGTTTCTTTTCCCAGAAGGGGCACGGCAGATTCCTTTAAGCGAGCAGTTTCTCAGGAAGTGCCCGAGTGCGGACCTCAAGCCTGAAGAAATCTTGGTCTCAGTGAGCATCCCCTACTCCAGGAAGGTGAGGCTGCCCTTTCCGTTCCTCGGTTTCCCTGAGAGCCTGCCGCTGTGAGTTCCAGCACGCAGAGGGTTAGGGGACGGTGCGCAGTGTTTGCAGGAGAGATTATGAGGACTTGTGCACACATTAGTTCCCTCTTATCTACGGGTTCCCTTCCGCAGTTTTAGTTACCCATGGTCAACCTTGGTCTGAAAATATTAAATGGAAAATTCCAGAAATGAACAACCGCAGGTTGTAAATTGCATGTTGTTCTGAGTAACGTGATGAAATCTTGAGCCGTCTCACTCTGTCCTGCCCAGGTGGTGAGTCAGCCCTTTGTCCAGCGTCTCCACAGTGGCTATGCTCCCGCCTGTTAGTCACTTAGCGGCCTTCTAGGACCGTGGTCGGCAAACTGCGGCTCGCGAGCCACATGCGGCTCTTTGGCCCCTTGAGTGTGGCTCTTCCACAAAATACCACGGCCTGGGCGAGTCTATTTTGAAGAAATGGCGTTAGAAGAAGTTTAAGTTTAACAAATTTGGCTCTCCAAAGAAATTTCAATCGTTGTCCTATTGATATTTGGCTCTGTTGACCAATGAGTTTGCCGACCACTGGTCTAGGTTATCTGATTGTCTGGTGTGGTATCACAGTGCTTGTGTTCAAGTCGCCCCTATTTTACTTTCTAATGGCCCCAAAGCCCAAGAGTGGGGATGCTGGCACTGAGGATATGCCAATGAAGCCATGCGGTGCTTCTTTTAAGTGAAAAGGTAGAAGTTCTTGACTGAAGGGAAGGAAAATAAAATCCTGTGCTGAGGCAGCTAAAATCGATGGCGACTACTGTAGTTGCTTTTTATCTGTGTCATGCAATCTCCTGTCACTCCTGGAATCAGGAAACCTTTGTCTCTGTCCCTCTCTCTAACTTTCCCGCTACCCCAAACTCTAAAGTTACTTTCTTACTAATTAAAAAAATATATATATTTGTGCCATGAGTGTTTTCCCTCAATAAAGCTTGAAAATATATCTCTACCTAAATCTGGAGGTTTGAAGGAGGCTTAAAAATTACCCTTGCAATAGAACATAGGGGGAAAGGGCCTTTGGAGTTAGACTCAAGTCGAATCCTCTTTACGACCTGCTGTGACCCTGAACTGATTACTGACGCACTCCGAGCCTCGGATTCCCTATAAAAAGGGAATAATTGAGCCTGCCCCGGAGGGTGCGTTAGTCTGCTAGGGCTGCCATCACCTAGCACCACAGACGGGCTGCCTTAAACAGCAGACATTTACTCTCGCGTGGTGCTGGAGGCTAGAAGTCTGAGATCATGGTGTCAGTAGGGCTAGTTTCTTCTGAGGCCTCTCTCCTTGGCTTGTAGCTGGCCATCTTCTCCTGTGTCTTCACATGGTCTTTCCTTTGTCATGTTATGCGTCCAAATTTTCTTTTCTGATGAGGACACCACCCTGTTGGGTTAGTGTTCACCCTGATTGCCCCATTTTAACCGAGGTGCCTCTTTAGAGATCCTATTTCCAAATGTAGTCACGTTCCAGGTCCTGGGAGCTAGGACTTAATTGCCTCAACTCGGGGAGGACACAATTCAGTCTAACGGAGTGTGGCAAGGATCTGTGAGGCCATGTACAAAAACTGCCTAGAAACTCAGTGTGTTTCTACACGCACCACTTCACTTTGGCTTCCAGTGGGAATTTGTGTCAGCCTTCCGACAAGCCCAGCGGCAACAGAACGCGCTCGCGATAGTCAACTCGGGAATGAGAGTCTTTTTTGGAGAAGGGGATGGCATCATCAGGGAGTTATCCATCTCCTATGGAGGCGTCGGCCCAGCCACCATCTGCGCACAGAATTCCTGCCAGAAACTCATTGGAAGGTACGGCATCATGTCCCCAGACCCCAAGTAACAGAGCAGCTCTTTATTTTTTTTTTTTTTTATGACATGAAATTGTAAGAAGCAGCATGCTGACTACATTTTATTTAATGGCATGGAGTTCCAATATGATTTTATAATTATTTCCATAGCTCTTGATTTTAGTGAATTCTGAAGTGAGAATCATATAGTCTGTCTGTGTGCGTGTATATGTATGTGTGTGTGAGAGAGAGACAGAGAGACAAAGAGAGAGAGAGAGACCATATCCCAATAGCACATAGTAAGCAAAATGAGTACATCATTCTTTTTTGAGAGAATAATTTACTATGATGAAAAACAGATTATGGTAGTTTGTTTTATCATAAATTGCTAAATGCATTTGCTTACCTGACTTTTTAGGTGATACTAGTAGCCAATATTTCTTGAATACTTCCAGGTATCAGTTACCATTTCCTAATAGATAGTTAAAACATGAGCTCGATTGAGCCAAATTGCGTAGGTCCGAATCTCAGTTCACGCCCTATTAATTGTGTGATCTCAGTCAGTTTACTTAACATTACGATACCTCAATTTCCCTATGTCAAAAGGCTACAGTCACCCCCACCACGCAGGACAATTGAGGGGATTAAATGCATGACTACATATAAGATGCTTAAAACCAAAACCTGTCTTTCAGTCAACATTCTAGTGATACAGGAGTGTGTTGATCCTGGGCTGAGGACTTAACACAGGTTGTCATTTCTTCCTCATGACCATTCCCCGAGGTGGATCCTACTATTATTTCCCTTTTACAGATGACAAAGAGGGGGCCTGGGCCAGACGATTTGAGAGTGGTGCACTGTGGTTTGAATGTGGGTTGCCTGACTTCGAAGCTTGCACTAGATTGTGGCTATTTGTCTCGCACACTGGCTGAGCCTGTGAGATAAGGAGTCCTGTCAGGCAAGGAGTCCTCTTTTTGACCCTCACAGGCCCTGGAATGAAGAGATGCTGGACGCAGCTTGCAGGCTGGTCCTGGACGAAGTCTCCCTCCCAGGCTCAGCTCCGGGCGGGAAGGTGGAGTTCAAGAGGACTCTCATCATCAGCTTCCTCTTCAAGTTCTACCTGGAAGTGTCACAGCTTTTAAGGAGGATGGTAAGTGAACTGACCATGTATTTCCCAGCTTTAGGGGCCAGGGGGATACCCCAAGTGGAGGCAACAACCCCCTGCCCAATGGCTGTAGAACAGAAAAGACAATCCAGATTAGGAACCCGTGGGCTTGCTGGGCCTACTTCAGGCTGTCTGTTGATGGCCTGTAGTTTGGGGGAGAGTTGCAAGTAGAGCATGCAGTTGTATAGGATTGTGTTTAACACCACTCAGTTCTTTTGTTTCTGATCCCTTGTTTGTCTAGGTGGGGTGCAGAAAACTAGTTTATGATTTAAATATACTTTCCCTCAGGGAAAGCACTTCTCCCACCGATTGGGGGTTACCTTCATGAGTTTGGCTTTCTTCTCTGGTTCACCTTCATTTCCCTCACCTGTAAACTGATGATGGCAGCCACTCCACAAGGTCATTGTGAAATGGGCCATCATAGGAACAGGGCTGACTGTGGTCGCTATTCAGCCCAGGGCTTTAGAGGAACATGATGAAGACTGCCTAGTACTAGCCTCAATAAGAGCAGTATTCATCCAGGCATTCTTCTGCCTGGTCTCCCTTTTGACAGACATTTAGTTAAAAGATTGTTGGCAAGGGAGGGCACAACTAAAAGAATTTCTCTGAATGAATTTGCTGGGCTCATAGGGAACTTGAGCCATATTGGCCTCATTAATCCCACACTACAACCAACTGAGCAGAAGCCAAGCACATCCTTTCTGTGGTATAGAAATTAGTATGAGCACGTTAACCCTTTGCACTCGCTTGCTTTTTTCTCGATTCCTTTATTCTACTCGGGATTTAATTTTTTAAATACCCCAGATTTTACAAAGCACGGCAGTAGAATAAAAAACTGGAGTTTCTTTTCATACAAACTTATTTATTTGGATTTTTTTATATTTCAAATTATTGATACATTCAATAACCGTCACACTCGACATCCGAGTGCAAAAGGTTAAGTGAGAGACACACGTTCTCTCTTCTCATTGCTTCTGGAGGTATCTTCTCATCATATAGAGGAACAACTAAGAACCAAAACAGTTGCATCAAATTTTTGAGAACAAAAGCTTGAAATCATAGATAAGTGACATATTATCACCAGGTAATCACAAGAGAAAAAAACTAAAGCCAATTGTAGACTCCTCCAATTAACAGCAAACTAATACAATTTCTTGGGTGAATTGAGTGATATAATTCAAAGCTTCTGCCTTATAGTCTCATACTTTCAATTCAACTTCCTCTATTCAGTATTCCTCTACTATCTACACTAATAAAAGAGTAATATGCAAATTAACTGTGCTTCCATGATGCCCACCAGCAAATCAGGAGTGAGTATGCAAATTAACCCAACAAAGATAGTGGGTTAATTTGCATACACAGGCGCTGAGTGGCTGGGGGAAGGGTGTTCCACACTGTCCCAGCTGCTCCAGACCTCTGGGCGGTGTGGGAAGGCGGAAAGGTGGCTCTGGGCCGGAGCGAAGGCGGTGCCGGAAGCCAGGGGAAGAAAGGCCCATTCTTGCACAAATCTTTGTGCATTGGGCCTTTAGTTAAAAATAATAGCCTACTATTTAAAAAACTAATGTGAAAAATAACCATTAGGTGTATTGTTCAAAGCCTTGGATAATGACCCAAATGACCCATTTCCCTTGGTTTTAAGGAGCGTTCCTCCTGGGACCCTGGAAAGCTTCCTTGGTGGGGCTGCAGCTAGGTGGGCCTCTGTGTTGTCCTTTCTCTCGGAGAGTTGGCGAGTGGCTGGCAGTGCAGAGTTTTATGCATTGTTGTGGTGTGCTTTGACTCTTTCTCCTGGCTTAGGCATTCTACCCCTTTCCATTGTATTTATTTAGCTTTTATCTCCCTGCATTATTGGTGCCTGAGTACCAAACCTGTGAGACAGCCATAGGAGACAGAGCTGTTGGAAGGCAGTGGCCTGCTAGGTCCACTCGGCTCTTCAGTGTGACCTTCCAGGGCGTGTGGCCCGGAGGCCCGAGCTGCTGTATTTCCAGGGCTCTGATGGGGGAGGCCTCTGCAAACGTTAGACTTCAGAGTAGAGCCGCTGGTTAAGGACCACGCTAGCCTCCCTTTGGAGGCCACTCGAGCACATTTTACATATCCACGCTGGTTCTACTTTTCAGGACCCTGTTCACTATCCTAGCCTTGCAGATAAGCATGAGAGTGCTCTAGAAGACCTTCATTCTAGGCCTCGCCAGAGTGCACTGAAGTACCAGGTAAGTGGCTTTTTTTTTAATTTTTTATTCTACGGGCCTGGCTATAATTCCTTCACGCAGACCCACTCACCCTCAGTGATTCTCAAGCCCAGTAAGCCGAGCTCCCTCTGGTGAATTCACAGCCTTCTTTCCTGTTCAGTAAAGTTTCAAAATCAATGAAGAATTGTGACTGAAAACCAAGCTACCAATGGCCATTTTATTTTTATTTATTTATTTATTTTTTTAAATATATTTTATTGATTTTTTTTACACAGAGGAAGGGAGAGGGATAGAGAGCTAGAAACATCAATGAGAGAGAAACATTGATCAGCTGCCTCCTGCACACCCCCCACTGGGGATGTGCCCGCAACCAAGGTACATGCCCTTGACCAGAACCGAACCTGGGACCCTTGAGTCCACAGGCCGACGCTCTATCCACTGAGCTAAACCGGTTTCGGCACCAATGGCCATTTTTTTAAAAAAATGTCTGCTTTGATCTTGAAGGCGGTGTGCTAGGCTCTGTGGCCTTGTACTGTCATGTGCGTGAGCTGCTGGCTTGCCACATGTTCTGCCTTTGGCAGTCGGAAGTCGGAAAAAGATATGTGGAAGTCGGAGCCCCACAGTCTCATTCTGTGTCAGGGCCCTGGGGCCGCTTTGCTTTTATTTCCAAAAAACACAGGCCCTGGTCGTTGATGACATGAAGTAATGTTTGTAAAAGAGCTGCTAATTTATTTTGTTTGGATGTGAATCTACTTTGCTCCCCATCCCCACTCACCCAGGGGCTTTTCTGTGAGTTATGTTTTAGAGTTGGATCAAACCTAAGTTCTAAGGGCTATTTCGAGCTCCCCTAAATGAAAACTGACTATCAGGGAGAACAGAGTCCCTCAGACATTTCAAACGGCATTTTCTGCCACAACATCATAAGAATATCACCTGCAGTCATCCCATTGGTAAACTGGATAAGACTCCATGTGTTTTTCCTTGAAATTATTATTAAGAAACTTCACCTGGAGGGTGTTATTAAGTCAAGAGCATTGAATATGTTGTTGGATTTAGTTATAAAATCTTACAGTATGTTGCAATGAATATTGAAGTTGGTGTATGCCCTTCAGGGTTTAAGTTTAATATGTTCAAAAATTCAGATACACCATACTCCATTTAAAGTGATTATTTTGACTGTTAAAAACAGCTGGAAAGAAAGAAAGAAAGAAAGAAAGAAAGAAAGAAAGAAAGAAAGAAAGAAAGAAAGAAAGAAAGAAAGAAAGAAAGAAAGAGAAAAAAGAAAAGAAAAGAAAAGAAAAGAAAAGAAAAGAAAAGAAAAGAAAAGAAAAGAAAAGAAAAGAAAAGAAAAGAAAAGAAAGAGGGAGGGAGGGAGGGAGGGAGAAAGGAAGGAAGGAAGGAAGGAAGGGAGGAAGGAAGGAAAGAAGACAGCTGCCAGCCCAGCTGGGTGGCCCAGTTGGTTGGAGCATCATCCCCTACACCAAAAGGTTTCGGGTTCAATTCCCAATCAGGGCACATACCTAGGTGACAGGTTTGATCCCTGGTGGGGGCAAGTACAGGAGGCAACTGATTGATGTTTCTCTCGCACATCAAATTTCTCTCTCTCCCTCTTTCTCTCTTGCTCTCAAATCACTAAAAACATATCCTTGGATGAGGATTAAAAAAAGAAAACGGCTGCCACCTACCTTTGTAGTCAGCAAAATCAGACAGCTACAACTTTTAGCTTATAAATACCTAACCTTGACAATGGAGTAAACGATAGGAAGAAACCACAACAGATTAATGGGTATTCAAATCACTCAGAGAAAAGTGACCATCTCCGTGGAGTTGACAACCTTAAAAGGGAGTTTGCTATCAAGGATTGCAGGCCAGGGTTTGGAAGCAGCGTGCCTCCCAGAGATGAGTGTTGTTGCTTCTCCTGTGGTTTTTCTCGCACAGAGATACCCACATTGCTAGAGCAGCTTCCGCGCTCATGCTCATGATGAGCATTGTCTCCCTGCCGGTTCTTTCGCTTTGAAAGCATTTGTCACGGCTTCCAGAGACCAGCAGTTTACGGGACAGCATTCTTTCTTCCATCAGATCGTTAGGCACAGAACAAATAGAAGCAAGCATCAAACATAACCTCTTTCCCCAGGAGATTCATCACAGCTGACTACCAAACAGCAAGTGCCTTCAGCTAAAATAATCCAGTTCGTATTTGATTATAGAATAGGACGAAGATAGCCTTTGGGACTTTTCTTCAATCTCTTGGCAGGCTTCTTTACTCAAAATAGACATGTCCTCCACATTTCTTATAAACATAGTCACGATGTCATTGTGCTCTTCAGCAGAATATATGTGCTGTGCTTAGATACATACAGTAAAAATATTTTGATAGTAAAATTTAAAGAAATCCATGAGCATTAGCAAAAAGGCATAATTTTACATCACCAAGAAGGGTTATATTCAGTTACTTATACAAATGTGATTTGTATTAGAGATGTTTGTGGTCTATATTAAAAAAAAATGGGAAAAAAGATAAGAATAACATCAGGGCTAGGCATCCATCCCAGGTTCCTGATTGAACTATTGAAATAGGCTTATTGTCCTGGTATTATTATTAACCCTTTGCACTCGCTTGCTTTTTTCTCGATTCCTTTATTCTACTCGGGATTTAATTTTTTAAATACCCCAGATTTTACAAAGCGCGGCAATAGAATAAAAAACTGGAGTTTCTTTTCATACAAACTTATTTATTTGGATTTTTTTATATTTCAAATTATTGATACATTCAAAGAGTAATTTTAATCTCGATATCCGAGTGCAAAAGGTTAATAGTGGTAGTTTCCGTTTTCAAAAGTGTTCTGGTTTAGATGTTAATTATATAGCTACCATCTTATGGGAGATGTGTATAATATGATTATAAAGCTGATATGCTGATTGTTGATTAAACAGGAGGTAGACCCAAAGCAGCCTCCTCAAGACCCAATCGGCCATCCCATCATGCACCAGTCTGGTATTAAGCATGCCACGGGCGAAGCCATCTACCTTGATGACATGCCTGCCATGGACGGGGAACTTTTCTTGGCTTTTGTAACAAGTTCAAGAGCTCATGCTAAGATTGTGTAAGTGTTAAAGTTTTTACTCATCAGAATCGTCAGTAGACATGAACGATTCCCTTCTCATCTAAGTCACATGAGTGACAAGTAAGGGTGTGAGGAGGGCAAGCTACTTGTTGGTGATATTCAATGAAGATTAGAGGTGAGGTGGGATCCAAATGTAGGATTTACTAGTTTGTCCCTCCATTGAATAGCTTCCTTGGCCCAGGGATTTCCCTGATCATCTGGCAGAGAACTACTGGAGTGGTTTTGACTTATCTTGCCTCTCTCATATCTTGTTCCCCAATTGAGCCTGTCCCCTTCAGTCCCCGGGCTGCGGGGCTCTCTGAGGAGCCTGCTCTGTGTCTTTATCCAGGTCCATTGATCTGTCGGAAGCCCTCAGCCTGCCAGGTGTGGTGGACGTCCTAACCGAGGAGCACCTTCAAGGCGTGAACTCCTTCTGCTTTCTGGGCCAACCTGAGAAACTGCTGGACTCAGAGACGGTACTGAATTTTTTGCTTTCTGTTTTAATAATAACTTCCTCCACCATGGCACGTCGATTTTCTCAAAGATAGCATTGCATTTGGCACATGGCAAAGGATTCCTATATATTTTAATGCTTATTATAAAACACTATATTCTAATGCTGAATGACTTCACATATATTCATTTTCCACATAAGAAGCTGAGTCATTATGTAAAAGGTACTTGATGGTTTGACATTTTCTAGTTGGTGAGATTGTTTGACACCCTAACTGCTAACAAGTACAGAAGAACAAATGAGGAGAGAAGAGTGGTCATTTTCACTTGCTAATCTCTCTCCTGAGAATCTCTTGCCATGGCCCCAGTCAGTGTGTCCAACGTCCAAGTCCAAGTTCAAGTGGTGTCTCCCCCATGAAGCCTTTCATTGTCCTTTAATCCAGGAGTTCTCTCTCCCAGTCTGAACTCACCTTGACTCATCCACTCATACTGCCATGTATTGGGCAGGCTTTTGTTCCTTTGTACATTGGATTGGTTATATATGCCCTTGGGTGTGGAACTAACACTGTGAAAAGTAAGTTAAACAAATATGCCCTCAGAAATGCACACATACGAAAAGAAACAGATATACACACTTTCCCAGAATCCACACATTGGCAAAGCACAACCAACAACACGTTGATCAAATATTTACAAGACACGTAAGCATTATAGTTTACAATTTTCATGTTGGGGCTCACTGACATCTAAGTGGGAACTTAGTAGTAGTTGAAAGTCAATAGAGCCTTAATAATCAGTAACCCTTGTAAGCAAATGTATTGGTCGCTTTAATAGATTTATCATATATAAAATCTCTTGTGAAAACATTGAACTAAGTATATCTGTGTATAGTTATAACTAATAGTTATATTTTAAAAGAAGAGAGACACACCCTAGCCGGTTTTGCTCAGTGGATAGAGCATCAGCTTGTGGACTGAAGGGTCCCGGGTTTGATTCTGGCCAAGCTCATGTAACTCAGTTGCAGGCTCCTGCCTGGCCTGGGCCCTGGTCAGGGCACTTGCAGGAGGCAACCAGTCGATGTGTTTCTCTCACATCGATGTTTCTCTCTGTCTTTCCCTATCTTCCACTCTCTCTAAAATCAATGGAAAAATATCCTTCGGGGAGGATTAAAAAATAAATAAAAATAAAATAAAATAAAATAAATAAAATAAAATAAAATAGACCCCAGAACAGTTGGTGCTCACATGCCTTGTAGTTACTGATTGTTGGTCTAACGTCAGGTGACATTCTGTCACCATCTTGGCGTGCCTGGTGCCCTTACTAGTATGTGCAGGGAACTTTGCACATACTAGTAACTGCCAGTCACTCCCTTTTGTGTTCTTCCCTCACTCTCTGCATCCTGGGGTGGCCTTTAGTTATTCCCCACCGACCTTTACTAGGGTTCAGCTCTGTCTTGGCCCCCTAATTCTCATTTTGGGGAGCGGTGGTGGGAGAATAGATCCATTCTGTGACACAAGCAGTAAGATGCCACTCTGAAGTCACTGACTTTTCTCCCGGTTTGCTCCGGCAGACACAGGGAACTGAGCTGGTCTCCTGTTCCAGGGGCCTTCGAGCCCTTTTGTCCACAGAGGGCAATGCCCCCACACAGCCTCAGGTCTGGAGAGCAGGAGGTTTGCATGGGACTTGAGTCCAGCTTTCCTTTGCTCGTTTACTTAGCTATTGATTCCTCCTTCAAGTTTAAGCTCAAGGTCAACAGGCATTGTTTAACTGAGCACCTACTGTGGCTGCTCACTGTAGCTGAACAAGACCTGTGTGGTCCTTGCCCTCATAGAGCTTAAAGTCTGGAGGAGAAGGCAAAGTGGACGTTTCATGAACCTTCTACCTTGGATTAAGCTTATTTATTTATTTCCATGCCTTAGATACAGGGTGTGCCCCCAAAATGTATACACACTTTAACAGCTGATAGCTCAGTTTTGAACGTGAGATGTGCTTTAATAAATACGGCCTTGATAATTATTCAAAGTGTGTGTGTACATTTTGGGAGGGCACCCTATATTTTTCCCTGGCCTGGTGAAAGTCCTTGAATGAGGCTGTATGTCTGATTCATCTGTATATTCCGCACACCCCTTTCCATGAAGCAAGGTCAATGAGTAGAGAAATAATGCTGTTTGAAAGTTTCAAATGATTAAAACTTTGCCTACCATATCTCCAGTCATCAGAAAACGCAGTAAAGGCATTTCAACAGGTTTTATGCAGAACTCAGGCTTCTCAGTTCAGTGTTTACCCAAAAGAGCTTCATCATTTGGGGCAGCCCCTGCCTCTGGCTCTTGCTAGCAGATTCGTTTAATAAAGACGAAAGTTTGATGACTGAGAGTTTCAGGTCAAGGTTGGAACTCCCCCAAGAGTGTGGCTTTGGCAGAAGAAAATGAGAACTGTGGCCTTTGCATCGATGCTAACGAAACAAGCAAAGCCATTCCTGTCTGCACAAGAGTTCCTGCTCTCTGAGGTGTGGCTACGTTGATTGTGAACCTCTGGGGGCCAGGTCTGTGTGCCGGGTCACAGAGGCAAAACCAGGTGTTTGTGGAGAGCAGGGAACAGAGTCATTGTCAAGGACTGCCTTTGTTAGTTCAATTCCTGTTCCAACATTTGTCTATAGCATGTTATGCCTTTTAAAATTCTTTCATTGCAGGCCCTAACCGGTTTGGCTCAGTGGATAGAGCATCGGCCTGCGGACTGAAAAGTCCCAGGTTCGATTCCAGTCAAGGGCATGTACCTTGGTTGCGGGCACATCCCCAGTAGGAGGTGTGCAGGAGGCAGCTGATCGGTGTTTCTAACTCTCTATCCCTCTCCCTTCCTCTCTGTAAAAAAATCAATAAAATATATTTTAAAATAATAATAAAAAATAAAATTCTTTCATTGCAGAAAATGTAAACATGCACAAAAATAGAGATTCAACATTTGTCAACGTTTTGCCATTCTTGTTTCATTTATCACCCCACTGCCCCCACCTACCCAAACCCAACAAACATGCCGTGTGTGTGTGTGTGTGTGTGTGTGTGTGTGTGTGTGTGTGTGTGTGTATTCTGGATTTAACTTGCTTTGCTACCATTTTTTTTTCTTGATGATAAAGCTACTATATGTTCCCTGTAGAAAAGACCTACTAGTCTAATGTAGATTTTAAAAATAAATGATTACGTTTTCATTGCGATCATGGTAAAAGATGGGGGAGAGAACAAAAGGTCCTGGTGACTTTTTCAGTCCTGAGTGTTTTACCTTTCTGGAGCCTTGTCTTTGTTTTGTTTTCCATCAACTTTGTGCCTGGTCCCTGTGTCAACTCCCTAGGCCGCCTACCCACCTGCGGGTGACAGGATCAGCGTTCTGTGCTTGGTCACACCGTGGCTAGTCCAGTCTCATGTCTGCTCATGAAAAGCCTCTGCTCCCCCACAGTTTGGGGCAGAGATTTGCTCACCAGCAGTGTCACATCACCCCCCTCTCTCTCCTTCCTCTCTGGATGAGATAGGTTGTCACCTCCTGGTCCTCCCCGTCTGGGAAGCCAAAAGCTACCTCTCGGAACGGCCCTGCTCATGGGATGGCAACCACAGGCCATGCCCTGGGCCTGGCTCTCCTCGGCCAGCTGGCCCTTGGGCAGCTCTGTGGGCTTGGCCTAGATGGAGCCCGAGTCTGCTGTACGGGAGGCAGCATCACTCTCAACCTCTTCGGCCACCACTGCCAATGATGCAGCAAAAAGACCCGAACTTCCCCAGCGCCCGGGGCAGCAGCCTCACTCTGACCAGTGCACTGTCCTCCCAAAGCCATTGTTCACATGGCACCGTGTTGGACTAGTGAAGGGCCCCTGACGGTGTGGCTAGCTCTGTGCCAGGAGGGAAGAGAAGAGTGAGCCAGAGGAGAGGGCCTGGTGCCTGCCCTTCTGGAACACAAAGGTCTTCTCTGTTGCAGGTGTTTTGCGTGGGTCAGCTTGTCTGTGCCGTGATTGCGGATTCTGAGATTCAGGCAAGGAGAGCTGCGAAGCGAGTGAAGATTGTCTACCAGGATTTGGAGCCAGTGATCCTAACCATTGAGGTAATGAGTTCAAGGGTGGGGCCAGAAGAGCGGATTTCTGTGGTGTTTCAGTAAAAATGTTGGTTACAGTAACAGGAAACAGCATTTGATAGAAAGTGGGGGCTTCATTGGCCCCAAATATATCAGGGTTAGTAAGAAGCCTGATCTTCCAACTCTTCTCCCTGCTGCCCACAGTAGGAGCTTTATCCCCTGTGGTCACAGGATGGCAGCCAGGAGCTCCCAGAAGCAAGAGAGAACAATGTTTTCCCAGCATTCCATGAGTCCCGAAATCCAGCCTCATCAGGCCCCTTAGTCACATGTCCAGCTCTGGGTTAATGACTGACCAGGGGAACGGAGGATCTGTTCATTACTGCTGGAAAGTCAGATTTCTTTGAAGGATAAGGGCTGGATGGGGGAGTGGTAGAGACCTGAACAGAAATCTGAGCATCGTTTAGAAGGGGACAGGTGAGAGGAATGCTGGATGGACAACCAACAATGTCCCCAAGAGGAGACACACCCCATAACTCCATAGAGCAGGTCCCTGAATAACATTGGTTCGTTCAACGTTGTGTAGTGATGATGTTGACGAGATGCCTTAAAAACTTAACTCTTGTTTCCATCATCAGGTAGCCCGTGGTAAACTTGGTTTTGTTATATGTCATTTTGTCACAGTTACAAGAGCCCATGGATGTTGGGTGAGGACTTACTGTATTCACCTTCAACCAGACTCACCCAGACACTCTCCACCCAGGCACAGTGAGAACCAACGAGATGCTCTAGGGAGCAAGCATTGGAGACACTATTTTTAGATTCTTTCATGTATATCTTAAATGAGTGTGAGAAACATATCCTATGATGCCTACAGGTATTTTGGCAACATAAATTGCATTTCCTATCCTATATTTTAGAAAGGAGTTTGAAATTTATAAAGGTTTTAAGACTCATCTCCATGTAATGATAAATGATAAATTCATTGGTTCTTAAAATTTACTGAGTAATCAAAATGTGAAAGTTGGAAAAGCAGCGTGAACAGATTAGATTCAGCACATACAGACTCCATATGCTCTGGGAATGCAATATTATCTTCCCAGCATAATGGACACCTTGCTCTCCAGGCACTCACATGCCCTGAGGCAGGAAATGGGGACATGACTTGGCCAAGATTAGTGTCTCCAGGAAAAGTTGGCCTATCTCCTGCTTTATGCCTAGGAGCTCAGAGTTCATTTCTAGACAGTGTCCTCTGTGTTTTAAAATTAAAATAAAATCATGCAAAGAAAACAAAAATATGGAAGTTTAATTGGAATCAAAGAGTGATTAGTTTTTCTAAATTTTCCTGGCCAGTTTCAAGTTCAAACATGTTGTTCCCTTCTCAGACCCTTTTCAATCATATCTTGCCTGCTCTGCTTCCTTATTTTACTCTATTTCCCCCCCCCCCAACATTCTATTTTAGAATTAGAATTACTTCTCCATAAGAAATTGTTTACATAATGCTTCATCAAAAGTTTTGTTTGTAATCCTTTGCCCAATACCAGTGGCTATCTTCTCTTCCTTCCCCTACCTTCCAGCTAAATTCAATTCTAAATAAGCAAATAGATAAGACTCTCTTTCTGTCCTTCCCAACTCCAGTCAGCAGACCTCTGTTGCCTGCCAGAGAAGACCAGCATCAAATAAGAAACTTGGACATTGTGGAGTAGAGCCATCTTGTGTTTTTATCAGGGATTAAGCTCTCCAAAGTCAATCAAGTAGATTAGAGTAGATTTAATCAAAGTCATTTATAGCAGGGAAATATGCCCAGCTCCCTACATATTGAAGTTATTTTTATCACTTTCCTGACCAGAAATTTTTCAGGAAATTGGCTCAACGTTGCTCAAAGAGCAAGCAGCAAGTGAAGTAGAAAGAGATTAAATTTTTAAAAATAGGATTTATAGAACAACTTCCATTTCCGACCTGAAATAGCTGGTCTTAGATTAATAAGAAAATCACATGAATTGATTCCAGTAGAAAAGTGTGGTATCAGTCAAAATAGGATAAAAAAAATATGTCGCTGTCACTAATCTCTAAGGTTTCACCTAGCTTGTGCTTTTTAGAGTTTTTAATAGTTTGAATGGGCAAACTCTTGGCTCAAAGGGTCAGGCCAATAACCCTGGTGAGAAAAAAATATGCTCTTGACCAGAATCTCCCATCAGTCATCATGATCAACAACACTAGCTAATTCCCACACAGCGCTCACTATGCAGTTATATAGTGCTAAGCTCCTTTCCTACATTTACTCACTACATTCTCACAACAATCCTATGAGATTAAAAACTGTTATTATCCCCATTCTGGTGAGGAAACTAAATGACTGGGTTGCCCCCCAGGGCACACAGCTGGTCAGTCATAGAAACAGTCAATAAACACTCTGTCAAAGAATCTGTGCCCCACGGAAGTAAAAACAAATCAATCCCTTTTCCAGTGTAGGAAATGGCGGGATCCCAATAGGACATCCCTGTAAGGTACTGATAGACACCTACTGGTGTGGCTAAAGGGGAACCAGCATTAGGAGAATCCCAGCTGCCAGCAGGCGGGAATCCCACGGATGGGCAGTCATCGTGGGAGATGATGCTGGAGTGTGGCATTGCCCAGTTGGCACAGGGATTACAGTGAGATAAATCCCTAAGGATAGGTAAGAAAACCAACCTAGATTATTATCACTGCATCCCAGGTTATGTGTCCCCACTACTGTTCCCCTTCATTGGGCACCCAGGGGAAGCCAATAAGAGCCAGTGTATAATCTGTGGTACCCATGCTGGGCTGGTAATGGAATCTTACCTCCAGGACTGGAGGTCCCAGGTGCCCTACTGCCTGCCCTGTGCAAATCTGTGCTCATCTCCCCAAAGGAGGAGTGTGGGGCTGGCAGGCAGGGCTCCCGGATCCTTAGCATTAGCGTGTCTTCACGGCGTTGACTGAGCGCTCATTATGCCATGTGAGCTCTTTAGGTGCCTCATTGCGCTTACTCCTCTCCACCGCCCTCGTGGAGCTGTGTGCACAGCTGCACCCCCCTTTTGACAGATGCGACTCAGAGAGGTGAAGTAATAGACCCGCAGTCAAACAGCTAATAAATGGGAAAACCGGACACAACTCGCCTGGGCCTAGAGCCCCCGCTCTGTGTGGCCTTGGCCGTGTGCAGTGGGGTTGTGGAACGAAGAGAATAATCTGCCTGGGAATTATTAGTTCCATTCTGGGACCAAGTGGGTGCCAGGATTTTTCTGAGCATGCTGTCTTTCTTTTCACAAAATGAGGACATTTGTATTTGCTCTGTGGGGAGCTCTCTGGAGCCCGGTTCTCAGCTCAGCTCTGCAGGCGTGTGTTCTCAGCTCAGCTCTGCAGGCGTGTGGTGGCAGAGCAAGGGGTGACTGCTGCCCAGACTCGGACAACGCCCTGCATGTGGCTCCTGAGTGGCGCTGGATAGCACATCCTGGAGGCCTCACTTTTCTGTTCTCTTTCTAGGAAGCTATACAACACAAGTCCTTCTTTGAGCCCGAAAGGAAACTGGAATGTGGAAACGTTGATGAAGCTTTTAAAGTGGTTGATCACATCGTTGAAGGTAAAACTATCTGGGGGGAAAATGATGAGAAGGGGAAGCTACCCCGAAAACCTTCCAAGCGCGTCACATTTAACATTGCTCCTGGGGAACAGGCACCTCACTCATAAACGCGGTCCCCTCTGTGGTGTGTGTATGTGTGTGTGCACGCATGTGAATGCATGTGTGTGTGTGTGTGTGTGTGTGAATGTGTGTGTGTAGCACAGCAGGGAGGCACAGTGGGAGGCCTTGGCCATGCCAGCCCCATGCAGTGACCACTTACTCTGAAAGGAAATTGGAATATAGAAATATTGATGAAGCACTTAAAGTGGTAGATCGGCCCAGCTGGCATGGCTCAGTGGTTGAGCAGTGACCTATGAACCAGGAGGTCAGCAGGAGGTCACCCAGGAGGTCCAGGAGGTCACGGTTTGATTCCGGGTCAAGGCACATGCTTGGGTTGCAGGCTCGATCCCCAGGGTGGGGCATGCAGGAGGCAGCTGATTAATGATTCTCTCCCATCATTGATGTTTCTATCTCTCTATCCCTCTCCTTTCCTCTCTGAAATCAATAAAAACATATTTTAAAAATAAATAAGTAAAAAAATAAAGTGGTTGATCAAATTCCTGACGGTAAAACTACCTGGGGAAAAAATGAAGGGGGAGCCTTGTGGCCATAGTTGTTACATTTCTGTTCACAACCACCTTGCAGGCTGGGAATTGAAGCTCGGAGTGGTTAAGGGGCATGACCTCATACAACAGCTACTAAGTGATAAAGTTGGTCTGGAATTGATAGCTTTTCTTTTTTTTTTAATGATTTCCCAAGCCCGGGTTCTTTCTCTGAGTTTGCATCCCTCCTTCCTACTCTCTCCCTCCCTTTCTCCTTCCTTCTCTTCCTCCCAGTGCATACACCGGCCTCAGGGATATTGTGAGTTTAGTTCCAGACCACTGCAATAAAGTGAGTTGTAATCTTTTGGCTGGTGGAAGGTCTCCCCTTCAATTTGCAAAAAAAAAAAAGAAGAAGGAGGAGGAGAAGCAACATCTGTTAAGCTCAGTAAAGCAAAGCAAAACGCAATAAAATGAAATATGCCTCTATATGGATAAAATAATACTGATCTCAGAGATCCATTGTGAAGATTGTAAAAGAGAATACATGTGTGCTTGGCACAGAGTCAGAGACGGTAACTGTTAGCGACAATTACTGTTATTTAAGATGTTTTTGTTCTTCTCTAGAAAAGGTTGTCTGTTGTTGAGCTCACATGCTGGCCTGGCCGGCATGCATTTATCAAACCCATCGCTTCCCAGTTTTTCTCACTAGAAGACGCTCATGAAACCAGCCTGGAGATTCCTGTACCCCTTTCTTGGGATTCTAGAGTTGGAGGATCCAGGGCACCCCAGGAGTCTGTTTTCTGATCAGTCTTAACAGTGCTCCGGGTGACTCTTAGGGTGAATAAAGTGGCAAACACTCGGAGGCTGAGTTTGTTTTGGGGGAGAAGAGGGAGCATGTTTAGCATAGAGAGTCCATGGTGTGAACATCTTGGAAATACCAATATTTAGGAAATATCAATATTCTTCCACTGTGCCACAATATGTTTTTATGTAAGGTCCTGGCATCTTACTTAATTATTTATTTCAGTTAGGTAATGTGTTCATTTTGTCTCTTACCTGAATTTTAACCTGCTACCTGCACCACACCCTGTACATAGGTATACATACAAATGATACAGGAAGGTCAAAAGGGGGCTTTTAAGTTTTCATTCTCTTCACTCACCAGGTTTGTTTGTTTTTCTCACTGGGCAGTTGTCATTTGGGTGAAGATGTTTTGACTGCTTGTTTCAATGGGAGATAATTGGAGGTAATTGTCCTCACAGCCCTCGATCTGCCCCTTAGGGAAACAGGTGCTCCAAGAACAAAGAGTGCTTACAAGATAAAATGCAGGCAGCCTTACGTCAAGTCTTACACTGTGTTCTGGAAGAGGGTGATGTTATTGTTTGCCTTTGCCGGCTGTGAAGATGGATTTCAGCCCCCCTGCACCCCGGGGTCACCGGCATTAAAGAGCACGGCGCACAAATGAGCCAGCCTCGGCCGGAGAGGCGTGCGATCGAGCAGGCATCAAGCCTAAGTTCTCCAATTCCGAAGTTAGCACGTTCTCTCCTCTGCATTAAGCCGCTTCTCATTTATCTCTTTACATTTTCCGTGGCTGGGACGGGCTTTCCGCCGGAGAGGGAGATGGCAATCTCTGTAGCAAGATTTGCGAGAGGCCTGAAGCCCCAGGACCGAGATTACCTCCCCGCAGCCGGTCCTGCTGGGCACAGCACAGATAAACCTCCTATCTGGACGGCTTTGCCTTCTTTAAGGGCCGGTATTAAAATGTAAATATGCCTGGAGGAATCACTCCTAAACCCATACTGGGATGAAATTTTATCGCAGGGATTAGCTGAACAAATTGGTTTCCGGCCTAGAGCGTTGAGAGCAATGCCCAGGGTGGAGGAGGGTACGGGGGTGTGGGGCTGGAGGGGCGGGCAGCACCACATAGCAGCGCCCTAGAACTGGCTCTTGTCTAGTATTTATTTTAGCTCTGCATATTTTTAAGTGAAGTGCCTATTTAACAAAGTTAGTTTTGAGTGGATAGGTGCAATCATTAATATTGCAAACCACGAACTGGAGCCTGCTGCTAAGTGGGGTTTTCAATGCACAGGCCCTGATAAAAGCTTACATTGCTACCAAGATCTGAGCTCTTGACACTTCAGTTTTTGTGTTTTGTAAATGAAGCAGAACCTGTCCATCCTTTTTTCACTCTTTCTTTACTCAGATGGTGGATGAGCTAGGAAGTCCAGACTCCAATACAAAAGATTTCCTTGGGAATCTTCCTCACATGATTTACAAATCACTACTATTGGGTATATTTTTAATTTTTAAAAGTCCTGTCTGCCGTAGCTGGTTTGGCTCAGTGGTTGAAGCACTGGCCCTTGGACTAAAGGGTTGTGGGTTCAATTCCCGTTAAGGGCTTGTTCCTCCGTTTCAGGCTCGATCCCTGGCCCTGATCGGGGTGCCTGCACACCGATGTTTCTCTCTCTGTGTCTCTCCCTCTCCCTTCCACTCTCTCTAAAAATCAGTGGGGGGAAAATATCCTTGAGTTGTTGCAGAAGCCCGGAAGAACCAAGCAATGCTTAGAGAGATGGGAGTTGCACTTTATTATACCCCGGTCGGCCCGGAGAAAATGTCTTTCAGATTCTGAGCGGAGCAACAAGCAGACGTTTTGTTTTTATTAAAGAGCCAGCCCTGTGTGTGCTTAGTCGTTATCTCACTGGAAGCTCGTGGCCTTGAAAACAACACAGTTCTATTCAGTTAAAACAATACATCTGGCAGAGCATGGGAGTAAACAGTCTCTGGCCTACAAGGTCAGACAGCTAAGTTTATCTTCCTTATTATTCAAGCAGGCTAGAAAGCAAAGTTATTTTTTCAGAATAAGGGGCTGTCGAAAAATTGAAGACTTGACTTTACAGAATAAGGGACTGTCTAAATAGCAGAGAATTTCAAACAGTAGTTTTACAAAATAGGGGTTAGCCTTCTCAGGGTGAGGATTAGCAAAAAAAAAAAAAAAAAAAAAAAAAAAAAAAAAAAAAAATCTGCCTCCCTCCTAGCATGATGACTGTCATAGTTGTGCTCCGTTTGTTTGTTTTTTTAATGAGTTTTTTTTTTAACCTCTGTTTTTAATTTTTTCCATGCCATCCAATGAGTTTCTTAACTCATTTTTTAGAATTCCATTTTGATTTATCACTAGTGTTTTTGTTTTATAACTTTATTGGACAATCAGTGATCAGTTCTCATCCATGTTAACTGTTTGTAGATTTTTGGAAGTGGTGACAAGTATACAGGTAACTAATGTATAGGATGAAGTGGTGAATCTTTATCTTCATTACATTTACTGGACAACCACACCTGGACATGGTATGGGACATTCCTTATTCCTTTGGCCCAGATATGCTCTCCCTCATTTACAACATAATTGTCTGTAAAATGTTCTCTACATACATTGAGAATCACCAGAGGCAACGTGGTAATTCTGCGTCAAATACCATTTAGAAAATTCAAGAGGAAAGGAAAGTCTATTGTGTTTACCTGTACATTTATTCTTTCCATTGCTCTCTTGCCTTCCTGATGTTCCAAGATCTTCTTTAATCACTTTCTGTATGTTTTAAGAACTTACCTTAGCCATTTGTTATTTTAGGATAGGTCTATTGAAGACAAACTCTCTTAGTTTTCCTTCATCTGAGAATATCTTTATTTCCTTTTTATTCTTGAAGGCTATTTTCACTGGATATAGAATTCAAAACTGACAGATCTTTTAGAACTTGAAGAAAAATGTGTTACCAGTTCCTCTGGCCTTCATGGTTACTGATCTGCTGTCTTTTGAAGTATCTTTCTCTAATAGATGAGGGAATGTTTTTCTCTCTCTGCTTTCAAGGTATTTCCTTTGTGTTTAGTTTTCAGAAGTTTGACTGTGATGTCTTGGCGTGGATTTCTTTGGTTTATCCCTTTAGGATTTACTCTGCTGCTGGAATCTGTAGTTTTGTGTCTTTTACCAAGTTTGGGAAATTTTCAGCTATTACTTCTTCACATGCTTGACTTCAATGACACAAATTTTTTATCTTTTATTTCAGTCATTGAGCCTCTTATATTTTGGTTGTTGCAGTTCTAAAATTTCCAGTTGTATATTTTATATCTTTCGTTCCTTTGTTGAAATTTTCTTTAAGTGTTCATGTCAATACTCATTGAAGCATTTATTTTATGATGGCTGCTTTAAAATCCTTGTCAGAACATTTCACGACCTGTGTCCTCTCAGTGGTAGCATCTGTTGATTGTCTCTTCTCATTCAAGTTGAATTCTTGTTATGATGAGTGATTTTTTATTGTACTCTGGTCATTTGGGGTATTATGTTGTAAGACTCTGGATCTTATTTAAACCTTTTGTTTTAGCAGAACTCCTCTGGCCCTGTATTGGTGTGAAAAGGGTGGTGATGCCTTTTTATTGCCAGGTAGAGAGTGGAAGTCTAGGTTCCTATATAGTCTCTATGACATCACCCAGCAGAGGGTCTTCAGTACCTCATTACAACCTGATAAGGGTAGAAGACTAGGCTCTCCATTCAACTTTTGCAGACAAAGAGAGGTCCACAGTTTTTTCTGTAGTGTTAGGCTGAAGTAGAGTGGTTTTTATATAAAAGCTTTCTGGCCAAAACCGGTTTGGCTCAGTGGATGGAGCGTTGGCCTGCGGACTCAAGGGTCCCAGGTTCGATTCTGGTCAAGGGCATGTACCTTGGTTGTGGACACATCCCCAGTGGGGGGTGTGCAAGAGGCGGCTGATTGATGTTTCTAACTCTATCCCTCTCTCTTCCTCTCTGTAAAAAAATCAATAAAATATATTAAAAAAAAAAAAAAGCTTTCTGGTTTGCTAGGCTTCTCCTTTCTTGGTCCTTCATTTAGAGAAAGTAGGCTTTTCTTGGGACTTTTTTTCCATCTTTGCCTGGTAGTGTTTTTGGATTTCTGACTCTCCTGGTACCAAGTATAGGCTATCAGAAGCAAACAACAGCAGCATAACCCACTGAACTCACCATTGTATCTTCCCTTGGGTCCCAAAGTCCCTAGCTGATGCCTTGCCCTCTCTATCTTTGAGAGTCTTCTTATGTTTCTTTTATATATAACTAGAGGCCCGGTGCATGACATTCATGCAATGGAGGGGTGTCCCTCGGCCCGGCCTGCACCCTCTCGCAGTCTGGGACCCCTAGGGGGGATGTCCAACTGCCAGCTGAGGCCCGCTCCCTGCGGCAACTGGACATCCCCCGAGGGGTCCTTAGCGCTGCTGAAGAGGCAGGAGAGGCTCCCGCCACCTCCGCTGCAGTCTCCAGCCATGAGCCCGGCTTCTGGTTGAGAGGCGCTCCCTCTGTGGGAGTGCACTGACCACCAGGAGACAGCTCCTGCATTGAGCATCTGCCCCCTGGTGGTCAGTGCATGTCATAGCGACTGGTCATTCCGCTATTTGGTCGATTTGCATATTAGGATTTTATTATATAGGATGTCCAGGCTGTTAGCAGAAGGAACAGGGAGATGTGTATCTACACCATCTTGTCTTAAAACTAGAAGTCTCCTTGTCATATTATTTCTACTCTAGACATTTCTACTCTAGATGCCATTTCCAGGCAATTTCACACCAAGATCATACCACTTTCCTTAGGACTACGTGATCTACTGTAGTGGCAGACACGACAGATTCCTCTACAGAATTGTACTTTAGATCTGCAGGTATAATGACAGCTAAAGATTATTGTCTGTGGCCCTGTCAGCAAAAGCACTGCCAGTAGACTGTCTCCATAATGAGAAAACAGCTGGGAGATGCTACCTGTCTAATCTGACAGCCTTCTTGATTCTGGTGTCTTTTCCTCTTACAGGTGAAATACATTTGGGAGGTCAAGAACATTTTTATATGGAAACCCAAAGCATGCTTGTTGTTCCCAAAGGAGAGGATCAAGAAATGGATATCTACGTGTCCACACAATATCCCAAAGGCATACAGGTAACATAGGGCCATGATGGAGAGGATGTAGTTAAATGGTTTCTACCAGCAAAGTATACCAAGAGCAATTACAAATAAAAATGTCATTTCAGAAACTGAATATCCATTTGGGTATTAATAACCATCTATTTTAAATCTTTTAAGTTAGTATTATAAGAGTAGAGGCCTTCTGATTGGCCAGTGTGGCTCAGGGGTTGAGCCTCCACCTATGAACCAGGAGGTCACAGTTAGATTCCCAGTCAGGGCACATGCCTGGGTTGCAGGCTCAGTCCCTAGTGTGGGGTGTACAGGAGACAGCCGATCAACGATTCTCTCTCATTATTGATGTCTCTGATGTTTCTATCTCTCTATCCCTCTCCATTCCTTTCTGAAATTAATTAAAAAATATATATATTTTTAAAAGAGTAGAGGCCTTCTGTTGTGGATCTGTAACTGTAAAATGATATGGAATCTGCACGTCTCTTTTGCTATACTCTTTTTTTTTTTTTTTAATCCTCACCCAAGGATATTTTTCCATTGGTATTCAGAGTGGGAGAGGAAAAGACAGAGAAATATCGATGTGAGAGAAACATATTGATTGGTTGCCTCCTGCACACACCCCTACCAGGGCCCAGCTCCTGCAACTGGGGTAGGTGCCCTTGACCCCGAGGAGGAGCCTGCACTGAGGTAGGCGCCCTTGACCCTTGACAGGAATCAAACAGGGACCTTTGGTCTGAAGGCTGATGCTCTATCCACTGAGCCAAACTGGCTAGGGCTCTTTTGCTATATTCTCGACACTGTTAAGAATATAAAAGAAGTGATGACTTTCACTTAAACTGTTGAAAGATAATGTAAGAAAGTTGTTAAGAAAGTAAATCCCAAGAGTTATCCTCCTGAGGGGAATTTTTTTCTATTGTATCTATGAGATGATGAATGTTAACTAAACCTATTTGGTAATCATTTTACAGTATGTGTAAATCAAGCCATCAGGCTTTCCGCCTTAAACTTACACAGTGATATATGTTAATTATTTCTCAATAAAACTAGAAAAAAGAAAAAAGTGGACGGTTTGCCCTCCAAAGTCACATGAAGCAGTTAGGAAAACGTGTTGAGGAGAATGCAACCTGATGTGAATCTGCTAATTTACATACTAGTATATGGAAGAGCTAAGAGAACAGGGGCTGCTAAGAACTAGAATCATCCAGAAAGTCCCCTGGAGGTGAAGTCTTAAGTTTGGATTTATACTGAGAATGAGGTTTGTCTAGATCTGGATGGGGAACCTTTTTTTCTGCCAAGGGCTATTTGGATATTTATAACATCATTCTCAGGCCATACAAAATTACCAACTTAAAAATTAGCCTGCTGTATTTAGTCAAACATTTCATTAACTCACCCCTAATGCCTTGGCAGGACCAGACCAAATGATTTCTGGGGCCTCATAAGGCCTGCGGGCCGAACATTCCCCAATCTTGGTCTAGATGGTGAGATGAGATGCCATTTCCAGGCAATTTCACACCATGATCAAATACCACTCATCTATCCATCCATCCATCCATCCATCCATCCATCATCCATTCATCCATTCACTCACCTGCCCCTTCTGCAAACACGTATTGCCTATATATCAGGCAGCATGCATATAAAACAGGAGGGATAATACAAGGACCGCCCAAGCTGGGATGGAGGATGCACCTTAGAAGTGGCTAGTTTAAGTATCATGGTGAAAGTAAGGGGGACAAAGCAGAGGGGTCCTGATTCAGGAGTGTTGTTACCAGAGCAGTGTTGTTACAGAGCAAGTGGGAATGTGGGAATGTGGAGAAGGAGGCCAGTAGAAGGTGGAACACTAAGAAGGGTCAAGCAAACTCCATTCCAGTCCTGTTCTGCTCCCCACGTCCTGTGTGACATTGGGCCCCTCATTTATCCCTTTTGGGCTCCCTAACTATAAAAATGAGTTGTGAAGTGTTACATGACCTCTAAACATTAGGATGTAAAAAAGAGCAAGACCTGCATCCAGGGAAGACCTACTGGCCAACTACGGCAGTAATCCAAACAGGAGGCGAGAAGAGAGCATTTCCCAGCGGAGAGGGGTAGAGTGCAGGGGAAGACCCGACCTGAACGAGGTTTGGAAGGCTGCAAAACCTCACTGCTTCGGGAAATGTATCCCCGGGGATCAGTGTGAAAGGATACTTGGGGTATAGTTCACAGGGAAAAATTTGTAAAAAATTATTAGCACAGAAATATCTCATTGCTACTGAACAGACTCCTCAATATTAATGATAGTTTTGGCAATGTCACTGTAGCCAAATCCCACTAAGAGGAGCATGGGTCCACGCCTGGGTCATTGGAAAGTGTCCTGTTACTTAGTATAACCACACAGTTATACTAAGTGTGTCATGTACATTATAGAATCAAAACGTGGGAGGGCTGTCCCACCTCCCTTGCTACTGATGGGTTAGATTAAAGAGATGGGTTAGATTAAAGAGATGGGTTAGATGGGTTCGATTAAAGAGAACTGTTATCATTCCCAGGACATCGTTGCTTCGGTCTTGAATCTCCCGGCGAACAAGGTCATGTGTCATGTGAAGCGTGTTGGCGGAGCATTCGGGGGGAAGGCGTTTAAGACTGGGGTCTTGGCAGCCATCACCGCATTTGCAGCCAACAAGTAAGTGGAGAAAATCTGCTAAATAGACTAAGAATTAAATGAGGGTGTGCTGAATATTAGCAATATCAGAATTATAGAGAAAGAACCAAGGTGGAGATTATTTAAAATCACAGACTCTATACCAGTTATTACAACTTTTTTTTATCTTATATTGTCAAACTACATACTAAAAGAACCAAAATGAAAATCAATTACTGAAAATAATAAAAACTACAGTGAAAATACTAAAGTGTTTACCTGGAGAGCAGACAGAAACAGGTCCTGAAAGGGTGGCGCTTACTTAGCCTGAGCACACGTGTGCGTGTGCACGTGCATGTGTGTGTGTGTGTGTGTGTGTGTGTTCCCTTGACTTAAATGGAGGTTCTGCTTTTGTTGTGCTTACCTTTGTTTAAATTATCATTTGTCTTCAAGAAGCTCAACATATTTCCACAGGAATTGGCTTTGAGCAGGTTCTCCTAAAGGCTCCCTCTCTGTGCTGAGAGTATAGGTCAGGCCCTCTATCCCGTGACACAAAAGGCCTTGATTCCAGGCCTGTCCTCTCGGGGAGCCCTTGGCAATCAACACCACCTGCATACCTCCACTGGGAACCGGTCTTTGGACTCTGCCTCTGGCGGAGGTTGTTGGCCCAGGGGGAGGTACCCCCAGAGCAATACTGTGGACCCCCCCTGAGCCCCCCTCCCATAAGCAGTGAATGCCAGCCACGGCCCCCTGACCGACTGTGTACACTTGAGATGGGCACAGCCTGGGCTCAGGGAGTAGCTCTGCTCTGTCATGCGTGTGCATGCCACTCAAGCCGTCACAAGGGATTACATAAACCCCGGAGGATACCTACGTGGCATCTACCTCTCTCGCTCTTTTCTGTGTTAGACATGGCCGTGCAGTCCGCTGCATCCTGGAGCGGGGAGAAGACATGTTAATAACTGCGGGCCGCCACCCTTACCTTGGGAAGTACAAAGTGAGTAGAAGGAGGGAGGGAGGAGCGTGTTGTATGTTTACTCGTGTTGTAACGTTCCCCAAGTGCAGACGGCAGCACATGGCTCCTCTGTAATGGGGAGTAACAGTGAGCAAACCAACGAACTGGGCTTCTGTTTAACTTCCTGTTTCTTGTGCTAATTGCTTGGTTACTGGCTGATAGGATTGGAACGTTGCTGCTTAGCTCTTAGATGACAACTTGTGAAAGGTGCTGGCTGGTACTGGCTGATCCAGAGGGAATAACTGGAAAAAATATGAGTATATAAGTCCATGAAAGTAGATCTGATAAGCATACTATTCCCACCCATAAAAAGAGCTAAATATAGAATGATTCCTATAACAACAGTGTTATGTGAAATTATAATGATTTGCCAACAGGTTCTTCATTTTTAGGCATATCAGGGTATTTTTGTAGAACTGTCCCAGAAATTTTTCCACAGCAGAAAATAATTTATAAGAAAAAAGTTTGCCCATTTTTTAATCAGGTTGTTTGTTGTTTTGCTGTTGTGTTGGATTAGTTCTTTATACACCCTGAATGTAACCCTTCAACTGATACACGATTGACAAATATTTTATCCCACTCTCTGGGTTGTCTTTTCACCCTGTTGATTGTGTCCTTTGATGTATAGAATTTTTAAATTTCGATGTCGTCCAGTTTATCCATTTTTTCTTTCGCTGCCTCTGCTTTTGGCGTCATATCCAAGAAATCATTACCGAATCCAGTGTCATGAAGCTTTTCACAAGTGGCAGAGCACCCTTAGACTCGGCCCCCCACACGCCGAGGTTGGGGTGTCAGAGGCCAATTCTCTCTCCGCAGGCGGGGTTCATGAAGGACGGCAGGATCCTGGCCCTGGACATGGAGCACTATGGCAACGGAGGCGCCACCCTGGACGAGTCACTACTTGTAAGTGTTTTAAGGAGCAAGTTCACATTCTGGAACGTGTTATATAAAAAGGTTTATTCTAGAAAATTTCCAACAGCCACCTATATTTCAATAGGAAAGCATAAAGACCCTCCTTGCAGGGATAGCCACATGGTATTGGTGCCCCACTGTGAGCCCGAAGATATTGGCTAAGTCTGAACCCGTGTGCTCTCTCCATGTTTCCGAAACTCCCAGCTCTTTCCCCAGATGCGAGCATTAGACCTCAGCCCTCCTGACACGTGGGACTGGGTAGTCCTTTGTGGTGGGGGCTGTCCTGTGCATTGTGGGATGTTTGGTGGTATTTTGGCCTCTACCCAGCAGATTTCCGTGGCACAGCTACCCTCCTCCAGTCCTAAGCAACCAAAGATGTCTCCAGACACTGCCACGTGTCCCAGGGGGAAAGAGGGCCAACTTGCCCCTCATTGAGAACCAATGCGTTCATCCAAATGCCCAAACATTTTTTTCCCCTGTTTTCTAGGATACGATTCATATTCAGTACTTTCTAGGGGTTCAGTGGTTAGGGCCTATGCATGCTTCACAGACTTTTGGGAATGTTTGAAACCTGGAAAAAAATGCATCTGCTCTAAAATATGAAAATAAAAAATGATTTCCGAGAAAAATTAGCCAAGTCCCTAAATATTATTTTACAGCAAAGATGCATTGAAGTTGAGCTCTGGATCTGTTTGAGCATGTTTGATGTGATGGAGAGGGGGCTGGACATTCCTGAGCTCTCAGGATGGTGCAACAGGGACAGAGGACGAAGTCTCATCACATCAACTCTGGGTTTCCCCAGGTGGTGGAAATGGGACTCCTGAAGTTGGATAATGCTTACAAGTTCCCCAACCTGCGTTGCCGAGGGTGGGCGTGCAGAACCAACCTGCCATCCAACACGGCTTTGCGTGGGTTCGGCTTCCCGCAGGCAGGGCTGATCACCGAAGCCTGCATCACGGATGTGGCAGCCAAGTGTGGCCTGTCCCCTGAAGAGGTAAGGCTAAATCAGTCCCACACACAAAAGATACCGATTTTTCAAGGTAGGAGGGCCACTGAGGGTCATTCATGCTGAGGAGGACGAGGCCTGTTGGTGCTTAGTGATTTGCCCTGGGTAACCCAACTCACCTGGGACCCCAAGTCCAGTGATCCTTGTTCCGCTCAGGGTGCTTCTCAAAAATCCTGGGGACAGGACAAGGGGGGTAGAGAATGGGAGACATCCGTAATACTGTCAACCATAAATAAAAAATTTATAAAAAGATTTATTTAAAAATTTATAAAAATCCTCTACCCATTTTTCTTGGTTATAAAATGGGGAATTCAGAAGGTTAATCACTACTGTGTCTTCCAGGCATAAAGCCCAAAATTCTATCAGGAGTTTTAATACAACAAGGAAATCTCCTTTAAAACATATCATATTTCTGATGTATTACTGCAACCATTTTCTAACCAAGAGCATAAAATAAATCGTGGGGCCTAGGAGATATTGAAAAGTGAGCATTGGATTCTAATTCATTTAGTGAGAAGTCTCCATTGGTTGGGGTGTAATTGCTACCGACAGGTTCTGTCACCCCTTCTTTCCTCGCTCCTTCAGCGTCTCAGGCAAGTTCCAGTCCCTTCATTCACAATGGTCTCCTTTCAGTTCTTCCAGTCTCAGTCTCAACTCCGTCATTCCAGCTCTGTGCCCTTCCCTGCAACTCTTCCACCCAGGGTCCCGGAGTGGAGTTAGGTGGGGGACTTGGTGCTCTCTGCCCCTTCTCCCTCAGTCTTATGCTGCAATGTTGGGGCAGGAGGAAGGGAGAACCAGGGAAACAGGCAGCATCTGCCTGTGGGACTGCTCCCTGCGAGCTCTCTGTCCTCTCCTTGGTTAGATGCAGCCACTTCTCAAGTGTCTTGTATCTGGGCTCCATTTCTGCCAGTTCTCTTGAAAATCGACAGTCCTCTGTGAGGGGGAGTTCAGTCTCACCTGCCCTTTAACTGGCCCCTCGTGTGGCATCCCCTGACGCCCATGCCCTTGTGCCCCATGCTGCAGCCATCCTTAGAAAGCCCATAACTTCTTTCCCCCGCAGCCTGAGAACCTGTGACCACAGGCAGGAGCCATCTTCATGTCCCTTGAACTTGTGGGGGACCCTTCCTGGCCATCGGACGACAGCCCCTTTCCCTGATGCTCTGTCACACTTGGTAGTGCTAGGGAAGAACATCAGATAATGACCGCCTTTCATCCCCTGGGAAAGTTGAAGGAAAGAATAGCCATCCTTAAAAACACTGCCTTAGCCCTAGCTGGTTTGGCTCAGTGGACAGTGTCAGCCTGCAGACTGGAGGGTCCTGGGTTTGATTCTGGTCAAGGGCATATACCTGGGTTTTGGGCTCAGTCCCCAGTAGGGGGCCCACAGGAGGCAGCTGATCAATGATTCTCTCTCATCATTGATGTTTCTATCTCTCTCCCTCTCCCTTCCTCTCTGAAATCAATAAAAATACATATTAAAAATAATAATAATAACTGCCTTGCCCAAAATGGCACAGCTCACTAACTTCCTTCCAGTGATCTTTTTATAATGATCTGGGAATTTTTTAGGAGGATGGGGAGACTAGATGTGTGTAATGGCCCTTTTCAGCTTGAGGCCTCAGCTGCCGAGTTTTCTCAACTGAGAACGTGAAGTACTTGACCTTTCATTCTCAGCTGTGGGTCTTAGTCTCCAATTTTGGGAATTCCGGAAGGATTCTACTCGGTGCTTCAGACATCCTGGGGTTGAACCTTTCCAGGGTTTTTCACCCTAGTTGTGGATTATATGTAAACAAACTTTCACATTTTCCTTTTGGAAGGAAGTGATCTTATCTTGCCACAGCATCTCTATCATCTGAATCACGTAGATCATGTAGCCTGGAAATTAAATTCGGGATTACCCTTCAGCAATTATTCACCCAGTATCAAGAGTCCACAGTGCACCTGCACTGGGTTAGTTCTTTGAGAAGCACGAGGAAAGGATGCCTTCCCTTAACTTACATGAGAGCTGCATGGGCAGCATGGCAGTGCTACCATTCGACAGAGGCTCCGAGTAGAGGAGACTGTTACATGTTGGGAAAGGCTTCAACGAGGCATACATTGAACTCAGTTTGGGCCTTACAGGGTGAGCGGATTTCGACTAAGAGGACAGTGGATGGAACAGTCTGTCTGCCACGTCCCCTCGCCCTCATCTTTTTCATCTCCTTTCCTTTTCTAGGTCCGAACCATAAACATGTACAAGGAAATTGATCAAACACACTACAAACAAGAGATCAACGCCAAGGTCCTGATCCAGTGTTGGAAGGAATGTCTGGCTACGTCTTCCTACTCCCTGAGGAAAGCGGCTGTGGAGAAGTTCAACTCGGAGAATTCCTGGAAGAAGAAGGGGCTGGCCATGGTCCCCGTGAAGTATCCTGTGGGCCTTGGCTCCCGGGCTGCTGGTCAGGTCAGTTCTCCAGACAGACAGATGAGAAGGTGTTCGGGAAACTTTCCGTGGAGGTGAATGAGCCCTGTGGCTGCAGTATCTGCTCGCTAAACGTCACCACAGTTGTGCTCAATCAAACTGGCTTTTCTCTAGAGGAGACCAGAGCCTCTTTGCCCACATCCCCGGGGTTGGTGACAAGCATCCCTCCTGGGAAATTGGGAGACCCAGTTTCTACTCCTGGCCCTAGTAGGAAGCAGCTGAGTCAACTCATTCGGCCCCAAAGGTGGGACCAGTGACGGCCAAGACTCTTCTTTCAACTCCTCTGTGATTCGGTGTCTCTGGGCTGTGACCTAGAAGCAGGCAGCTGCAAGGCGCTTGTTTTGGTGGGTTGGGGTAAGCTAAATGATAAGTAGATCATGTAAAGAATTTTTAGAACACAGTTTTAGCAATTTATTCACTTCATAAGCATTGAAAGTGTGAAGAGGAAGACTGAAAATCTATTCTTATAGTTTAATTTCTTTCATTGATTAAGTAAACTCCCTGCTTGGTTGCTAGATCCCACTTACTATTGCCATCTCTTCCTTCTTGAATGCAACTTACCCTGAAGAACTGAAGAAGGACTGGTCTCTCCTTGCTCATTCTATAGCTGTGATGTGGGACCCTATTACCAATATTCATAGAGATAATATACTAGTGTGTGTGTGTGTGTATATATATATATATATACACACACACACACTAGTATATATATGTATGTATGTATATATATATATATATATATATATATATATATATATATACACACACACACTAGTATATTATCTCTATGAATATATATGAATAAGGTGGCAGAGCCCTCAATATGATTGTCACTCCCCTTTGCAGTATTCACACCTTTGGCTGAGGCCTGATGAAGATGTGGCAGGTGTGCTAAGTGATGACAGAAGACCGATAAATGGGGGTGGGGCTGTGAGGGGCACTAGTGTATAGGCTGGGAGTCGAGGGAGTAGAGGAGGCCAAGAGAAGTGGGTGGGAAGGCCCTTCCCTCATCCCCGTAGTCATCCGTTCACCTGCCCATCCTGCTTCAGCTTCGGTGTAATCATCAGAACGTTTCATGCAGTTTTGATTGTAGCTGGATTCGCCCAGAGGAGCAATGTGACACGACAAGGGGTGATCTTATTACAGCTGAACCATCTCTTGTCTGTTTGCGATGACAAAAACAACACAGAGTCGTTTACTCATCTGCACCCAATTTACCCAGATGAGGGGGACAGGCTGAGGCTGAGGCTGAGGAATAAAGACAAAAACAAGGTTATTCGAAAGGGGGGAAGTGCTGCTAGAAAAGGAGGAGTGAGCAGGGAGTCTTGGTACACAGTTTTGGGGAAACTGATTCGCCAGTAGCCGGCAGCCAGTCGGGACTGCTGTCCTGGTGTGGGCTGGCTGGGATCCCAGGACAACAGCTGCCTGGTTTGTGGGCTGGAGGAAGATCCGTGGGCTGTGGGCTGTGGTAGGCATGCAGCTGTGCCTGCTTAATGGCTGCCATCACTTAACATCTGGCCTCTGGTGGACCAGGTCTGTCTCATTTCCCTCATCAGGCATTTCTCAAAAAATTAGATTTAAAAAATAATGAGGATGGCTAAGCACCCTCTACGTTTAGAAGTTCTTTTAGATTTTATCGCGTTCAACCCTCAGGCCAACCTGTAAGACGTGTAGCCTTATCTCGGCGATGAGAGACGGAGGCCCCGAGCTTAAAGGACTTGCCTGAGTCCCACGGCTGCTGAGAGGAGGGCGCGGGGCCAGAAGCAGGGCTTTCTCAGCCTTTCCGTGGAAACTGAGGTGGGATTCCGCTCAGCTGGGAAGAAACCACACAGCAGCCACCAGTACAGCTTCATTCTCTGAGGCCACTGAGAAGCTGGCCCAGCCACCAGGCCCTCCCCCGCCCCCCGGAAACTAACCAGCACCCATGTTTAAAACATGAGCTTAGGGCTGCCTCACAAAATCGGGATCAGCCAAGCTGCTTCCCGGTGCCAGATGCCGAAGGGCTACTCTGACGCCAGCCAAGCAGGAGGGAGCCAGAAGTGATGTCCGAGCCCCTTCTGTGTGTCAGGCCCGAGGCTGAATGATCTGTAATTTCCCACTTGACTGAGCCCCTGTCTGCTGGGTAGGTGTGATCGTATTTTAGAAACGGCGCCTGCAGAGGTTCGCTCTCTGGCCCGAGGACATCCAGCCAGTGAGTGACAGAGCCGGGATCGGACTTAAGAATTGCGGGGGGAGGGGGGGGGGGGGGGGGGCACAGGGATGCCTTTATCATTCCACCAGCCTCCCTGAGCAGAAGTAGCCTGTGCTCCCCACAGCGGCGGGGTCAAGCATACCTCACCTGCATCATATTTCATTCCTAACCGTCAACACCGAAGGACACACGTAGCTAAGTCACCTCTGTCTTCCCAGCGTCCTGGGATGGAGCCTGGCGCAGAGCAGGGACTCACATGTTGGCATGGCTCAGACATCTGGGGATCTGTGGGACCAAAGCAAGCGTCTCACCAGCACCGCAGTCACAGCTTGAAGATTTAAATGTCACCGACGCAGTCCCCAGTGTATCCTGCAGAGCCGTCTGCTCTAGCTCTCCAGGCGTGCTGCTTGCGTGGGTGAAGCTCCGTGGAATGACCTTTTGCGGGGCTCACCGTGAACCATCCGGTGGTGCCATTTCACGGAACCAAATTTGACATTTGAAACGGCTCCAGGAGCCTGCAGCAGCTGTGGAACCGGTCACCCGGCAGCCGCTGATGGGAACGCTGCCAGCAGGCCACACGGTGTGAGAGGGCCACCGCCCGCTGCAGTGTCCCTCAGCCTCAGGCGCCAGCTGCCGACTTCACTCGCCACGTCTGACATGCCGGCGGAGCCAAGGACACCAAACACGGAGCCCACAAGCTCAAGAAACAGACAGAGTGGCCGTGCTGTCGCGAATTCACTTATCAAACCTTCATGGAGCGCTGGCTGGGGTGAGAGGCTGTGCTGCGTTCCAAGGGCTGCCCCAGGACGCGGGTCTCCTTTCAGGGGCTCGCGTTCCAGCAGAGCACAGGGAGGTGGAGCCCCGAGCAGCCACTGCCGGGCACCAGCTGGCATCCGATGGGCAGCACCCAGGGCAGCCAGCTCCGGGCTCTCTGTAGAGGATGCCACACCTTGTCTTTATTATTTTGAGAATAAATGGCCAGGAGCAGAAGACAGCGTTTCTAGGAACCATGTGTTAACAGACATTACCTCCCCAAGGCCCTGGGCTGGTTATTATGGCACCATGCCTTCCTTAAGGCTCCGAAATTCTCCCCTGGGCTGGGAATGTATGTGTCTTTGTCCTCAGAGAAAGGGTGACCCGTGTCCCTATGTCCCCATGCTTCCCTAGTTTACACTGGGACCAGGTGACGGCCCATTGCCACTGTCAGAGTGTTATTTGGAACAGTAGAGGCTTCTGCTTGCTGTTTGCTGGGGTAACGCGGGCCTTGGGACACCATTAAAGAGGCAGTTCCCCAAGTGCGGCCCGTGGCTGGCGGGTGGCTACGGAGGCCCTCCCGGGACAGAGGATGGGCCCAGGAATGAGTCCTTTCCTCGGGATGGATCTGGTGATTGACAGGCGAGTCCATCGACTTTGGTTTAGGACCTGGGTTGTTTATACGTCATCTCGGCGAGTCGTAAAGCCTTCCTCAGGTTATAGCTTTGGTAGGTGGGAAATAGCTTGTTACAGAACTTCCTGAAGGCCCCGCCTTTACAAATCCTAGGTGACTGTGCCCCTCTGACCGAAGCTCAGAGGCTAAGACACCCGGCCGATAGCTCGACGTGACCCCGGCAGCTCCAGCCCGCACCTGGGCAGCCGCTGCACGGGGGGGCCTCGCACTCTTGCTGAGCACATGGCCTTTCGGAAAACCACGCGCGTTCACGTTGCTCTTACCCTGGAGACGCGACCCGAGAGCGCTGCCTTGTTTCCGCCCTGTCTCCGTACGCCCTGGTTTAGCACGCGCGGACGTGCAAGACGGCGTATTCTTGTTCAATGTAAAACATGTTGAGCGTCGAGTTTGGATGTTTCCGACTGCAGCCGCCTTTCATTCTGTTAGCAGTTTGCTTCCTTCTGGATCGCTGTGGGGGGCTGTACAGCTAGATAAGATCACTTCCAAGTTCCCTTTCAACCGAAGCTCCGAAATCCTGTGCCAAGACGAGTTAGAGTGGGCTTAGCTCGCTTTGCAGTGAAAAAAAAAATCACCTGTTTCATCTTCCTTGGATTTTCCTTTTTGCCTTTTTTCAGCAACCTACAACTGTGGGACTATGTGTCCACATAAATAATTCTTCTCCCGGTTCCTCTAACTCTCTACATTTAACTTGGCTTGTTAGAACTGACAACGCCCTCCCCAAACCTATATTGTTGCTCCACCCATGTTGGGGGGTCCTTGAAAGGCACCAGCCGGTAACCTCAAATGTCCCACTGAGGACATAGTCGCTCCAGGAGCAGGGTCCTGCCCCAGCCTCAGAGCGACACTCTGGCCTCTCGTGGGTGACCACGAGGGGCCCCAGCGTGGCCCTGGCTTTGCGCAGTGCTCTCAGGGTGACGGGAAAGTGTCCAGGAAAAGTGTGTATTTTGGCAGGCGATGGAAGGGAAGGGATCCTTTCCAGGGAGAATGTTTTCATTGACAAGACCTACGACAATTATCAGCCAGAGGATCATGGAAGCCGTTTGTATCTTTTTTTGCTTAGGCCGCTGCCCTGGTCCACATTTACCTAGACGGGTCTGTGCTGGTGACTCACGGAGGAATTGAAATGGGCCAGGGGGTCCACACGAAAATGATCCAGGTAAGGACGCAGATCCCTGGGGGGAGTGGGGTGTGCCTGCGAGAGAAACCGCGGATGCACATTCTCGGTTCCAAAGTCAAAAGGAGAGGGGACTTTAGCTCTGTCCATGGTGAAGCTATGAGCAGAAACTGGCTTAACCATCCAGTTAGTAACGGACCCTCTTAAAAGGAGGTGGCAGAAGAGTCTTGAGTAGTCTCATTGCTGAACAAGGCTGTGTGGTAGTTGGCCGCTTTCCTTTGGACATAAGAACAAGTGAGTTGTCTTTTTTAAACCTTTGCTGGAAAAAATAGAAAGATGCATAAATTCTGATGTGCCGCATGATTTCTGTTTTTTTCACAGTAAGGACTCTTAAAAAATGGATACTATAAATTACATGTGATATTTCTAATCAAACTTCACCAGTTTTCTCGTGGCTCATTTACTTTAGATTAATTTTTAGGTACTGTTTCTATTGTGCTAATCATACCAGTAATAACAGGGGTTGTAAAACATTTGTAAGAGGCAAATAATTCTTTTTAGAAGATCCTACACAATTCCATCATTTAGCAATAATTACTGTTTTGGGCCCTTTCCCATCTTGACTTTTTAAAAAAATATTTTTTTATTGATTTTAGAAAGGAAGGGAGAGGGAGAGAGAGATAGAAACATCAATGATGAGAGAAAATAATTGATCGGCTGATTCCTGCACTCCCCACACTGGGGCTTCGGCCCACAACCTGGGCATGTGCTCCGACCAGGAATTGAACTGTGACCTCCTGGTTCATAGGTCGACGCTCAACCACTGAGCCACGCTAGCCGGGCTTGACTTTTTTCTTTTTCCAAAAATTGCCAACATGCTGTGTATAAACTTTTGTACCCTTGTTTTTCACCTGTCCTTCCACAGAGTGAGTCCTGCCTCCTGGCATTAGAATCCTTTGCCCTCACGACTTGCATGGGGTTGTCTATATAATTTATTTAACCTTCCCCAATTGTTGAACATTTCAGTGAATATTTTTACATAAGCCTGTGATCAAATCAATGAATGTTTTCTTAGAATAGATTCTCAGAAAAGGAATTACTGGTCACAGAGTGTGCCTTAAATCATTTGACACATATTACTAACTTGTTTTCCAGAAAGTAGCCATTTCATTACACCACTAACCAATGTTATGTGCTATGGGTTGTTTTAAAATTGTAGATAAATTGATAGGTGAATGATAGTATCTCATTATTGCTTTAATTTGCATTTTTCTGAGTAGAGAAATGTTGACTATACATTTTCTTTCATGTGATCAGTCACTTGAGAATCGTCTGGTCATATCTTTGCCCATTTGGGGGGTGTTTTGTTTTCTTCCGTGGGCCACCAGACCTTTATGTCTGAGCTGATGCATTTCATGTAGACGTTCTTCTGAAAGTCAGTGGTATAGCAGGACTCCCTATGGCCATGGCCTTATCACAGCTATGAGCAAATTCTATTAAGCTATACTGCTTGCAGGAAAGAGGAGACTTTTGGATGAGCTGCAGTTAGTAGTATGATTTTGCCTCCCAGCTCTAGAAACAAAGGAAGAACACAGCAGCCAGCTACGTCCTGTGCTGGCCAGCGACCCTGGCATCGTCTCCTTTGAGATCATGTAGGTGCTGCTGCTTTAATGAGGCCACTGTTCTTTCTCAGAAGTGCTCTTTCCTGCAGCTCCTCCGGCAACGTGGGGAGGGCATCTCCCCTCTGAGAAGGTCGGCCCTTGTACAGTTTTGCAGAGTGCGGCGTCGGAGAGGCCTCAGCGGTGTTGATTTCGTGACGACAAAGACATAAAGCACTTCTTCCTTCCGGGCATTGCTTCCCCTTCCTGATGCTATTGCACAGGAGACAGTTGGAGACAAAGAGCATGTGCACAGGACTTGGGGTCCAGACGAGCCACGGGTTTTTATACCGAGGAACTTGGTGCGGCTGGAAGAACCTGTGCTTCTGCCCGCCGGTCCCCAGTGGGCGAATCAGGGCTTCCCGCCGGTGCTACCCTGTGGGCAGGTGCACGGGCGTGTGACTCACCAAAGTATTTGGCGGGAAAACAAAACAGCTCTCTTCTAAACTCCAGGTGGCCAGTCGTGAGTTAAGGATGCCCCTGTCCAATGTCCACCTGCGTGGGACAAGCACAGAAACCGTCCCCAATGCGAACGTCTCCGGGGGCTCCGTGGTGGCGGATCTCAACGGGCTGGCAGTAAAGGTGAGAGGCATTGCTGTGCCATCCAGGTCGTCAGCTCCGCCAGGACCAGTACACGGGTGGCACTCGGAAGATGCTGGGAATTAATCCATCTCTGATCCCCTTCCCACACCCTGTTGGTGGAAAGTCCTTCCCCGTCTTGGTGGTGCAGCTCCAGGCGCTTTGAGCTGGAAACGCCACCTCTTCTCCTCGCTCACTCCTGACATCTCACTGGTGTTCAGGTCATTTCAATTCTACGCAAAAATGTCTCTATGGAGACATCTCCACCGCCCCGATCTGCTAACACGGCTGCTGGGTTCAGACCACGGCCCCTGCCGCGGCCACTGCGGGCTCCTTCTGCGCCCCAGTTACATGGCCTTCCACGTGGTTTCATGCTGCCACAGAGTAAACCTGGCCAGGCTGTGCTGAAAAACAGTGGCTGGTGGTTTGCCAGCAGTTTTCCTGTGAAGTCCTGACTTCTTCGCGTGGCCCCCAGCGTAGGCTGCCACATGTCAGCCCACCCCCGTGAGACCTGTCACATCACCTCTTACAGGATGGGTCTCTTCCTTCTCTGTGTTCCTTGGGCCTCTCAAGTAGCCTGTGTAAGGGCACATGTCATGCGGTGTTGATATTGGTGTTGGCGTGAAATTATGATTATGATTTTAACGAAAAAATAATCCCTAGGACGCCTGCCAGACTCTCCTGAAGCGCCTGGAGCCCATCGTCAGCAAGAACCCTCGAGGCACTTGGAAGGACTGGGTGAGACGCGCTTCGTGTTTTATGTGAGAATGAAAGACGGGGCGTGAAAGAGACATGCATGAACTGAATAGCAGTAGAAAGAGCGCTGTCACAGGGGCTGTGGTTACGTAGGGTAGGAAGCGGCCCTTGGGCTCCCGGCACGTGGGAATCGTATCACAGGATGATGGAAGAACCTACATCTGGGAAAATCCTCTATCAGAGAAAAAGATGGTTTTTCTGTCTAGAACTCCTTTTAAAATGCTTTAATATATTTATTATTTTTATTTAAAATATCTTTACTGAGGAATGATTGACCTACAGTAAACTGCACACATTTAAAGTGTACAATTTGTTAAGTTTTGACAGATGGGTACATATATGTAACCATCACCACCGTTAAGAGAGTGAACATACCCATCACCCCCAAAAGATGGGCAGTGTTCCTTTGTGTTCCATTCCCACTTATCCCTTCCTCCCATGCCTACCCCACCATCCCCAAACATATTGATCTGCTTTTTGTGACTAGAGATCAATTTGATTTGTTTACAGTTTTATAAAAATGAAATCATATAGTCTAAACTTTTTCACAGCATAGTGATTTGACATTTCTATAACTTACAAAGTGATTATCCTGATAAATTTAGTACTCATCTGACACCATATATGGTGATTACAATATTACTGACTCTACTCCCTATTAGAACTCTTACTTTAAAGCAAGAATTAAGGTGTTTTCTAGATAATAGCTGTAAATCTGTTTGTTCTCCTTCTTTGGGTTCTGCTGTTCCTAAAATGAGAAGAAAACACTTCCCAATTCTCTTCCTATAAAACTAAAAACTATGTGAACACTTACTTAGAAATAGGAAAGCGAGCCATTGGCTATATACTCAACCAATAGTTGAAATGGAATGGAAATATTTAACTGCTTCCTTTGATCTACGTGTGAGGTAGTTGGAAGAGAAAACACCCATTCTAAAGTCAACCAGCAAATTTTTCCGAGTAATAGGTTCTAAAGCACCAGGTGACTTGGAATGGGTATCAATAAAGCCCTGGAGCGTGTGCCGTGACGACGGCTCTAGCATGTCACATTAGAAGCATGGGTCTGGAGGAAATAACATTTGGGAAGTCTTACTTAGAAATGACTTCTTCTATTCCATTGAGTTAGGACTTGCTCTATAATTCACATTTATGGGAGCACTCGGTCCCTTTGGGGAATATTTATTCTGCCCTCTTGCCTGTGCTGGCTGGGCGCGGAAGGCTGAGGAGCCTGGTTGGAGAAACGCCATCGCACTGCGGTGAGATGCAGGGCAAGAGGCTCAGTCCTCCACCATTGGGCAGTGCTGCCATTCAGCCCACTTTCTGCTGTCTGGTTGCACTTCTCCTATTTTCTTTCTCAGACTTGGGGACTTGGGCCTAACCCCCATTTTTCCATCTATTAGTCATCTGTGTGCGCTGCAAAGTCAGGAGAATGTTTGCTTCAAATGGTACAATTTAGCACAATATCACCTCTCTCCTAGGACTGTTACGGATATATGATGTTAAAATGAAACATGCAACCACCCATTGTTTCCTGAAATGTTCCGTGTTAATAGGCTTAGTCTTTCCAGATGACTGAGCGAAAGTCTTTATGAGCAGAATATGTGCTGCCCAGTCCAGGCTATACGGGTAGCATGCCTGGCATCATTGATGACAGTGACATACATTGAACAGGTGTTGGGACCACAACCAGTGAACCACACATGCCGGTGGAGATGGAGGATGCCGAAAGGAATAAGTTGATGTTGGTTCTTCCTAGCTATTACCAGTGAGAGCTTTATTTAACATACTCAGGTTAAAATGGAGGCTTCCAGCGATTCTGATTGAAACCACCTCATTGTGTCCCAACACCCCTTCTTCCACAGGCGCAGGCGGCTTTCAACGAAAGCATCAGCCTCTCAGCCACCGGATACTTCAGGTAACCCGTCCTTTCTGGCTCGGCTCTGGAAAGCGGCAGGGGCATCTAGAGGAAGCGTTTCGCTTCTGTTTGCAGCTGTGGCCCCAACTGTACCTTCTAGTGACCCACTGTAATAAAGAACGTTTAGCTGCCACTTAATCCAAATGTCCAGAAAGGCTGTTGTTGGGGAAAATAGACTCGCAAGTAAAATACAGCTGAATCAATGATTCGGATCCTACTGGGTAGTTCTAGAGCAGTGGTTCTCAACCTTTCTAATGCCGCGACCCTTTAATACAGTTCCTCATGTTGTGGTGACCCCCAACCATAAAATTATTTTCGTTGCGACTTCATAACTGTAATTTTGCTACTGTTAATGAATCGTAATGTAAATATCTGTGTTTTCCGATGGTCTTAGGTGACCCTGCTAGCGGTTCTCAACCTGTGGGGACCCACAGGTTGAGAATCGCTGCTGTAGAGCCTAAGACCATCAGAAAACACAGATATTTACATTACGATTCATTAACAGTAGCAAAATTACAGTTATGAAGTAGCAACGAAAATAATTTCATGGTTGGGGGTCACCACAACATGAGGAACTGTATTAAAGGGTCGCGGCATTAGGAAGGTTGAGAACCACTGTTCTAGAGGGTTCTCTGGGGCTAGTGAAGGGCACTGACAGGAACCTATAGCAGTGGCTGACCTTTTGTTGAAAACTCAGTATATTCCTTAAGTTTAAAAACAAAGGTGAAAAAAATGCAAATCAAACCCATAATAAGATAAACAGCATTGACACTTTCCAGCTTGGCAAAAGACCAGATGTGATAATAACTAAAGTGGAATTCCCATGCTTTGGAAAACAATTTATCTGATTATTCATATGAAGAGTGGAAGCCATCAGAGAGCAGGCTGACCTGATTTGGGCGCCTTGCCAGTTGTCCTGGGAGTCCCAGGCACTGTCTGGCTATGGAGAATAAGCACTGGAAGCATTAGTAATGGCCACCTCCAGGTTGGGGAAGCAGGAGAAAAGGGTAGGAAGTCCTGGAAAGCTGCTGGCTCATCTTCTCTTTCACCAGACATTCACTTGGTGTCCTAAAAGATGGGTTGAAGGTGGATATGCATTTGGTGTCCTTAAAGGTGGGTTGATAGTGGGAGATTGGAGTAGTCTCAAAGCAAGAAAGAGATAGCCGAGGTGCCTTATCCTTCACACAGGAGGCTAAATCCTGGGGCCAGAAAGACAAATAAACAGGTCAGTGTGAACCTTTGAAGTAGTGTGTTGTGTAAGAAGCAGGTGGAATTCCCCAATCTGATGACAGTAGGATTGTCTGAGCCAATATTAGCTCAAAGCAATGGGGTGGATAATCATACTTCAGCAGTTAACTTCCAGGCCCACGGAGTCATTGGTAGGGAACAATGGGATGTTTTTATCAGGCAAAACAAATTTAATTAGGAGGAAGTAAATACTGATTTATTCAACATATTTATTGCATGTATGTGCAGGCACATCATTGCACATGCTACTCATCTGGTTGGACATACAAATCGAGCTCAGCTCTAATAACAACATTCCTCAAGCATTCTCTTTCCTCCAGGGGTTACGAGTCAAACATGAACTGGGAGACAGGCGAAGGCCATCCCTTCGAATACTTCGTTTATGGAGCTGCCTGTTCCGAGGTTGAAATAGACTGCCTGACAGGTGCTTATAAGGTCAGTACTGATGGAGAGCATCTCCGGGCTGCACGCTGGATGCACCTCAATCCCACATACACCTCTACTGAGCACCGAGGAAGCACCAGGAATTTGGCCTGGAGACAATTCTCTGTATTATGAGAGGAAAATAGAAGCTCAGCAGTTCCCTTGGTGCTATGATTGCTCCCATGGAAAACAACCAGTGGCCTCTCTTCTTTACTCCCCTGGCCCTTTTAATGGACTAAGGAAGGAAGCCACTTCAAGGGGCTTCCATGTAGACTGTGGGGACAACTTGCAATGGTGACCACTTTGGTGAAATGCCATCATATGACATTCTTGAAGGATTTCATAAGCACCCATAATCTGCTAACAAGAGAGAAGCCACAGTCTTTTATAGCCAAATATTGGGGTGACATACGATTACTTCTGCCATATCCTATTGGTCACATAAACCCATCCTGGTAAAATGTCGGAAGGAACCACAGAAGGCTTCATCCTTATGATACCAAGGTGTGGGGGCCATTTAGGGCCATCTTGGAGGCTGGCAACCACAACCTAAAGCCACTCTCTCCAGCCCTGTAAGTCCGCAGCTTTGAAAATAAAGCTTCACTCACATGGCAGACTTGAGAGCACTCCCTCCCCTCCAATGGGGGCCACGGGTCTCATGGACGGCCAGCCTTACTGACTGATGTCAAAGAGAACTTGACACTTCATTGCGTCTTTAAATAAGAGAGATGAGGGCCTGATGTTTTATTATAGCGGGACATTCCAGATCACTCTGATTTTCATAAGAAAAATGTCAGCTGAAAGTCCCTCTTCAAATAAGGACACTCTTGGGTTTCCTTCGTCCCATTAATAGTTATGAGTAGAATCTGTTTGCCATCGCCATTATGAAACCACTATGTCCCATCAGAGGCGGTGCAGGCTCGCCGGAGAGCCAAGGTGTGCCAACAGCCCTGCTCCTCATTGGTAGGTTACTGGAGAATGTTTAGTCACCAAGTTTCAATGTTAGATTTACTGTCTCTTCAGCGCTAAAAATGAAAAATCTAGAACAGCAGATAACAACTGAAAGACTTTCTTTGCTGATGCAACCTGAGCTCTGTGATCCGGGACACAGCAAGCAGCCAGCTGGGTGTTGGGTTGTAGTCACCACAAAGTTTCGCAACGAGGACCATGAGGGCCATAGAGGGTTTCTGTTTTCTGTGTCGTGTCTCATGTCATGCACTGGCTTGAACTCGGTATGTTACATCACTCAGCTGGAACCAAAGCCAAGTCAATATTTCCCTCTCCTGTTGTTTCCAATAAAAACAATCAGTGGTTAAACGGGTTAAAAGTATTTGTGGAACTCTGAAATTCATACATAATACACGTGGTGACATACAATGTTGCTTCTTTCTCCTGAAGTATAATGTGGCCCAAAGAAAGGTTCTATAGCAGGCGTCCTCAAACTACGGCCCGCGGGCCACATGCGGGTGTTTTTGCCATTTTGGTTTTTTACTTCAAAATAAGATATGTGCAGTGTGCATAGGAATTTGTTCATAGTTTTTTTTAAACTATAGTCCGGCCCTCCAACGGTCTGAGGGACAGTGACCTGGCCCCCTGTTTAAAAAGTTTGAGGACCCCTGTATAGCCACGCCACCCTGGCAGGACTATCTCTCAGCGTTCCCTCCCTGCTGTGTTCATCACAGTAAACATTCTAACTTTTTTTTTTTTTAATTACTAGAACATCAGGACAGACATCGTCATGGATGTTGGCTGCAGTATAAATCCAGCCATTGACATAGGCCAGGTATGTGGACCTGACTTGCCTCGCTTCCTGTTTAAAAGCCAAGGCTGCTATGAGGTTCTTCAGGGGAAACATATTCATTCATCCTCCTAACTTATTCATCATCTCCCGTTTCTACCCCGGAGTCAGAATCTTTCTATTCAGACAGGCCACACAACTCACATCTCTTACTGTTTAGAAGGGGAAGGAAACAAAGGTGTTTTAGGTCGTGTTTGAAGAAATGTGCAGCCTGGGACGAGGGAGGGCTAAGCTTAGAGGGGACAGAACGACCCCCACAGAGCCCCACAGTGGGGTGGAGGTAAAGTAGGGTGCTCAGTGCTGAGCCTCGGCCTACAACGAGCTTGAGCTTCGAGGGGTTTGAAGCTGAGCCGGGATAACAAATGTCACATAACTGTAGCAGTAGTGATGGAGAGGCAGCCTTTGTTGCCCCCAGATGATTTTTATTTAAATTTGCAGTAACTGACAAAATTGAAAAATCACAAGCTGTTTTCCATCAATATTGAAATGTCTACCCCATCTAAGGGCTGGAGCATTTCAAAGCTGTTTGGGAAGCTTGAAGAACACGTGTAAACCTTTGATGGTACAAGTGGGGAAACTGAGTCCAGAGGTGTGAGACCGGCCAGCTCATGAGCGAGGATGTTAGGAGGGGTGATTTGGTTCCAGAGGCCCGAGAGCCTTTCCTACTGGGCTGGGACCTGTGGACACGTCAGTCAGAGTTTCATCTGGAAGAAAACACGAGGGCATTGGAGCTCCAGGCTTCCTGAGGCCTCTTCCAGGGCCCTTGACATGCTAAGGTCAGGCTGAGATTTGAACTCAAGGCCTTTGACATTGAACTTAGCGCTCATACGGTGTTTAAAAGGCTTTTAGGCAAACTTTTACGTAAACTTCATAGACATTTTCCAAGACATACTGAATACCCCATCTTGCACTGTATTTTAAAAATTCAGGTAAACAGCATGAAGTTGAAATGCTACTGATGACTATCTTCTCATACATGGAAATTCTAATTTATTTTTATTTTTATTTTTTTGGCCTTAGATCGAAGGTGCATTTATTCAAGGCATGGGACTCTATACAATCGAGGAACTGAATTATTCTCCTCAGGGTGTCCTGTACACTCGTGGTCCAGACCAATACAAAATCCCCACCATCTGTGACATCCCCACAGAGTTTCATGTTTCTTTTTTGCCTCCATCTCAAGACTCAAATACCCTGTATTCATCTAAGGTAAGTTATGCTCCATGAATAAATGCATGTTGATGAGATACTCCTGCAGGGAGGGAAGGGCAGCATTCATCTTTTGGTTATTTGGAGTTCTTACCAAGATTGTAGAGAAAAGGCCTTATTAAACATTTAAATGATAAAATAATTTAGCATTATAATTTTTTTTAAATACTCCAAATCTTGTAGCCTAATGCAAACTACTATTGCCATCAGGTTGCATCTGAATTTTCACCTTGCAATACTCATCTTCATGCCTCTATCTCCTTAATCCATTTCGGATCATTTCCTTAAACTGGAATCCTAAGAATGAGAATATTAGGATTAAATAGTAAATGGCTTTTTTTAAAGGGGAAAGTTACATATTTTATATTTTATATTTTATACATGCACACATGTACCTGGAAAGAGGGGAGAGAGAGAGAGAGAGAGAGAGAGAGAGAGAGAGAGAGAGAGAGAGAATGAATCTGGTTTACTTGTCCCCTTGCAGGGCCTGGGAGAGTCTGGCATATTCCTGGGCTGCTCAGTGTTCTTCGCCATCCATGACGCAGTGAGTGCAGTGCGACAGGAGAGAGGCCTGCGTGAACCGCTGAAGCTCAATAGCCCACTGACCCCAGAGAAGATTCGAATGGCCTGTGAAGATAAGTTCACAAAAATGGTATGCTCTAGTCCTCAAATTCTGAATTTTTGTCCCCTGTCCTGTGGTCAAGTGTTATTAGCCCACCATGGCGGTTTTCCATGGAAGAAAAGGTGACAAGAATCCCGAGGGCACTTGAGCAGGAGAAGAGCAGCGTGGCCTTGAAGTGCACTTTCCATCAGCCTGGCCCTGTTAGCAGGAAGGGGACCCAGGCCTGAGCGGGACTGCCTGGGGCCAGCTGCTGGTGTGTGGGTTCTTGACTTTGTGCAGGAAAGATTTCACAGTACGAGTCCTGAGGCTCGGTTCTGCACTTCTTGAAAAAAGGAGGTTTCTGTTTTATCATCAGTTACGTTCTTCCCTTGTTTTTTGTTTTTTTCCCCCATAACACATTGGTCCAGGATAGAAGTTCAGGAGCTGTGCCCTGAGCCTCAGAACCCAGGCCAAGACTATGGGCCACTCCAGCAGCCGGTCTATCTCAGTCCACTCCTCCCAGGCACTGGGCGTGTACAATTCCTGGTCTGAGTTGCACACACTCAACGGGCCCTTTCCCAGCCCCCAGTAGCAGGAATCCTGCCTACATCCACACCCCTGCTTGGCAAACATCTGAGCTCTCCTTGGTCATTTTCAGTGATGGGATTTTTAATTGTGGAAGGAATTCCCAGTGACCTCTCAACTATAAACAAGTTATTCCTTGTTTATCCCTATATTGATGGGAGAGCCCCCATATCTCCTCACATGCTGGCTCTTTGTGGCACGCCTTACTGGTATAGCTCTTCCTAACCCCATGAGTCACCTCTTCTCTCTGGAGAAACACAGATCGATTCCATTTTTCATTTGTCCCTCTTCAAAATGGGATGAAAACTCCTGTAGCTGCTCTGCCCCACCCAACCCTGAGTCCTCTCCTGGATTCCTCCACATTTCTCATGCTGCCATTGCCAGACCTCTCGTCCTGGTCGCCCTGGGGGTGGTCTTTATCCTATTTTATATTCTGCTCTATTTCACTTGTCACAGATGTTTTCCAAATGCAAACGTACACATTTGTCCTTTTATTCTAGATTCCAAGAGACAAACCTGGATCCTATGTTCCTTGGAATATACCCATATGATCAAGTACCAAGTTCGGGAGAAATTCGGGTGACTCTTCCAATATAGCAATCTACCCAGTTTCTATGCTCTAGGATGTTCAGTCTGAAAGACAAATCTCCACAGTTCAGAAATCATTTCACAGAATATTGCTTTTATATGACGCTGACTTTAAACGTCCCATTTAGATTCTGATAGATATGCTTAAGCAATTTAGAAATCATATTTTAAATAGTGTAAACATTAGCTGGCTTCCTCTAGAAGAAATTCCCCATCACTCTTCCCCTTAAGCCTTCCAGCTGAATGGAATAGAAGGTGATGACTTGTATGTGATTCACATCTGGCTTGTATCCAACTGAAATTATACTGTCGAGTGAAAGGAAGTTTTCTAAATGATTTTATTAGCAGTATGCACTGTAAAGGATATTCACTTTTTACTTTATATGCTTTGTATGTTTTAGTTTTTAAAAACATGCATTAATTTTGTCATTTAAAGCAAATTAATAAACAAACCCATTTACCACTTATAGAAATAGTGTTTGAATTCATTACGTCTACATGGTTTAGTTCCATTTCATTGACTAAAGGTCTTTGTTGCTGACTGCAGGAAATTTTATTCCAGGGGGTCACCCTCAGGGCAGGGAGAAGTGTGCATTGTGTAAGAATGAGATTGAGTTGAAATTTCAAATTGGTTGAAGGAAACTGGAGTGAGCAGAGGAAGGTGGGGACATGAGAGGGTCGAGCGCATAGAGGCAGATTGTGACTGGAGGAACACACTCAGAGAACAAGCCAAAATCACCCCCCACCTGGGGGCTGCCTCAACCAGCTGTCCGTCCTCCCGGGAGATCTCAGCAAGTCTCTCAGGTGGACACAGCAACAGTGCTTCCTATAGGACAGCTGTCAGCCAATTGTTACAGCATAACGTGTAGTCTAAGGAGTCAAACGACGTTGTTTATTTCCACATGTATGTAGAGAAAGAAACCACAGTAGAAAGTAGGTGTTCAACTGACCAGTGTGTGAGCTGGGGATTTGCTCTGATTGTGACAAACCCGTATCAATCTTATTTGTAGTTCTCTGGGGGGAAAGAGAGAGAGAAGAAAGACCAAGAATGAGAGAGCAAGAGAACGGATACAGGAGAGAGAATCTACTCGTGAAAGGTGTTAGGGTTCCTCATGAAAACACTTGGTTATATTGAGCCTTCGGACTACATTTTGTAATTGTGTTTGTATTCATCTAAGTGTGAGGCATCACCTTCTCTTTATTATGATTTTCTCCATCTCTCTCTTCCCCACTCCCTGCCTCCCCTCTGTCTCCTTGAACCACCACCGACACCACACACAAACACACATGAGTGTAAAACCTTCAGGTTATTTGCAAATGATTATAAAATTTTGACCAGCAAGAGAAGAAGGGAAATCATACCGGAAAGCTAGGAATACATTTCACAGTTAGTTTACATTTTTATATGTTGCTCCTTTAAGCAGAGATTCTTAAAGGAGTAACATATAATTACTTAACAGGATGGACAAAATAATTTTCTGGCCCTCCCTTTGTTTTGAGTTCATGAATGGAATGTGCTCTTTGCTTTTCACTGGCCTTGAAGCTGCACCTGAAGGGCAACCCTGTATCAGTGTTTTCAGCACCACAAGCAAAGAGGAAGAGTTAATCAAGGTTATAACCGAGCCCACGCCCCCACCAGGCTGTGCAAAGAAATGGAGGCTCCATGTGTATAATGTACCCAAGATCACTCAGCTGACAGGCATTAGAAAGACCCTGCTTTTCATCTGTCTGCTCCCCAAGCTGCATTCTTTCCTCTGTGACATGTTTCCTCTCCTAAGGAGGTAGCGAGTCTTCTAGAATCCTTTCACTAACAGGAAGAGGGGTGGGTTGTGCCAGTGTGTTCCTATGGGTGCTGAAATAATGCCATTCACCTATGGCTGCCAATGCCTTGTTTTCTTAACTCTGCAAATACGAGTAAAGAACAAAGAACATGTTTTGCATGTAGCAGTGAGTATTAAAACTCTTTTATTCAACTGTGTGAACTCAAGACTTTTTAAGTTTATAACTATTCAATATTTCATAACCTTTTATGATTTACTCAAAACCAGTGTTGTGTTAGAATATAAATTCTTGATGATTTATCTTCTGAAACAAAGCCAAACATTTGTCCTGCTGAAATAAAACAAAGTACAATACAGTGTTACATCATTTTATAATTGCAAAGAGTGATGTTAGATCAACTCAGGCAAACAAGATCAGCAAACATATCTTCAATGACTCTTAGCTATTCAGAAAGAACGGGCTACAGGAAAACTGCCTCGATCGATAGGATCATTTCCTCCGCACAAGTCACTGAGAGGAATTCAGGCCCTGAAATATATTTATTGTTCTACCTGCAGGAAAACCATATCCTTTTGTTTGTTTGGAAAAGCAAAGCAAATAAGAAATTCTGGAAACTTTGCAATCTTTCTGGCATTTGCATAACTTTTTCCTTCTATCACACTTTATCGCAAAGATTTTGATTTAGCTCCTGTGCACAAAGACATGAAAAGGGGACGATTCACATTTATCTTGGTTCCTATAATAAAATGAGAAAAGCAATGCTGCATTGTCTATGTTTGGTCTGGCTGCTAATTCTAGCCAGAAAAAAAAAAACAACACTTTTGTGATGTGGCTATTTTGGCATGTTATGTAACAGTCTTTAATCAATACTATCTATGTTGAGTATTCCCCATACTAAGTTATAAACACTTTTCGGGTAAGGATTGTGTCTTGTTCTAAAAATACCTCCACACCAAAGGAATTGGGGTGCCATAAAGGTTGCTGGCAGACCACTGGGCCAGAGGCCGGGGGTGGGGGGTGGGGGCAGGCAGTAATGCTGGAAGCTAATTCCAGCATGTCATAAATACAAGAGTTTCATCAAAATGTTGATGGAACTTGGGGACTCAGTAAGGGCTGAATCACATATGTTACTGCCTGTTGGAAATGGCTAAGGGCATTTCCCCAAACCTGAAAAGGATGCATAAATGATTGCTTGCTGCCAGACAGCTGAGGGCATTTCAATCTACATGTTATTGCCTCCTGCTGGCCAAACACCTGAACAACCGTAGGCAGTTTCCCCCAACCTAACAATGCCTACTGTATATCTACCTTGCTTTAGGACAATTTGTGTTAATAAAAAGCAAGGGGTCCAGAGAGACAGAGAACTTGGTTTCTTTAGCTAAGTTTTCTCTGGCTGTCCCAAAATGCCTTCCAAAATTATGTTTTGTCTCTGGACTCTTTAATAATTTATACACAGTGCCTTCTCCAGATTTCTGAAACCCTTCTAGATGCTGAATTAAGACCCCCGCCACAGTAACATCATAGGCCTATGTGTCCTTTTGCCCCATGAAGCCCCTCACACCATCAAATGCACGCAGCTAGGCATGTTAGACTTGGGATTGAGTTTGTATAGGGTTTTTTAAACTCATATACTAAAGATGCACAAGTTAAAAACGCCCCAAAGTGAATGAAACTATTGCTCCTCATTAGAACGGGAAAAGAGAAGTAGAAAAGCTAGAGCTTTCTTGGTGGACAGAAGACTTTTCAATAAATCCATACAATTCAAATACTCTCCTCCTCCCCCCTCCTCGCCTCAAAAGTGGTAGAAGAATGAGGAAGAGGACAAGGTAAAAGCAGGTGATCTCACTGTGGTCTTGGTTGAATCCAAGCTGTGCCCTTCAAGTCAAGCCCCAGGTTGACTGTGAGAACTTCCTCTCCCAAATACCTCAATGTAATCTCTTCCCAGAAAGCTTCCCTTGGCATCGTCAATGGGAACCAATCACAGCACTTCCCATTGAGACCTGACAGGCCTGTGCTCCCTTTAGCTACACCAATCAGAAGCCCCCGTTCATTTCTGAGAGCTTCCTACCCCTCAGTTTTCAGGCGGGGTCCTCTGTGTTCTTTGCTTTTAGGAAAGGATTGGTGAAGGCCGCATCGCCCAATGCAGGTCCTGCATCCCAGGTGTGGTGATGAGCATCTACACTCCCCGAGGAAACCAGAGAGCAGTTCGTGGGACGCTTGGGTGTTGAGTCATGAACCTCTTACACTGTGGAGTGAGGATCGTCTTTAACAAGAGCAGCGGAGATACTTGAGTATTTCCCTCCGAGGAATTAAGCCAAAGGGCTTGACAAACATTGACTTGTGGATCTTTCCGGTCCATGCCAGCAGTGTTGGCAAGTATTATCCAACCCTATTTAGTGGGAGGGGAAATTGAGGCAGCCATCCAGAATGTAAAGTGAATTTTCCATATGAGTGTTCATTCTTGGCACCACGCAATTGTTTGCAGTCGTCGTAATGTAAATGTATGTTGGGGTAGCGTATGCCTATGGAAACAGTCATGGCGTGGCTGTCTTGATGCAATTGCAATGCGATCGGAATGGTGTTTGGAAATATTAGGACTTTAAAAAATTCTTTTAATTATGTACTTAGCCAAAAGAAGCAATGGCCTTTTGGTTTGTTTGTATTTTTCGTGGGGGCTGTTGCTGCTACAGTTGTTAAGTACTATTAATGCTCATGAAATCAGAGACTCTCAGAAATGGGGAACAAGCCACGTAGGACTCAGACATTTGCAATCATTTGAAACGCCTTGAGACTTTCAAAGTGTTGTTTTCCCTTTTTGTCCTTTTAGAAACTTGTAACTTCCTACTAAATTTTACAATGCGTTCTATCCTTTCAAGATACTTTTTAACTTCTATGCTAATACTTGAAAATCTGATTAAGCATTGCCTTCTCTCTGTAGGTCATTGATTAAAATATTGAGTAGAATGAGCCAAGTGGAGAACTATGAGAAAATGAATCAATACCGTTAACCTCAAACTGTTGTTCAGCCAAGCACCAGCTCTTCTGTGGTATCATACGTTTACCTCCTCCATTGCCTTCGCAGAGGGAGCAGACACTGCCAAGTGCCATGTGAAATCCCCACCTACTGTACCTATGACACTGATTAGTTCCTTCTTTTTTTTTTAATTCTTTATTGTTTAATGTATTCCGTAAGCCTCCTTTTTCCTCATTGACCTCTCCCTGGCCGCCCCCAACCCCATGGACACTGATTAGTTTCTCAGTCCAGAAATCTTTTCTCAAAAGAAATGGAGGTTGGTTTTCTTGAGTATCCAGACCCCTCTCAGGGACCAGTGCTCTAGGCCCTCTCATCAATAATTCACTCCAGAACAGAACCAGAAAGTTGCCTGAGAACAAAGTTGACCTCATCTAAGTCCATCTTTTTGAAAATCAGGATCAGTGGTTGCCTGTCTTCAGTATCCTAGCACGGCTCTGGTTTTCTGCGATGTCTCAAAAAGATTACTGACCATGGCTTCACAATCTCATCTACAAATCATTTCAAGCTCATGGGACATAATTCCCCATGATCTATCTGACCATGTGAACAAATCTGAAAAGGCTACATGCTCTCTTAAAAATCTCCCGGTATCTTGGCCTTCAGGTCTTCCTGGTGCTCTTGGTTTACCAAGCACACCTTTGGTGAAAATATGGAAACAAAAATTAGGATAAGATGGTTCTGCCTTCTCTCTGGCCTCTGTTAGTATTACTCTATAGCCACTGAGCAGTATATTTGTTCTCTTTCTGATACATCTTATGGTTATAGTATTTTCCACAAAATACATCTCTCTCCGGTGCTTTAGCCAACTTGACACTGCCTCCGTGCCACACGTCTGTCTTCAACAGTTTGTTGCATTGCTTCCGTCATATGTTCATATCCTTTATATTTGCTGATCAGAGAGAGCAACCTACTTACAACCCCCCAACTCCTTATTTCTTCTGTATCTATATTTACATTCTCCAAATTGCATTTCTGTGTACCTTTTTACAGTTTCTGGTAAGTGGGAGAGGGTCAATTATTGCTCTGTGCTTTCTGAAATTGGCTGTTCATAAGACTAAAGCCCTAAATAAAAAAACATCCGGCATTTTCCTCCTTTTCTTGTTATGAATCTAAAGTTGTTCTCCCCAAACGTTCCATGACTTCCATATTGCAGACTTTGTGGTTTGCTTGACAGCCATTCCCCTCATTTATTCCTCTCACTTGTGAGCCATGCAAGAACTTTTAAGCCCCTGTTCTTTGGAATTTCTCAAGCCTAGGTAATCAAAGCATCCCTTCCCAGCTATGTTCTTTCCTATTCCAGGTTTGTAATTAGCTTTAGGGAAGCCCCACCCATACCTGTTGTAGGACCAAGTGGCCTGTGTTGTTGAAACCCCCATGGACACTAAATGTTGGTTGAACTGGTAGGATGGGAATGGAGGTATGAAGACACCCCATATTGGGGCTGTAGAGGATACTGTAAGTGGTGTTCAGAGGAACACTGGGTTCAAGAGCCAGAAATAGAAGTGTCTCAGCATTTTGCCAAAAACTGAGAAGCTAAAGGCAGATATCAAAAGCCAAGTAAGGCCAAGGATCAAAGGTCAGGTAAAAAAAAAAAAAAAAAGCATAGAGACACAGTAAGTGAATCTGGACAGTTACCTCCAGCAAGCACCGTGGCGCATGGTGTGATGTATGAGTGAGTCAGGGGTAAACTTCTGTTTGTTTCTCTTTAAGCTCTCACTCAAATGGTCTCTATCCCCTTCTTTCCTGCGAGGTTCCTGGACTTCCACCCAAGTTTATATTTTAGGATCATATGGTCTCTGCCACCTGTGTTAGTTTTCTCTTCAGCATTGTCAGATATGAGACCCCTTAGTGAGTCTCATCCCCTGGGGTTTTGGTGGTCTCTATTAGACAACAGTAGGCATCACTGCACCAAAACTGCACGTCCTCTTTATCACCCACAGTCTCCAAGGTCATGGGACATAATTCACCATGGTGGGTACTCCGTACCAATTACGCAGATGACGAAACTGAAGTACAGAGTGATTAGGTTACTGCTAAGATCACATCACTAGCAAGTGGAATAGTCAGGATTTGAACCCAGATCATCTGGTTGCAGAACCCATGTTCTTAGCCATCTTGGCTGAATCTGTTTATTTTCTTGAGATCACGTACATTGTTATTTTTCTTAGACAATTATCAGGACCTCTTTTATTATCACACACACACACACACACACACACACACACACACACACACACTCATTGCATATTTTGGAGTATTATCCATGTAAGTTTCAGTCTTGTAATTTACTTATTCATTTCTCAAGTTCATTCCCGAGCCCTGCTATAAGCGTTAGTTGAGTGTCAGTGTGTTATGAGCAGTATGACTATGGTTCTTACCCTTAGGGCGAATCAGTCCAAACCAGGGGTTCTAATTTAGGGCCAATTAATGCCTGTAAGGGGCCCACAAATATTTTAAAGTTTGTGTAAAATGTGTACATATTCGCATGTGATTTTGAGTGTATACTCACAGAATTGTCAGTTCTCAAAGAGTTTATGACTCCTTCTTATAAAGCTGAGAATCACTGGTCTGAAGAGACACAGAAATAATTATAACAGAGTGACATTCGGAACAGATCAAGGAGTCATGCCCCCAAGCATCCTCTCTCACCCTTTTTGAGAGATAATCCCTCTGTGTCAGTCCTTCCAATGTTAGGAGATTTTTTAATACCATGTAATGATTTGTCAAGAACTGTAAAGAGTCTGAGGTTCACCCTACTTACAAGCAAACATGTTAGCCTGACACAATTTGATGGATGCTAACAGAAGACATAAGACCGTTGGGTCAGAGACAAAGGACATTATTGTTTACAGCAATAGCGTAGCTAGGGTGGTAGCATTTATGGCAGATTCTTGAGCCCCGGTTCCCACAAGGCTATGAGCAAAGGGCCAGTAGACACCTGGATGTGCAATGGGTTGTGCTGCAGGAGAGGCATCCTAAGACCAGGGAACTCGAATCTTTTATAATGGGTGGTAAGCCTCCCCTTTGACATTATCTTTATTATATTTGACAGTAAGAATTCTTGATCATTCTTCCACAGGGTGACACTGTCTTCATCTTCCAAGGCCGGTCTCTATACCAACATCCTTGACAAGATAGTCTGGAACTAGAGCAGTCAGTGGCTCTGCTCATCAGATGCGCTCCTCTCCAGCTCGTGGCTTTTTCCCCCTGTTGGGTTTCCTCTGTCCTTTGTCCTTTCTCTGCACTGACTTCTTGTTCTGCACCCTTCCCCAGAGTGCACCCCAGAAATGTTCTCTAAATGTCTTCTCAAGACACCGGTTCAATCTACAAAAGCAACTGGGATTTCGTCTATGATTCTTTTTTGAAGGAGAAAGGAGAGAGACATGCCAAGGGCAGAAGGGTCCTGTGGGTTGAGACACTGTGTAGTATGTCAACCCGGGTTCTGTACGCAGCCATGCTGAGTTCAGGCCCATTCTGGAGAGCAGGGGAAGTCTCAGTCCAGGGAATATGAAACCACTGACAGCTGCTGAGCCAGCAACTTCAGGATTAAACAGCAAAGCCTCACACCCATTATGTGCAATTGGTTTTCAAGGAAAGCCCAATATTGTGCGTTACAGACTCAGAGGTTTACTGCTTTGCCCATCTCAATGAGGGTAAGCAGATATTTTTCTCAGAAATACAGACAGGTAGTACCTTAATGGCTTCTTTGAAGGTGAAGGTTACAGAACAGCATATTCCAAGTGAAAATGGATTGGGCCATCTTCCTAACATCAAGCTTTGTGGTAGGGAAATTCAGAGAAGAGACTGTTTCTCACACTGTCATTTCAGCAGCACATTTTCGGAGTCACTGCCAAAGTGAAACATTTTGTGAAACAAATGCCTATGTCCTCTCTGAATGTGATTCCATCTTTGATCAGTACTAATGGTCTATGGGGAAGCGAGGGGAAGTCATTTCCATCTCTCATGTTGTGTGGAATCAATAGCTTCTAAGCAACCTGTAACATCCATAGAGCATTAATTTCAGACTCTCTTCTTCACACTGTCTGCAATAACCACCCTCCAAATAAAACCTATGGTGAGTAGGTAAGAAAGAATATATGGAGTCATTGATTCCAAAAAATACAATCTTTTTCCTGCAAAGATACTATTATGACTTATGAACTGCTGAAGTTATATACCCAGAGATGTTTGGATTCCTAAATTATTAAAAAGAATGTGGAAAAGTGAGAAAGAGTTTAGATGATTTCAAAAGGGGGCGTGCAAGGAAATATGTCTAAAAGAAAGAATAAAGAATGGAGACTAGAGAGCTTTGTAAATAAAATTGACATGAATAATCCATGTAAAACATTTGTTTTGGTACCTAGCAGTTATAAATATTAGTATTACTATTTACCTGAGCTGGAGAAATAAGACAAATTGCAATAAGATTTGCTTATTTATTTGTTCATTCACCTTTAAATTCATTCATTATTTATTCGAAAACATGTGTTATAGAATCTAGGTACTGTCCATTGTTACCTATAATTCATTTTCAGTTTCCTCGTGAGTTTAAAGGCTATGTAATCAGCTAGAACACCGGGACAAAGGAGCACCAAGAAAAGGCCTGATTCCCAGACTGTGATGAACAGGGGCGGGGCGGGGCAGGGGGCAGGAGGGTAAGGGGGAAGGTCACAGATTCAACAGGAGGGAGAATCCTTCCAGGGAGCCAATCCCTGGGTCTCAGGGGCAGCCGGGTGGGTATTGCTCTAACTCAGGAGGCTCCAGGGCCTCCAGGGCCACCTGGCCTTCCAGTCCTCACTGGGCAGCCTGCTCTCCACTCCTCTCTCTGGAGGGTTGTTTGGGGGATTAAGTGCCTTAATGAATGGGAAGCACTGGATTGTGGTGGACAATCAGAAAACTGTAGTTGTGGTTAATAATTAGAGGCCATGCAAAGCTGTGTTTTACAAGCACGACCTCCACTATCAGAGTGCATGGCTTCAGATTCTGACTCTGCTATTCTTTAGCTATATAATTTGATAAATTACTTAACCTTTCTAAGCTTCCATTCCCTTATCTGTAAAAGAATATTATGATCATGAGGATTAAATTAGGCCCTGTTTATAAAGTAGAAAACATCAGACCGAGCACACACTGAGTGCTCAATCAAACCTCTACTGCAGTTAACACAGCCACTGCCCCTGGTGCTACCACTGCTGCCGTCATTATTAATATTATCATTATCCTTATTGTTACCTCTCGTGGCATTTTACAACTCCAGAATGCCCTAATTTTGCCATCCTATACTCTCCCTTAGAGTCCATCTTGTTGCCAAATGAGCAGGGCAGGGAAACGTTGCTTGGCTCAAGAAGAAAACAAACCTGACTTCCAAACTCGTGCAGGTCTTCCCTTTCTCTCCTCTCTTACCTGCAGCCTCCCATATTTGGTCTCAGTGCATCCTGTCGGTTGTCCTGATGGACCTGACCAGCAGAGTCCCAGTGACCTGAGGCCTAAGACGGAGTTGGGAGTGGACCCCTGCAAACCACATTTGATGCTTCTGACATCACCAGAAGTATAACCAAGAATGAGCTCTAGGATGGCAGTTTGAATGCATAAAAAATAACGTTCCAGAAGATCTAATGAAGTGCTCCATCTAACCATTACCCGTTCTTCAGCCATAGTTTTCCCTGCATCTCCTCCCTGCAGAGTGCCGACTAACCAAGTTTAGTTCGTGTTAGAACTGGAAACTCAGTGGTGAATCTCCCTGGAACTATAACAGCCAATAGATAGAGTTGGATTCGGCAGTTCTTTGGGCTAGCTCTCTCTTAGCCATGTCTTATTTGATCTGAGATCTGCTTTCCTGTAATTCTCATATATATGGGCTGATACTGGGCAAGTCTATGCCCCATTTGATGAGACAGCCCTTCTCACAGGTGCAGCCAGCTCTCAACCCCACTCACCCTCCTTTCTAAGTTATTCTCATGAGCGTTCTTCACTTCATGTCTTATTCATTCCCGAGATTCCAAGTAAGCTCTCCATCAATGATGCCCAAACCTTTTTTGCTTCTGCTCTCTCTCAACCCTTTCTTCCTTCACACACCTGATCCAGAGTCCACTGTAACCCCACTCTTACTCCGCTGAACCAGTCTCTCTCCTGACTTCCATATGTATGGTAATGGTAGCACCATCTTTTGTTTTTCCTCCCCCATAACCAGGGCCTGAGGATTGTAACATGCACCAGCCCTCATGCTCATCAACTGCTTTTCCTCTGCACTCACACTGCGCTGGTCTAGTCCACCTTCTTTCACACTGAGATGTTGGCAACAAGGTCTTTTTCCTCTAACACCTCCCCATACAACCCAACCATGGCAGGGTTCCCCAATTTCCCAGAAGGCACCAACCAAAATGGGAGACCTAATGGTGCCTCGAATCCATCTTGCCCGCTGTACTAGGTTAAGGGTTTTGAGTGGTTGGGGTGCATGTATGTGGAAATGCTGGCAGAGTGAGTTTTAATTGGAGGACCTTGAAACTTGGGCATTTATGGTAAGGGGTGTCAACATTGGATCTTCCTGGACAATAGACCCTTCACTTCCGGTTATGTTCCAGTCCTTTAATTGGGGGTGGGAGGAAGAGGAGCAGATTTTGTGTGTGTGTGTGTGTGTGTGTGTGTGTGTGTGTGTGTGTGACTTTGGTTCTGTTCCAGGAGCAACTGGAGGTCAAAGTTCTGTCCTCTGCATATGCTGGGGCTGTATGACATCCTGTTTCAGTCTGTTGTCTCCACAGAGTAACTCAGTCTCTTATTAAACAGGACAGGTCCATTGTGAGCTGGTTCTGTGGTTACACAATGTGAAACGATTTATTGGAAATTTCACCAAAAGTTCTGCCCTTTGGATGGCTCCCACAAAAAAACAAAATAGTGTTTCATAAAATATTTTACAAGGACATCATAAAATTTATCAAACAAATTAAACAATTCGGTTTCCTTGAGAACTGGTTCCCTTATTTATTATTAACCAGGAGAAGTTGCTTAAACCATGCTTTCCCAGATGCACATAGCCATTTCGGGTTGAGAGGACTCTGGGCAGGGAGCCTGGTGCCCCCAAGTCCATGGTTTTGTTTACATTAACTATCTGAATCATCATGACCAGGTCACTTCCCCTCTTTGGGCCTTATTATATTCTTCTATAAAACAAGACCATGACCTGCACCAAGAGGTCACCAGTTTGATTCCAAGTCAGGACAACATGCCCAGGTTGCAGGCTAAATCCCCAGTGGGGAGCATGCAGAAGTCAGCCAATCAATGTTCCTCTTTCTCCTTCTCCCTTCCTCTCTCTCTCTCTCTAAAATCAATAAAAACATATTAAAAACTAGACCAGTGGTTCTCAGATTTACTCATGTAAAGAAGCAATGAGAAGTCAATAGTCAGAAATACCATATTCTTTGGGGAACACTATAGAATAGTGAAAAATTTAGTTAGAATGGAAGAAATAGGAACAATGCGACTACATTATAAGTTCCCTGCACGAGGTTAAAAATGGGAGCACAGAAGTCCATGAAAAAGAAGAGAAAGGTCACCCAATTAAGCATAGTCAACTATTTGCAAATTACCCTCATAAATCTGTACTTACTACTTGTTCATTCCATCTTATGGTCGGCCATCCCTTGTGCCACTAGTTTTAGACTAATGGATGGGAGGAAAACTTTAATGAAATTCTGCCCGTTAACTACTTCTGCTAGGGAGAAAAGTCCAATCTTCAACTGTGAAATCCCTCAACCTTGCTTGAGAAACAACGATGGTCTGTGAAAGGGAGGTCCCCACTGGCTTTTAAAGGTCTCACATTTGCTAAAACTGGTTTGGTTCAGTGGATAGAGCATCGGCCTGCAGACTGAAAGGTCCCAGGTTCAATTCTGGTCAGGGACATGTACCTTGGTTGCGGGCACATCCCCAGTGGGGGGTGTGCAAGAGGCAGCTGATCGATGTTTCTCTATCATCGATGTTTTTAACTCTCTAACCCTCTCTCTTCCTCTCTGTAAAAAATCAATAAAATATATTTTTAAAATAAATAAATAAATAAATAAAGGTCTCACATTTCATGCTTTTACCATATTTCTGTGATTCCGTAAAACAGCCAGCCTCACCTCACAGAAATATGGCCTTAGAGCCAAAAGAGCTTCTGGTCAAACCCCTAATTTGCAGATAAAGTCAGGCCTAGAGAGGTTCTGAGTTTTCCTAAATTCACCTGGCTTCTCAGTGACCAGACCGGGCCTGGCACCTGGGCCTGGTATACTGACTCAGTGTTTTTCTGCTCTGTAACCTTGCCCGACAATAAATAGCACACACCCCCCAGTGCACATATACTTAATTCTCTGTCAGTGTTCTATCATCATTTGTAACTTAGCCAACAATTATTTCTTCACTTGAGAAATTTCACCCCTGGCACCTAAGATCTTGTTTGTTTATAAGTTAAGATTTAATTAAAAATCTGTTTTTAAGTTAGAAGAGAAGGAGAAATAACTGTGCCAAGCAGTGAATTTAATTGTGAATTGATGAGGCCACTGTTCTATCACTATCTCTCTTTGTTTTGTTATCCATGGTGGGTTCCATTCAATACCACTCAGTTTGTGAGCTTTAATGAATCCCACATGTTTTGTCACTGACTTCAGTTTTAAGTTTGCATTTATCTAGTGCAGAGAATGGTGGAAGATCCCCAAAACAAATTTCCGATTTTTCACAGAGAGAGAACTACCTGGGTCACCCTAAGAACCCTAAATGACCTCTGGGACTGAAAATGAAGGACCCCCAAAGCTCATCTTGCGGTGGGGAGAGCTTGTGTTGGTGACAGCAAAAAGGTCACAGTTCCTACTTCCTACACTGTAAATGGAAATCAGTGAAAGAGGACATCATAGCACACACTCACAAATCAAAGTACATACCTGGTGATTCAAACTCACCCTTTGCCCAACTCACCGCCAGCTTGTTACATAATTAATATCTCTGGCTCCTAAAGACTCACGTAGCCTCTTATTCCAACTCTAGAATGAAGTTGACAACAAGCCTCACTTGTCGTAGTTTTATTTCACGGTGCTTATTAGGACTATCATAACCACTTCCAGGCATCGTGTTATTTGCAACACAAAATCTAGCTGCCTTTTTTCCCTATTGATGATCATTCTTGTAAATAATTCCAAAGTTTGAGGAAGTTTTCTATTCAATTACCTATCTCTCCTGCAAGGATTTTGGAATTATTTACAGTGACTAACACAAAAGAAGGCCTATTCTCCTTTGTCATGACAAGGTCCCTATGTTGCAGATGGTTCTGCTACAGAAAATTAAGACTCTCTGACACTAAGCAAATCCCCGGATTGTGAGGATGGAGGAAATCTCTTTTGCAATGTAATGTGAACCCCATTCTGATCTTCTGGAAAGATATTTCATCAGTTCAGAAAATCCTGGTAAAGACTAAGCATCCTTTCTTGAGACTCAATTTTTTTTTAATTTTTTTTTTGCACATAGCTGGGGCTCAACAAATGTTTGTTGATTCCTCCAGAAACTTATTCATCTGTCTCTAAACACCATCATTCAAGGAGGACTTGGTCTGTTTCTTGCCTCCAACATCCCGTGAGAGCAGCTCCCACATTCTCAGTTAAATAGCTCGTGGCATTTTCACAGGCCAGGGCAGTCACCAGGTATTTCTTCAGTTTTCTTTTCTCCAACCCAGCAGAACCAATTGCAGTGGCTGTCCCAAAGGCATCCAACAAGGAGAGGCATGACTTTCCCCTGCCCCCCCAACCCCCCGCCCAAGTTTTTCTATCAACATTCCTCTGAAAAGTACAGGTGAAATAAAATCATGTAAAACACCCATTTGTTTATTAATTTGATAGTCATTAAGCCTTGATCATGTGTCACACTGGGCTATATGCTGGTAAATCAAGCCTGCTGAAAAATACATGATTTCTTCCCTAGGAACTGCATTGTGGGAAATGTAGTTGTATACAAAGATAATTACAGAGTGATATGGTATGTGCTACGTGACATTAATATTTTCTTTTATCAGTGGAATCTTCCTTCACAATCTAAGGTATGTTTTCAAAATTATACTGTTTTTTGGATTATCCCAGTTACAGTGATATTTGTTAGGTCGCTGAAGGAGGAACGAGGCCAGAGTGGTGAGGGATTATGAATTTATTCTCTCATCCGCACACCAGGTGTCTGAGCCTGGATGACTCCAGCCCCCAGTGACGGGAGTCAGCGGCTTTTAAAGGACTTTTGGCAGGCTTTTTTCTGGGTGGAGACTTCTTTATGCATACCCGGAGGGGAGATAATGGGATGTGGTCACCACAAGTGAAATGCGGTCTCAGCAAAGGGAATGTCCATAGTGAAATGACCTGAAAAGCCAGTTCCTGGGGGGGGCGGGGGGGGGGGGGGCGGGGGGAGGATATTGATTCAATTGCTCCATCAAAGCTAACAACATTTACATTTTAATTAAGGAGGATTTGGGGATTTTTAAGGAAGGAAAAGACAAAACTACCCATTTAAGATGCTGCACTTGTTAATTTTAACCCTTTGCACTCGCTTGCTTTTTTCTCGATTCCTGCTACCGATGCTAACCGTGTCGAGTCACCCTCGACATGTGAAAAAGGTTAAAGCTAGTTGTAAAGTTGTAAACACTGAGTAAAATAAATGTTACTTATGTTCTTCCTAACATTATTTCCCTGTGTTTTCTATATACAAATCTGTTTGACTTTCATGATAAGAAAATAATTATTTTGTAATGTTGTTTGATAAGAGCATGAGCAATGTCCACCTCACCTCTTCTGTCATTCCAGCAGCCCTTCAGGTAACTCAAAACTTGCAGTTCACAAAACCTCATCTGTTCGTGTTGCCGATTTCACCTAAGATTTCTTTCTTTTCTATTTATTTGTTTTTTTAAATCTTTATTGTTGAGAGTATTACAGCTGTCTCTCCCCTTTTTCCCACCTCACCCCAGGCCTTCACCACTCTATTAGTATTATCTGTGTCCATGAACATTCTTTGATTAATCTCTCCCCGACCCCCAACTTCCCTCTGCTCCATGTTTCTATGCCTCTGGTTCTATTTTATTTGTCAGTTTATTTTGTTCATTGGATTCCACATGTAAGTGAGATCATGTGATTTTTGTCTTTCTCTGACTCGCTTATGATTTCAATGCTGCTCACTCAACTTCATGGTTCTGGTTCTTCATCTGAGAGATTAATTAATTCTTTCAATCTTTATTTACTTTGCCTTTGAACTTAGATTATGTCATAGTAAACATTCTTTGAAATCTTACATAAATATCTATTTCATAAGCTCAAAGGGCAGAGACCTCTATACCCAAGTGTTCAATGTCAAATCATAGTTGTATTAAAACAAGTCAGATATGTTTATGTTCCAAGTTCACAGTACAATGTAAAAAGCCACCGAAAGTGGATGTGTAGACAGTTACCTTCTTTATAAATAAATCCGTAGACTCCTGAGCTGGGATACCTGTTCTAAATTCGCCTATTTGGTAAGCAAAACAGAACCTTATTGAAGAAAATTCTGCCCCAAATTGAATTCATCAGTCACATCTATTTAAGCAGGTTAAAATGAACCTAGTCAAATTGTTTTACTTCCAAGAAGTACTAAAAGGAAACCTTATTTAAAATGAGAATTGCATAGTTTATTTCAGATTCTTTTCACAAGAGCCTTAATTTCCTGTCCAACTTCTCAAAATTAAAGCATGAGCTCCCTCTGCTGAGTGAATTCAGATGTCGCGATGACACAGGATCCAAAACATTTGCATGTTGATTATTTGGCCATTGTGTTCTTAGAAATGTAAACAATTATGAACTACAAAAAGTATTCTTTTTTAACAACTCATGGCTGTAATATGGGGTGGAATGGAAAGGTAGATAAAAAAATAATTTATAAGGTAAAGATTCTTATAAAAATAAGATTCATCTCACATATGGTTTTTTTAAAGTTCATTTACTTACATGGTTCACAAAAGTCTTTCCAGTTGTTTCAGCCTCAGACAGACCTACGGACCACACCCTCATGAAACCAAACATAATAGCACCATGGCTGACCTCAGGACCTGACACAATGAGGAACTGCTCCCTAGCTTGGCCCCAAACAATCAGGAGAGCCAACACCCCAACTCCTGTAGCCTCCATGATGAATACCCCCCCCCATATAACCCACCCCCTGGGAGCCAAAGAGAGGGAGGTCTTTGAGCACTAGCTCACCAGAGACTCCAGGATTGACGCCATTTCCTCACCTTATAAACCCTTCCTTTCTTAGCTGCAAACAAACAAATAACAAGACAAAAGTGTAGAAATTCATTAGTTGAGGTTTTTTTCCGAAGCACTGACTCCTGGCACGGCAACCGCTATCGGTGTAACCGCTATCGGTGTAATTTCCAGGAAGTATTTTCAAGCCCCTGTTCTTATACCTACTCTACTGCCTGGCTTCGGTTCAGCATAGCACTTATACCTGGAATGACATTACTTATTTACTCCTTGATCTGGCTACGGCTGTCTTCTGCTACTGGAATGTGACCTTCTGATAGAGGAGGCCTTGCCTGTGCCCTCAGCCTCTGGAACGGTGCCTGGCACACAGTAGGGGCAAGGGAGGCGGGCGGGCAGGTCCGCATTTACTTACAGCATCGCCTAGGATTACGGTTCCGTTAAAGAACGACCCAGTGCCAATCTTAGGGAACAGGATACCAGTTCAGTAGGAAAGGAGAGAAAGGAGAGAATGAACGCAAGCACGGTGGAAGAGGTGCGGCGTTCAAGCTCAGCCTTGAAGATGGGGAGGGTTTAGTCACGTTAGATGCCTCTCCCCAAATAGCACAAGCGTTGTGCTGGACACGGGGGATGCAATCTCTCTTTGTCTGCTTAAGAAAAGTCATGGACCCTGCCCTCATGGGGCCTACAGTCTGGTGGTGGAGACAGATCCCAAACAAACAATCACCCGAATAAACTGTAAAACTGCAACTGGGACAAGGGCTGCCAAGGAGAGGAACATGATGTTAGGGGAGCAGGTGGCAGGACGGACTCTGGTGGAGGTTAGAGCAGGCTTCTCCCAGCTGAGACCACAGGATCAGTGGGTGGTGGGCACGGTGCATGCCACGTGCAGAGACCGAAAACAGCGTGGAGGCTGGAGACTGAGGCGGAAGGCAGGTGGACCACACAGCAACTGGGGTAGGGGCGGGGGAGTGCTGTCTTTGTCCCAGACGCAATAACATGTTCCGAGTGGTTCCCATAGTTTCCCCAGGATTCTAAGTTATCTTTACTCTCTTTTCCCTAGTTCTCTGCACTTACAAGATGGTCTCCAATAAGCGTGTTCCTTTAGCCATCATTTAGGAAGGAGAAAGATGCCATGATATGCCCGCGCTAGCCTTCTCTCCCTGCGTGCAAGTTCCTTTCAATGATCACTTTCTTGCGGGAGCAACAAATGCAAATCTTAAGCCAGAACAAGTCCCAGTTTCTGTTTCCATTCCTGTCTCCAGAAAGGTACGAGATTATGAAAGCATGATGTCCACTTTTACCTGTTAGATTTTAATTGCTTTGTTTTTATCGTGAGTTAAACTCAACGTTATAAAAATAGAATGTGCAGCCAATATTTTACACACGCCTGGGTGAAAACAGTAACAGCAGAGCAAATGCTCACCTGCCTTGTCAGAGAACTCCAGGACAGGGCATTATTTCCTTAGCCTTCTTCCAACACTCAAAAAACCCGGGATCCTTGGAACCATAAATCAGATCACTGAAAAAGACTAATACGGTTATTGTACAAGCAAGGAGAAAGAGGCCCAAGAAATGTAATTGTTTCAATATGGTTTCAACAGCGAATGGGTGGCAGAGCCAGGACCCACACTCCACAGGACATAGAGAAAAAGGTGTGATGCTCGCCCGGCTGCGGTGGCACCATGGTTGAGCATTGCCCTATGAACCAGGAGGTCACAAGTTCGATTCCAGGTCAGGGCACATGCCGGGGTTGCAGGCTTGATCCCCTGTGTGGGGCGTGCAGGAGGCAGCAGATAACGCTTCTCTCTCATCACTGATGTTTCTTCTCTCTCTCTCTCTCTCTCTCTCTCTCTCTCTCTCTCTCTGAAGTCAATACAATAAAGATATTAAAAGAAGAAAAGAGAAAAGTAAAAGGTGTGGTCCTCCCTGAAAACGAATCTGCGACGCTGAATGAGCACAGGTCAAATTTGATAAAATCCACTCCCACCTTCAGCTGAGCTGGCGTAGGACTGACTTCTTTAGTGGGAGCTGAGGACCCATGCCTGAATGACACCCCCCTCACTGGTGGAAACTGGATAAAAAGCCTGAAAGCAAATAACATTGTTGAGATTTCTAAATAAAATATTTAGGGTTGGTGGGAGCCCACCAGCAGGGGGCAGCAGAGGCCTTCTGGCCCGCCTCCATGTAGTTTATGCTCCAGTTTTTCGAAGGCGGCTTTTTCTCCGACCAGTTTCCAGGTCTCAGAGGGCAGCAGGAAGACAGATGTGTTCTCCCTGCTTGTCATCTCCTTGGTCACAGTGAGGCATGAGGGTTGGCTGGTGAGGTGGTGCCTCCTTTTCTCCAGGCCAGACCGCCCGCATCCCACATGGCGGGATTCTTGCTGTGCCACCCAAGAGAGCCCAGTGGGAGGCAGACCTCCGTTCCCACGTTGTTACTGAGCCGGGCAGAACGCTCCACAAGAAGCTGGCATTTAAAGCACTGGCACTCACATCTGGATTTTTTTTTTTCCTTTCTTTCTTCTTTTAAAAAATATTTTTTATTGATTTCAGAGAGGAAGAGGAGATAGAAACATCAACAATGAAAGAGAATCATTGATCAGCTGCCTCCTGCACGTCCCCCGTCGGGGATCAAGCCCGCAACCCGGGCATGTGCCCTGACCAGGAATCAAACCGTGATCTCCTGGTCCACAGGTCGACACTCAACCACTGAGCTATGCCGGCCGGACTGAAGGTGATTTTTTTTTTTAATTTCTTTATTGATTAAGGTATCACATATTTGTCCTCGTCCCCCCATTCCCATCCCACCCCCCTCCCCACACATGCCCCCACCCCTCTGTTGTCCTTAACCGCCGGTTAGGCTCATATGCCTGCACACAAGTCCTTTGGTTGATCTCCCCCTTTACCCCCACCCTTCACCATGTGGATTACAGCAAGAGAGGAATCGACAGGACTACTCCAGCCATCAAGACAGAAGAGAAGCAGTCCAGAGATGAAGATGATTTCTAAAGTCCCTTTTCATCATGAGATTTTGTAACACACGGGGGCAATTTTGGTTGATGGTGAGACTTCTGTAGAACTTGGGTGCAACCTACGCATCTTCATTCTTGTCATGGAAATTAGTGAAGAGATAGACCATCCAGAACTTCAGACTCAGAGAGGAGGAGAGGGTTTTACAAAGGACCTTGATTCCTTGGCCAAAAAAGTAAGTTCTAGTGCCATCGGCCAGTGACTTCCAACCGCTGTCCCTGGCCCACAGGTTGAAAATCACCACCGTGGACTATGAGGACATTTGAGAGTCTGAATAGGAAGGTGAGGTGAGCACAAGCTCCCTCGGGTGAACCTGGCGGTGCAGTGTGGATTGAAGTGGGAAGAGAGTGTCCCCTGGAAATGAGGTGGAAGGCATGACAGTCTGCCAGGGACACAGCTGAAGTGCGTGCTGCCAGGTGCCTGCAAAGCCAGCCCTGGCCCCAGGCGGTTTCATCACAGAAACAGATTCGCTCTCAGGTAAGAACAGCTCATGCTTTGCTCTTATCTGACGGAGTTGCTGCTAAGTCAGTGATAACCAGGAGCCTGTTCTTGGGAGTGTGGCCAGGTAGGGAAATGGGACAGAGATGTATCGTACGTGCTCACAATTAATGATCATGTGGGCAGCAGTATCCACCTGTGGAATATGTGTCACGTTATCATGCTTCTTGGAACTCACTATCCCCATGATCTGGAAGAAAATACTGCTGACACCTGGTAAAACGCAGTGCATTCTGTTTTGAATATATTTAAATTTAAGTTCCTCTAAAAATAAGACCCTTGCCTGCTTGCTGTGCTTAACAGGGAAGTGCACTTGGGAGAACAGAAACATTAAGGGGAAGCTCCAGGCAAAGGATTACAAAAATGGGCATATACTGTATGTGTCAAGCCGAGAGGCAGCGTTTACACAGGTGATTCCTTTCCAGTCCTGACTTTGGTACCTGTTGATGCATTTCTAAATGAGATGGGTTTGTGTGTGTGTGTGTGTGTGTGTGTGTGTGTGTGTGTGTGTGTGTGTGTGTGTGTTTAATAGCTGTGGAACCCAGGTATGAGAGAGAATGTTTTGTCAAAGGTTGAACATCAAGATACAGGCGCAGGTCAAGGGAATGTACCTTGGTTGTGGGCTTGATCCCCAGTAGTGGGTGTGCAGGAGGCAGCTGATCAATGCTTTTTTCTCATTGATGTTTCTAACTCTCTATCCCTCTCTCTTCCTCTCTGTAAAATCAATAATATATATATTTTTAAAAGCCAGAGGCGTAGCTGAGTCCCAATTTTTACCAGTGTTCCCCAAAGGTCCTCCCCCTTCCTCTCAGATGATGACTGCCTCCTATTTCATATATAATAAAATGAATATTAATAATAATTGAGGCCATCAGTTGTTAATTGCTCCAAACACTATCTCTACCCCTCACCCCCACCACATGCACAATTTCAGAAAGTGAGGGCGCCCCTCCTTGCCAGGGCCAGTCTTTGCACCTGCTCCTTTGGTTCCACTTGCTCTCTGCAAGTGTCCCTGCTGTGCTCCGCACCTCTAACTTGCATCTCTTTACATCCTCGTTCTGATCAGTCCATAAATTCATATGTCCCACCCATAACAAGAGACCCTCCCTGGGTTCTGCTTCCTCCTCTAGCTGTTGCTTCTCCCCCCTGTCCCCTCTGAGACAAGTTTTTATCATTGCCACCCTCTCTGCTTCCTTACTTCCCATGTATGCCTCAACTGACTGCTTCTGCCCAAGTGCCCAGCGGCCTCTGGTTCTCCAATCTGAGAGACTTTACTGCTCTTTCTGGACGACCCTGCTGCCGTCCACACCGCAGACCACTTGGCCCTTGCAGCTCAACTCCCCTGCCTCTGACACTGCTCTCGCGTTTCTCCTTATGCCTCCTTGCACCTTCTTCACTTCCTCTCTGGGTGCCTCCATCTCTGCCTGGTTCTATTATTCCTTTGGGAACCCAGACCCCTTTGAGAGTCAAAAGGTGTGGACCCTTCTTCCAGATAAAAAGGGCACACAAACCATACTCCCAGCTGCCACAAACAACCCTGAAATCTTAGCGGATTAGCACAACCAGGGTCAATTTCTTTCTCTTTTTTTAAATATAATTTTACTGATTTCAGAGAGGAAGGGATAGGAAGAAAGAGATAGAAACATCAATGATGAAAGAAAATCATTGATGAGCTGCCTCCTGCATGCCCCCTACTGGGGATTGAGCCCACAACCCAGACCTGTGCCCTGTGCAGAAATTGAACCGTGACCTCCTAGTTCATAGGTCGACACTCAACCACTGAGCCACACCAGCTAGGGCCAGGGTCAATTTCTAGATTGGGCAAAGTGCAGTGTGGCTGTTCTCCTAGGCCAGTGGTCGGCAAACTCATTAGTCAACAGAGCCAAATATCAACAGTACAACGATTGACATTTCTTTTGAGAGCCAAAAACCGACTTCTGCGCATGGGCCACGAAGTTTCATTCGCACTGTAAGTGCGCGCCCGCAGGTGGTATTTTGTGGAAGAGCCACACTCAAGGGGCCAAAGAGCCGCATGCGGCTCACGAGACGCAGTTTGCCGCTCTGTTGACTAGTGAGTTTGCCGACCACTGACCTAGACTCTCGGTTCCAATAATTACAGGCTGTTGTTGTTCCTTGTGATTAAGCCCCTATCCCAGTGGTCGGCAAACTCATTAGTCAACAGAGCAGTAAACTACGCCTCATGAGCCACATGTGGCTCGTGAACCGCAGTTTGCCGATCACTGTCTAGGCCTCTCTCCTCTAGCATTGTTCAGGGATCCACCTTCTGCCCGACTGTGCTCAGACAACACCATACATATCTGTTTCCAGTGTTTATTACACACACAGCTCTGTGGACATCATGCCTGGCTCAGGACCCTTCCGCTCTGCCTAGATTACTCTCACCTCTCATAGACACCGTCTATTTATCATCGTGTCTCCACAGAAGTTGCTCCCACCACCCCTCACTGCGAGGAACACCTCCAGGTCTCCCTGACTCTGGTCCACACGGGACTCGGCTGCAGCATCCTGGCTGGCCGCCCCCAGCCTGCCCAGGGAAATGGCAGGAATCGTGTCCTGATTGATGTCTCAGTGAAACGCCAACCCTGGGCTGAGCAGAAACAGACAACATAGAAAGAAAAGGCAACTCCTTGCTTTCCAGTTTCTCTCCTCCGGCCATCGCCACCTCTCACCTGCCGCCCTGGGCTGTTTCCAGCCTTCCTCCCCCACCAGCTCCCGCTCATGCCCCCACCTTCCCAGGTCAACCTTGGACCCAGGCTTATCTTCATGGCACCTGGGCTGCTGTGCTCAGCCTTGCCCCTGACTCGGGATCTTGTTTATTGTTTCCGTTGGGCTGGCTTCATGAGCGATGGGAAACTCAGCGCAGCAGCCACTGAATGTCACACCCACGGAGGCCGCACATCAGACAGTTCTGAACTGGCATCTTGACTACAAAAACAACTGCTTCTGATGCTTTGCGGCGATAGCTGCACGGTTGGTTTCTTCGAGTGCAGGTTCAGAAGGCTCATTGCGTGTAACAGCCCTCTCCCACTCAGCATGGGATGTCAGTAGTGATCAGGGGTGACTCAGATGGCCTCCGGGTTGCCACCACCCTCGGCTGGTGAGGCAGGAGGACCAGCTGGGCCGTTCTGCTGCTCTGAGGGCCACCCAGCCCTCACTTGCCCTTTGCTATACTCCAGTCACGGAGGGCCCCTTTGACAAATGCCTTGGGTTCCCCCAAAAAGAACTTCTACATGTCCTAGCTGGTTTGGCTCAGTGGATAGAACGTCAGCCTGCAGACTGAAGGGTCCTGGGTTCAATTCCGATCAGGGCACATGCCGGGTTGCGGGCTTGATCCTGCAGTAGGGGGCGTGCAGGAGACAGCTGATCAATGATTCTTTCTCATAATTTCTCTCTCTCCCTCTCCCTTCCTCTCTGAAATCAATAAAAAAATATATTTAAAAAAAAATAAAGAACATCTACAGACTTCAATCACTCTTTCTCTCTTCCCTTCCAACTCTCTCACCCTAGGCAAGGCCAGCAGGGATCTGAGCAGGACCCCCTTGGTGTCTGGGAGGAGGCGGAGGTTTGAGCTTGTCCCAAGCAAATCAATCTCTCCTCTGCTTCTGCTCCCTGCCCACTTCCCAGCATCTCCTCTCCTGCCCGGAACCTGGACCCCGTCCTCGGCCCTTGTCCAGGCCCAATGGCCTTGCAGCGTTTCATGTTCCAAAATCACATTGAGTCACTCCCACATCCCCTTTCACTCACCGTCTAATCTCCTGACAGTAGCTATGAGGACATCACTGGCCTGTTTGACTTTTCCCCACTCTCCCTGGCTCTGCCTATTCTAGAAGCTTCTGAACTCATCTTTTTTATGCCTGTTCATCTTATCAGAGGAAGCCCCACCTGTTATCTTTGCTTCCTAAGGATCCCAGGATGGAACCCGCAGCCCACTCCACTCACAGGTGGAATGTTCAGGACCCTCGCCCAGGGTTTTCTGACACACATCTATTTCTTTTAATTCTCAAAACAGATGTATTCGGTTTTAAGTAACAAATACGTGCGCTAGCGCCTTGGAAGAGGAGGTTCTGTGCTGACAGCCAGCAAACAGTCATTTGTGTGAGCTCCACAGAAGGTTGGGGATGCCCCCCCCCCCCCCATCTCTTCTGCACCTGTGTCGGACTTGCTATTCTTGATAAATATTAAAATGTAGCACAGTATTTGGCAGATGAGCTTGACTGATAAGTTCAACCCACTACCAGGAAGAAATCAACATGTAATTAACCAAGTGGCATATAAAAGCAATGACTAAGCCTCCCCAAACAGAGCTTTGGGTGTGAATCCCATCTCTACTTGTTGCAAGGAAAGAAAACGGCTTAATGACAACCACATCTCATATTTGAAGAGAGCACACCAAGCAGCCATCCCCTTGAGTTCAGCAACATTCCCACGGTGGCCTTGAGCTTGGGAGAAGGAGGATTAAATTGCCCAAACGGGCCATGTGTCTGTTTCAGCAATTCCGCTTTGCCACTCGGTGACTGGGAAACCTAATCCTAACTTTACACAGATAATTCCTTCCGAAGTTTAACTACCCACACCCGAAATTGTGGTTGAAAGTAACCATTAAGCTCTGGAAGACAACGGCTACTTCCGGTGTTGGGTGTGTGTTTTCAAGTTGATATCCAGGGCAGGAAAAAAGAAGGGTTACAATCGCGAGTACGTGAAACCCAGAGTGTATCCTTGTATTATTATTCACCACTGCATTATTTTCCACATGAGCAACTGTAAACCTACGTTCGCCTCACCCTGTATATGTGTATTTATTAACATGCCCAAAGTTGCCTAACTCTGATCTGCCCTTTAGTCACACCCATCTTCCAGAATGTTCTTCTCTACCCCTCACAAAATTTACCTGACTAGAATTCTACTTGCTCAAGACATTCTGCCCCCCTGCTCTTGAGAAAAGGTAACCTGAGATTATGTATTAATGAGTGGCGCCTACCTGGTAAAATAAACATTTTAATGAAGGATTCCTGAATATCCGTGTTTCCCAGTTTCAGGAACCTGTGACACCAGTCAGCACCCCATAGGACACCTGCTTACATAAGGAGACCTCTTTATACCTGACCACATTCATAGACGGCTATTTAGTATACCTCCTTTCAAAGAAAAGTTAAAATATGTATGTAGCCAATATTTTGTCCCAATGAAAATAGCTTTATTGCTTTTTTGTGATTACATAAAAGATATGTGCTAATCGTTATTATTTAAAACACTTAATATATTAATATAATTTTATATATTTCTCTCTGTATATGTACATGTCTATATAACTTTACACCCTTGGGATCTCTTAGTACTTGCTTCAGTTAGTTGTAGACACACTTTAGAAGGCTTTTCCTTTGTCATTTTGCTTTGTTTTGGTGGGGGAGGGAATATTGCCTTCCCCACCCCCAGGTAATCAGTGTATGGTGTGCATCCTTCCATTTCTTTCCCCATGTTCATATATGCATAAGTAAACATTCATACATATACATGGAGTTTTGGTGTACGGTATCTTAATGTCTTTGTTTAAGAATGTTCCTCTCACCCTGGCCAGTTGGTTGAGTGGCCGTCCCATGCACTGAGAGGTGGCTGGTTTGATTCCCAATCTGAGCACGTGCCTGGGTTTCCAGCTCGATCCCCAGTGGAGGGTGTGTGCAGGAGGTAGCCAACAGATCCATGTCTCTCTCTCTCATCAGTGTTTCTCTTTCTCCCTCTCCCTTCCCCTCTCTCTGGGATCAATGGAAACATATTAAAAAAAAAAAAGAATGTTCCTCTCATCTACCACTTACTATCATTGTTCACCAAATTGAAATCAACTTAGCATTAATTTGGGTGAAAAAATAGTAGTTTCAAGGGAACTGTAATGAGGTAGGAGGTTGGGGGCGGCATTGTAAAGCCTCTCTGTCTCCCTTGGACTCCATTTAGCACATTCTCTCTCTAGACACCTCAGTCATCTCCTCTGAATCAAGAAAGATAAAACCCGCGGCCAATCAGGCTTTACCAGGCTTCTACTATGGGACTGACCAATGACGTCATCAAGCATTGGGACCACAAACAAGGGACTTGCTGTTGGAAGGTCTGAGTTTGCATACTGGTTCTGTACATTTAATGTCTATGTGACCCTGACAAGTGTCCAAGTCTCATCTCAGTTTTCTCATCTGCAAAACGGGAATCTATATATATATAAAACCCTATGCAACCGGTCGACTGGTCAACCAGTTGCTATGATGCGCACTGACCACCAGGGGGGCAGACGCTCAACACAGGAGCTGCCAAGCAAGAGCAACTTTGCAGAGTGTCCTCTAGCACTCCGGGACCCCTCGGGGGATGTTGGACTGCCGGTTTCGGCCCAATCCCCGCAGGCCAGCCCAAGGGACCCCACCTGCCAGAGGGACCCCGCTCACTCTGCAGACACCCTTCGAGCCCTGGTGCCACCCCAGGTGTGGCTGGCTGGGGAGGGACTGTGGGAGGTTGGCTCCAGGGCGTGTCTGGCCCATCTCACCCAGTAGCGCCCCGCTGGCCTCCTTTCAATGTGCACAAATCCGTGCACTGGGCCTCTAGTATTATAATAAATCTCACAGAATTGTCATGAGGACTAAACAAGGTAATACATGTGAAAGCATTTTTAAGTTATAAAGTGTATTAGACAGTGTGGGAAATATAAAGTACAAAGTAATTCTTACATAAGGGACTAAATTTTATCCAAATTGGTAAGATTAACACAGGGTGTTTCAGTCCTGGGGCAGTCGGTGGTTAAAGGGTAGGGCCATATACTCTCATGACCAAGGCCAGTAATTCCTCTCTTTCCAAGGCCAGATAAGAGATGTGCCCACACAGACTGTACCAGCTTCGTCCTATTGGTAAAGTAACACCTTCCCATCTCCTGATCCATGAAAGACTCAAAAGGGAGGCCCTTAGCACCTGTAAACATATTACTACACATATACTCAGACCTATCACTTTCACTGCTAGGAATTTTTTAACAGCTTTACTGAGATACAATTCACAAATCATAAAATTCACCCATTTAAAGTGTACAATTTGATGGTTTGAGGTATACTCATAAACTTGTACAACCTCACTACAGTCTAATCTTAGAACGTTTTTATCAACCCCTCCCCCCCTCAAAAAAAACAACAACACCTAAATCCACTATCACTTTTAGGAATTTAACCGATGGACATACAAAAAAATTCTTTTTGCCAAAATATATATATGCAAAGATGCTTACTATGAGAAGATATTTATATAAGAATGAAAAAAAAACCACAAAAAAAAACCATACAAGGTGTTCCTTATTTGGGACTTTTAATAAAGTGCATTGCATCTATATGATGGACTACTATGCAGATATTAAAATGAATGAGGTATACTATATCTATACATGGTGGCATGGGAAAATATTAGAAACTGCATAATTCTATGTGAAATAGGTCACAGGAGCTCTTAGACTAGATAAAACTCTATGGAATTCTAGCAACACGTGGTAAGGCAGGCCTGCCAGATATTCTGCAGGCCTGTGAAGATAACCTATGCTCTCCCTATACCGCCTCCAAAAGTTTACAAGAACGGCTCAGTATCTATTTCCGATCCTAGAAATAAGAGTATAAGTGGTAGAAGAATTTCCATTCCAGTGATTCTGACCGTTAGAAATTCTGGGATTATCAGTTTTCAGAAACTTGGGAACATGTCCCTTGTACAGTTTCAGAACTGCACAGGGAAAAGGCCATACTGATGCAACCCAATTCTCTTTCAGTGGTTTGCTTCTTTAAGGTATGCATTTTGCAATTAAGACATGTATAGGTTCCAAGAACCTCTTGACACCATTCTCCCCCTCCTCACCCAACACCAGTTAGGCCGTAAAACAGAGTAGAGAAGAAGGAACCTCATTGGAGATTTGGGATTATCGACTTGTCCTGCAGCCCCTGCCTTTTGCCCTGGGGGCATTGTATCTATTCTCTGAGAGTTCTTGACCTCTTGGGATTCTTCATTCATATGTGCCATTAGACAGGGCTTCATTACCTGTCTCAGGTGTTGGGCTTCTCCCATAGTCCAGCATATAATGATACAAATAACTAAATTATATAGTTGCTACCTGCCAACCAGGAAAAATGTGACATCCAGCTAAGGGTAAGATCTAGACTAGTGGAGGCTTTCCATAACAGCACAAATGAGGTTTATAGAAAGACATTAAATAATAACTAAGGCTTAAAAGTCAAAACATTGAGCAAACCTAATGTATAGTTGTATGAGTGTGAGAGATGTAAACACATATTAAGCAGGCAAATAACTACATAGGCCCTATTTTTTCTATGTTTGAAATGACTGCAGGGATAAACCACATAAGGTCCAGAGTGTTCATAGTTCCTGGGATTTTAGTTCTGTATGAAACTAAAAATACACAAGTATTGTGCTGGGTATTTTGGCACATAATCTTTCTAAATCTCTTATCTATATCTGTATCTGTATCTGTATCTATATCTATATCTATATCTATATCTATATCTATATCTATATCTATATCTAGAAAAGGCTAAGTGACTGTCTGACCATCCAACCTTCCGACTGGCCAGTACATGTGACGCACACTGACCACCAGGGGGCAGACCACCATAGGCAGATGGACCAAAGATCTGGGAACTCTGGGAGTAGCTGCTGGCTACGCTTCCCACGCTGGTGAAACTGAGCTGGGTCTCCTCACCTTCCAAGAGTTTCCTGTAAGCTGCAGTGTCAATGTCCAAAGCCATCTTCACATTGAGGAGGTCCTGGTATTCTTTTAAATATCATGCCATTTCACTCTTTGTAGTTCTCAACTCATTTTCTAATTTGTTGATTGTGTCCTGCATCGCACTAACGTGGGAGTTCTGCTTATGCTCCAGCTCTCGCAGCTGCTTTCCCAGAGCTTCGTTCATGCCCCGGCATGCTTTGATCTCCAGGGTCTTGGCCTTTCAGACACCTTGTCCTTGGCAGCGCACACCCCGTAGGTGTTCTTGGCAGTGCTCTCGGTCAGCATGGTGAAGCAACTCTTGTACCATTCTTCTGCATTCTGCATGTTCTTGGCAGCCAGCTTCTCATACTGGGCGCAAATGTCCTTGAGCGCTGCAGAGAGGTCGGACTTGGAGAACATGTCCATCTCCACGGAGATCTGAGCGTACTGGATTTGTGCCTGCAGCTCGGCGATCTCCTCTTCATGCACCTTCTTCAGAAAGGCGATTTAGTCCATCAGGCTGTCGGTGTGCTTTTCGAGCTCAGCTCCAGCGAGAGCCGCCTCATCTGCACCTTTGCGCGCCTCCATCAGCCAGCCCCCTGCGTCATCATGGTTCAGCACCTGGTAGCATGCCTGCAGGTTGCTCCCAGTCCCTTCCAAGCCCTGGTGCCTGCTAACTGCCCACTGCCCTCTCCTCGCCAGGGACAGGACTCGGTGGGCCAGGGCACAGGCATCCCATTTTAATTACAATGTTCAACCCCGGCCTGCTCCACCGGTGTCCACAGGTGGCCCGGGGGCAGACAGTGATCCCAGAGACACTGGCCATACCCCCCTGCCCGGATCCCCAATAGCGACCTGGACCCTGTGGGCGGCGTCAGGCGCTGCCCGCCCCACCTTCCGGGTCTCCAATCGCAGCCTGGACCCCGCAGGCGGTATCACGCGCTGCCCACCCAGACTGCCCAGTAACCAATCGCAGCCTGGACCTCGCAGGCAGCATAAGGCCAGCCCACGGGGCCAGCCCAGACCCCGATGGCGGCCTGGACCCTGCAGGCGGGGTCAGGCGCAGCCCACACGGCCTGCCTGGTTACCGATCGTGGCCTGGACCCCATGGGAGGTGTCAGGCGCTGCCCACCCGGCCTGCCCGGTTACCACCGTGGGGCGCAACCCCTCCCCACCCCACTCCCCCGCCTGCCTTGTTACCGATCGTGGCCTCGATCGAAATATCATGTTCTTGTATGTGACTTTTACATGAGCTGGGCAATTCATGCGAGCCATGATCATTTAGTTAAGAAACACTCAATAGGGTGATGAAAGAATTTAAAAATTGAATACAGAAATGATGCAAAGAAACTGAGCCCACTTCAGTGTACCCCACTGGAAATGATCGGTGCTTTGAGTGAAGCTGGGAGTAATGGGAAATGAGATGAACCTCCTAACAAGCACCAGCAGTTCCTCCATCCGGTAATACTGAGGCCCTCCCCTCCTCCCCATCCAGGCCTGAACTCTTGTAAAATGCTCCGCAGATTCAAGCCAACACTTCTATGGCCATGGGAACCACTCCTCCGGGGGCTTCTTGGTGGAGCAGTAATGGATTGCTACAGTCCACCCATCTGCATCGAGGGCGTGCTGTGCCTGGCAATAATCTCCACTGCCCTTCAGAAACTCCATAACCGTGTGACCAAGAACACCACAGAAAGAACCATGTTTACTCACTGAAGGTTGTGGCCTAGTCATACAACCGGTCCTGACAGCGGTGGTGGAGGCAGCCGCAGGGCAGGGGGAGGCATTGAAAGGGGGGAAGGGGGGAGAGCCGGTGGCGGCTTTGCAGAAGGCGGCAGGGGCACCAGACTCTGCCATTGAGAAACAGAGTGTGGAAAGAGAAGCGGGGGAAATGAATGCAAAGGAGAGAAGAAGTAAAGATGAGATCCAGTAGGGGTCGGCAAACTTTTTCTGTAAGAGACCCAGAGAGTAAATATTCTAAGGCTTTGCAGACCGGAAGATCTCGACTGCGACCACTCAGCCTGCTGTTGCAGCTGGAAACCAGCCAGAATCCATACCTAAATGAATGTTTGTGGCTGGGTTCCAATAAATCTTTAAGGACACTGGGAAAAGTTTCATGAGTTTCAATAGTATCCTATCTAATAAAGAGGGAATATGCTAATTGACCATCACTCCATCACAAAGATGGCTGCACCCACAGTTGAGGCCAAGTTCCCATAAGGAGCCTTAATGAGCAATCAGCAGGGACCTGAGGCTCTGCCCTCCCCTGCCCCCGTGGGGCTTGACAGGGGACCTCAGGCCACATCCCCCACCCAGCAGGACTTGACAGGGGACCTCAGGCCATGCCTCCCGCCCTGGAGTCAGGCTGGGGGACCTCAGGCTGCTTCTCTTGCCCCAGCACCAGGCTGGGGGACCTCAGGCTGCGCCCCCACCAGGTGGGGCTTGACAGGGGACTTCAGGCCATGCCCCTTGCCCCAGCACCGGGCCACGGGTCCTGAGGCTATGCCCCCTGCCCAGCAGGGCTTGACAAGGGTGGGACTGGCCAGGTCTGGATCTAGCCCAATGTGGGGTGGGGGGGCGGTTGAGTCTGGGTCTCACACGATTTTGAGGTGCATGTGGGTGGGCGGGGACTTGACTCTGGGTCCCGTGGTGTGCCCCAGACTCTGACAGGAGGAAGGTTTTCATATACATTTTACTAATTTTCTTTCATCTCTGACACTTCTATTATAAAGGGCAAATAGCAATATTAAATTATTTCCTCTAATTAATCCTTTTTAATGTGCATGAATTTTGTGCACCGGGTCACTAGTAGTATTATATTGACTGATGGTTTGGTTAGTTTAAAAATAACAATAGCCTATTTAAAACTCAATTAATATATATATATATATATTGATTTCAGAGAGGAAGAAAGAGGGAGAGCGAGATAGAAACATCAGTGATGAGAATCATTGATGGGCTGCCTCCTGCATGCCCCACACTGGGGATTGAGCCCACAACCCCGGCATGTGCCCTGATCGGGAATTGAACTGTGACCTTCTGATTCATAGGTCAATGCTCAACCACTGAGCCACGCCAGCCGGGCAAAACTCAATTTTTATTTATTAGTCTTTCTACACATTTCCCTAGCGAGCCATTCTGGGCATCAAAGGGGACAGGCAATGACTTGGCTCACTCCTGACAAAGGAGGAGACAGGTGCTGCCGAGAACCCTTTTGAAGTGCTTGCGGGCGGGGCGGGCAGGCAGCCCTGGTTGGTGCTCCTGTCTTCCGGCATGTGGCTATAAATCACCCGCTGACACTTGGGCTTTTCCAAGACTGGTAGGCATCTCGGTGCTTGCTCTCACCCACCTGCTCTATCGGAAGGAAAACCTCCTACTGGGGTGGAGGCATTGTTTCCTGGCACCATGCCTTCTCTCCCCAGTTCTGATGAGCTGATTTTCTTTGTGAATGGAAGAAAGGTAAGTTTACACAATAAATTAATATGAACTTCTGCACACCAGAGACAAAAGCCAAGCTAATTTCTTTTCACTCCTTAACCTCTGCCTTCTGTCTTTATCAAGCCATACTAGTATGTACTGGTCTGAACTTGAGCATGGGTCATTCATTCAAAGTTTAGTGCAACATTATGAAAGCATGGGGGCTTTTGCTTGCCTTAACTTTTCTTTTGGACAGTAAGGAGCTCCCATTTGTATTTGTTGGATTACAATGGGAGTGAATTCTGACCCAGGTTATGAAAAACTATATTAGCTCTACTCGAGTTTACCGATGTTATTTCAACAGAAGGCACATGTGACATTAAGGATGCTAATAGCAAAGAATGATTTTGTTTTGCCTTCATACATCCACTCAGGCTGGTCAATTAGCCCAGAAACTGAAGCAGCTCTGCTGAGCCATGGGACAGGGAGGCTGCTGTGTTCCCTGGGGAAGAGGTGCAGCAACTCAAATGCTCAGTTGTCCTCAGGCCTGTACTTGAATGAGCAAAATGAATAAGTAAAATGTTTGAGGTGCTTTGAGACAATTAGGTGGGGGGAAAAAACTTATAAAATATTAAAATAGAAAATTGTTTTGAAAAGTCATTTGGTGTTAATGATTTTGCTTCCCAAGCCTCAGATGTACGGCATTACCGATGTTCTTCCCTCAAAGAGGAGACACAACTTTAATCATGGCAAAAATTCTTGGGAGTGTTGCCTGTCAAATAGCAGGGAAACAACATTTTTAGGAAACCCGTGAACTAAAGAACAAAAAGTGAAAGAGAAAGAAAAGAACGAAGAAAAAATCTGGGTTTAGTAATACTGCTTACCAATTGGTCAGGATCTTGCATGACCTGAAGCCAACTGGCATGTCAGAAGAATAATTGCTGAGTAGACAATTCACAGGAATTCAAAAGCTAAGAACTTTTCTGAGTGCAGGGAAAACGGGGCTTTGTTGCTTTGCAGTTGCTGGGAAATGAAACCATTTATCCTTTAATAACACATTAGAATGATTTATTCCCTCTCCAGGTCTCCCAATCTTTCAAATTCATAACTGATATTTTGGTATTTTTCCCTTTCTTCGTTTTACAAATTTCTAAGACAAGTTGTAGATGGCAAATAAAAGGGGGGAAATATATGCAACTCTTTGAAGAAATCGGGTTTGCTGTTATTTTTGTGGTTGGTCTTCTTCCCTTTAGACCCAGGAGCGCAGAGTTGAGCGAAGCACATTCCTCCACCAATGGCACATCCTCATCACAGTCTGGACAAGGCTCTTCTTCTGCTTTATATTGTTTTCTTTTTTCTTTTTATTTCTTATTTTCTCCTCCCAGATGCATCCACTCTTGTGCATATACCATACATCCTTGTCATATACTTTCAATATAGTCATTTAGAAAGATAGGTGTATCCTTGAAATATATGCAGCTGACCCTTGAACAATACAGGTTTGAAATGTGCTGGTCCACTTATATGTGTGTGTGTTTTTCAATAAAGACTTTCAATGTATTTTCCTTATGATTTTCTTAATCACATTTTCTCTAGCTTACTTTATTGCAAGAATACAATATAAATATATATGTATATATAACATACAAACGATGTTTTAATTGACTGCTTATGTTATTGGTAAGGCTTCCAGTCAACAGTAGTCTATTAATAGTTAAGTTTTGGGGGAGTCAGAAGTTATACATGAATTTTCAACTGTGCAGGGGCATCAGCCCCCCCTAATCCCACATTGTTCAAGGTTCAACGGTACAGTGTTTGGCTTTGCATGCGTGTGCTTATATTCTTAAGTAACCCAAGTGAAGTTGTGATTCACTTTACAAAGACTTATACATCCCCTTCTATTTCTTTTGTGACTCACCGCTGTTTTTGAGATCTATCCATGTTGCTCTTTGAACCCCTGGCTCATTATTTCTGCATGTAGAGTTCTCCGGGCTGTGTACATCCTTCACTCTGCTTATGCTGTCCCCCGGTGATAGACACATGGGATGCTTCCAATTCCCCACTACATGCAGTGAACACCCTACCATGTATTTCCTTACCAACACTGGCAAGAAAATCTCTCAGTGAGATTATGGCATGCCAGGTGGCTTTCCAGAATCCTGCACAAGTTACATTTTCCCACCGTTGATTGCATGACAAGTGCTGCCTTCTTAACAATATACAATTTGCAAATCTATGATGTACCAACACTTGATACAATCAGACTTGCTAAACTGTGCTAATCTGATGGGTGTAAAATGTTCTCTTATTGCGCTTCTCCCTTGCTTATCTCTGGATATTGGTAAAGTTGCTCCTTTTTTCATATACATAGTAAAAAGAAATCATTTCCTAAGTGTCTATAAAGTACCAGAGGAAACAGAAGGTACAAGTACAATTTTGTGAGTGCAACTTATGGTATGACCAGAATTTTTCATATGATTACTGTAATATTTATCTATTTTTAAAATATATTTTTATTGATTTCAGAGAGGAAGGGGGAGAGAGAGAGAGAGAGAGAGAGAAAGAAACATCAATGATGAGAGAAAATCATTTTTTTTATGTTTATTTTTTTATTTTTTTAAATATATTTTATTGATTTTTTACAGAGAGGAAGAGAGAGGGATAGAGAGTTAGAAACATCGATCAGCTGCCTCTTGCACACCCCCTACTGGGGATGTGCCCGCAACCAAAGTACATGCCCTTGACCAGAATCGAACATGGGACCCTTGAGTCCGCAGGCTGACGCTCTCTCCACTGAGCCAAACCGGTTTCAGCGAGAAAATCATTGATTGGCTGCTTCCTATACTCCCCCTACTGGGGATTGAGCCTACAACCCAGGCATGTGCCCTGACCGGAATGGAACCATGACCTCCTGGTTCATAGGTCGATACTCAACCACTGAGCCATGATGGCAGGGCTGAAATGTTTATTTTAAATGGCTGGGAGTGCTATATACTTGAGATGTCAGAATTGCAGTTAGCATCCTTTCATTACGTTCCCAAAGTCTAATCTTGTTTTCTCCTTCATTTGGGCCTTGATCCTTCCATGTCATAATGGGTGCTGAGCTTATCTCTGGCTCTTCAGATCCTCCAAGGATGTGGAAGGAAGCTTGGAGATATGAGGCATTTATTAAAAATAATGTGGTTTGTTGTTGTTTTTCGTGGGGTGATAAAAATACACACACTTTTAGAAGAATAATGTCCTCTTTTTTGTTGTTGCTCAGTGCTACACTTCCAGGCGACTTTCTCTTCAGTTCTCTCTAATCTTGCCTGACTGTACCCAGTCAGGGAGCTGCTTGGGCAGGGAGGGCAGACAGCTTTCATCGCATGTGTCAGCTGTGATCTATTGGCGGCAACAGCCTGGCATGCAACGTGAGAGACAGCACAGCGATTGATGCTCCCTTCTGCTCTTCCCTCACCTGCTGGCACCTGCATTTCACTGAGGAAGGATGGAGAAGACAGGGGTGTCTCCCTTAAACCCACTCCCTTCTGATCTTATGACTCCCTTAGAAAATCTTCTGCAGCTAACCTGTTTTGTGGCTTTCTGTAGCCACTAGTTCTCTTGATCAATTTTGGAACCTGTGTATCCATTTCCCTAGATGACTAAGGTAAAACAATCCAGAATTTACACTTGTCATATGTGTTACCAAATTCAGAGGCATTAAGATGATGCTCCATCATTTTTTCAAAATTCTGGTTCCAAGTATTGTGCTTCCTTTGCTGTTGTTTTGTCTTTGGACGCCATCACCTATCAAAAACATGCCCCTACACAACAGGTAGAATTGCCATGCGTTCTGGTGTTCTCTTCCTGAAGCTCTCCTCTCGCTCCACAATGTAGGTCGTAGAGAAGAGCGCCGATCCTGAAATGAACCTGCTGTTCTACCTGCGGAAAGTCCGTATCCTTACGTTTCGCTGTAATCCGTCTGGACTGGCTGGTAAACAGTGAACACGCTAAGACTTCTGAAGAAAGCCGCCCTGTATTTGTTCTGGGTCAATAACCTGGTGGCCAATGTGTAGCGTCCAGTTGGAGTTCAGAGAATGCATCCAGAAGGGATAGATGTGTACTTTATTTGTTGTGTTTTTCACCTGAGCACACAACCAAAAGACCCCTCCAGGGAACCACGAGGGTCCACGGGGAATAGCTTTGGGAAATAACTTCATGACTTTTGGGGCCCACGGTCACCCAGATGGCGGCTCCATGTTCAGGCGTGTGAAGGTGAAAACGCCTGGCCAATTGCTCAGGGCAGCATGTCCCTGACAATGGTTTCCCACCAGCACATTTCACTGACTTGGCGCGTATGCCTTTTCGTAAACCTTATTGAAGAAAACAAGGTTTTATAAACACTTCAAAATTCCAAAGTCTAGCAAATGCCCTCCCATATCTAGAGCTTCCTTCACCTCTCACTCCTCCGAGACCTTCAGTAGAGCTTCGATAAAGATTCAAAAAGTATTTCTTGGTTTTGGGTGCAACTATAAAGGGAGTAGCATGAGGGCATGATTCTGGCCCTATATCTGTCTTTTTCCCTCCCAACATACACACCTCAATGCATGACTTTATTTCTCCCTGTTCTTCCCTTGCCAAGTTTATCTAATAAATTATGTGTGCTGGAAGCCACCTTGTCTATGGAAACCCTTGCAATATAGTTTCCTACCCCATCATTTTCCTCCTCTCATCAATATATCTACCCCTATTCCACTCACTATTCCAGGAACTGTACAGCTGACTGGGCAGCTGGGATGGACAGAGTGACTCCATGGGAGGCTGTGACCTTGGGAAGGAGTGAAATAGTGAAAGAAAGATGGGATGGCTCCCTTGGTTTCTTGTGTGACTGGGTCCCATTCTGGCAATGACGCCTGAGTCAGGCCCCATGTCAGCAGCAAATTGGGGTTTTGTGGGAGCCTGAAGTTTTTATAATATTGGAGACCTGCCTTCAGGGAAAAAATATAAAATTAGCAATGTAAATTAGGTACAGGGCCCTGGAAGGGGCCATGGGAGTCCTGTGAAAAGTGCTGGTGTATGCACACGGGGTGCTGGCTCTGGCAGAAAATCCACTATTTGTGAATCACCCACTTGAGGAACAAGTTAAAAATAAGCCTCCGGCCCAGTGGGTGTGGCTCAGTGGTTGAGCATCTACCCAGGAGTCAAGAGGTCACCTGTAGATTCCCGGTCAGGGCACATGCCCATTTGGGGGCTCAATCTCCAGTAAGGTGGGAGGGGCGGGTGCAGGAGGCAGCTGATCAATGATTTTCATCACTGATGTTTCTTTCTCCCTCTCCCTTCCTCTCTGCCTAAAAATCCATAAAAACGTATTTTAAAAATAATAAGCCTCTGACTCCATCCCAGAACTGTTGACTCTGTAATCAGAGGTTGGGGCCTGGACGTCTCAGGTGAGCCACATATACTTAGAACGACTTCTTTATGCCTTTAGGCACCAGGAAGAATGAACAGAGGAGGACACTGGGGAGATGGGAAATGGGAGGCTGGGGCAATTCTGCCTAGAGCGGCTTCCGGCCATGTTTCCTTGGGAGTCCATGCATGTTCAGCTTGCTCCGAATATCGATGAATTTCTTCATTTAGGAGGTCTAGAGAAAGCACAGAGACGTCTGTAGTGAACGTAGAAGTGCTATAAAGGGAAGTGGTAGGGTGTGCGATTTTGACGCTGGGTAAATGGGAGGTGGCAGAGCCCGGAGGGAGGATTTGGCCTGTTGTTTGCTTTTTGTGAGTTTGTTTTCCAGCTACAAGCCCAGTTCCTGGAATAACGAGTGGAATAGGCGCAGATATATTGGCTGGAGGAAAATCATACAATAATTAATGAATAAGGATACAAGAATAAACTGTGTTTCATGTACTCACCACTGTAGGCCTGCTTTTGCCCACCCCCTGTGTTTTATCTGGCAACCTACTTAAATGACGAACTTTAGGATGAACTGACAAAATATGGAAGGAACCGTTCGAGGCAGGCACCTCTGGTGCGAGTGGACGAAGGAAGCATCAAACTAGCTGTTTGGTGACCAAAGGACAAAGCTGCTAGTTGCACCAACTGTTCGTTTTTTCATTCAAGGAAATGTTAACACTTGCATCACAAAGCTGTTTCACTTCGGGAGTGTACTGACCCAACCCAGTATTACATCTCTAAGATGAAGTTAGTCTCTACCTCTACCCAAGCCAAGTATGAGCTCCACCCATGAAATCCTTTTTAAACCTCAGCCAGAAAAGCTCCCAAGCCAATTCCAGCAGATTCGTACAGAACAGAAAGCAGGGAGTTTACATAGGCTATTTGTTCTCCCTCCGTGGAAATATGCAAATGCTTTACAGAGGAAAAGTACACAGTGGTTTTTGACATGACCAGCTCAGGAACCATAGTTATTAAATTAATAGTCCCTAATCCCATAAGAAGGTAAAAGCATTGCATTGTTGAGCCAGAGAAAGGCAAGTTTCCCAGGGGGATTTTTCTAAGTTTTGCACACACCACCACCTCCACAGCAATAACGTAACCTGAGTCCAGAGTCCATGATCCACAACTCTGGATTTAACCGGCTTTTTCCTTCATTTGGATGCAACCCCTGATCTAACTGGCACGAGGCTGTAGTCTTCACGTACTCCACGTAGTGGGACTGTCCAGATGGTGCGCTGCAGAAATGGTAATATGTTGAGTTGCAAAGTGTTGCCCTAGTCCCTTCGGGAGTGCCATCTTATTATCTCCCAAAATATGAAAAAAAAAATTGCATTTAGAAATGCATCTGGAAAAGAAAGAAAATTTCTTCTCACCTTTACCAATGCGCTCCTTTACATGCAAAACTGGAACTCTGAGCAAGGAACTCAAGAGAACATGTTACTTGTCAGCATCCGCGGAAAAGGAGTGTAAAAAGCAAAGGGGCCCAGCCTGTGTGGCTCAGTGGTTGAGTGTTGACCCAGGAACCAGGAGGTTACTGTTCGATTCCCAGGCAGGGCACATGCCCGTGTTTCAGGCTCAATCCTCAGTAGAGGGCATGCAGGAGGATCAATGATTTTCTCTCATCGTTGATGCTTCTATCTCTCTCTCCCTCTCCCTTCCTCTCTCTGAAATCAATAAAAAAAATATTTAAAAAATAAAAGCAAAGGGCCTGGGCCCCTCTTTTCCTTGACTCGCTTCTTTCCAGTCCACCTCACAGGCACCAAGTACGGCTGTGGGAGTGGAGGCTGTGGCGCCTGCACTGTCATGGTGTCAAGATATGACCCCAAGACCAAGAAGATCCGGTATCCTTTGTGTTGGCCAGGGCCATGCTTGGGTACATCTGGGAAGGTTGTGGAGCCTCCCACTTTGCTGTCCATATTCACGCCTCTCCTCTCCCCAGGTGTCCATGGCACTCACACAGCTCTGGGCCTGCTCTCTCTGCAGCTTCCTGAGTTCCATATCTTTCCCATGGACTTTCTTCCCATCAGATTATATTTAATTGGGCTAGTGTGCAACCAGAGTATTTGTATTTTTAAAGGCTTTGCATGGCTGGGAATCACTGGGCTTAACTAACCCATGGTGGTTTATATAAGGCAATATATCATCTTATGATCAGTAAAACATTTCTTTCCCTAGAATGGGGGGGGGGGAATAGAGAATTGAGGGTCTCTGGGAGGCCCTACACAAAACGCTTTCTTATTCTATTTTTCCATTTCTTTTTAATATCCTACACCAGCCACATGTAAGTCCTTTCTTGAACACTTCCAGAAATTTATGGTTTTATATCTAGAGTTCTCTGTATTCTCACGGAAATACAGTCTCGTGATTCTCCCGGACCGACATTACTCCCTGAATTATGTTACCCACTCCCTATGATTCCCAGGTGTTCTCCTTACACAGTTCTATCACAGTCATTATCCAGTCACCGCATGCCTGGTGCCCATCTGTTCTCTGTATGGGGCTGCTGTCACCACGGTAGAAGGTATAGGAAGCATCAAAACCAGGATTCACCCCGTGCAGGTAAGAGTGTATTCTGATTGGGACCAGGTGTTGGTATAGATATCCCACATAGTCCCACGTACTCTAAATAGGTCACCAACTGGGAAATCCTTTGTGTTTTTAAATTCGCATTTTGTTAGATTCCATGCTTCATAGCTAGGGATCTTTTCAAAGATTGGTGTATAAACCAAGATTTCTTCATTAATTTTAATATATCTTACTTAGCTTTTCAGCCCCATCCTTGCCCTAAACTAAAACAAGGACAGTTCAGTCTTATGAGAAAAGAAAATGAGATAGAAAAGCAGAAGTTTATAGAAGATAACTGGTTGTCTACCACATTCAAAACACTGAACTCTGAATGAGAGGCTAATTGTGTGTACAAGTACTCCCCACACTCACCAAATGTCTCAGGAGAAAGTGAGCACCCAGGACTTTTTGAAGAAATGACGATGCTATTTGCATATTCTAGCATAGGAACTGCTGCAGAAGTTGTTTTAAACGCATTGTATAGAAAGAAAATTATAAATAGCCATATTTTCCCTTGACATTCTTTCCCTTCGAAAACTGTGCTTGGAGAATAGAGGCCAAGAACGTCCTCTGACAGTGTGTTACCATTGATGGGTATTTGGTTACAGTGCATGTCCTTCAACCATAACTTTAATGACTTTTTGATCTTATTAAGATCCTACCTCATACCTGACTCATCGCCTTAACAGTTTCAGAAGCACTTCATGCTGCAGCCTATCAGATTTCTTTCTCTCCAGTCACCTTTCAAAATCACACTTGACATTCAATATTACATTAGTTTCAGGTGTAAAACATAGTGGTTTGACATTAATGTAACTTATGAAGTGATCCCCCTGGTAAGTCTAGTACCAGCTGGCACCTACAGTTATTACAATATTATTGACTATATTCCCTATGATGTACTTTACATCCCATGACTATTTTGTATCTGCCAGTTTGTACTTCTTGATTCCTTCCCCTTTTTCACCCAGTCCCCGAACCCCCGCCCTCCCATCTGGCAACTGTCAGTTTGTTCTCTGTATCCATGAGTCAGCTTCTGTTTTGTTTGTTTGTTTTGTTCTTTAGATTTCACATATAAGTGAGATCATATGTTATTTGTCTTTCTCTGTCTGACTTATTTCACTTACATAATACTCTCTACGTTCATCTGTTGTCCAAATGGTAAGATTTTATTCTTTTTTAAGGCCAAGTAATATTTCACTGTATATATGTACCACGGCTTTTTAAAAATTTTTTTTAAATCTTTATTGTTGAGATTATTGGTCCCTCTTTTTCCCCCCTTGTCCCCTTCCACCTGGTTCCCACCTGCCACAGGCCTTCACCATTCTATTGTCTGTGTCCATAGGTAATGCATATCCTACATAATAAAAGGGTAATATGTAAATTACCATCACTCCGCTATGCCCACGATTGGGCCAGCAGGAGGCGCAGGGGGAGGGACTCGGCGTGGCCTGGGTGGCTGATTGGGCTGGTGGGCTGCTGAGCTCGCGTCACCATGGCTGTGCTGCGGCATAGAAGGGGCCTCTGGGGTAGCGAGCCCACGTCCTGCTGTGGACCATCAAAAGTGGGGAGCTAAAGCGGGGGAGCTGGCTGTCTGTCCGCTCTGGCACCAGGCCTTTCGAAAGCCTCCTCTGCACTGGAGGCTTTTGAAAGGCCTGGTGCACCAGCAGACAGACAGCCAGCTCCCCCTCGATCAAAAGCGGGGAGCTGTGTGTCCGCTCCAGCCCCAGCGGACCTCCTGCCATCAAAAGCGGGGAGCAGGCTGCTAACAGTGTCCGCGGAGCATGCTAGGCTTTGCGGGGCAGTGGATATGGCCTGGATGGCAGGTTAGGCCTAGGGGACCCTACACGTACATGATTTAATCATACACTGGGCCTCTAGTATGCATATAAGATCTTTGTTTAATCACTTCCCGCCCTCCACTCCTCTTCCCTCTGAGAATCGTCAGTCTGTTCCATTTCCATGCCTCTGATTCTATTTTATTCACCAGTTTATTCTGTTCATTAGATTTCTTATTCATTTATTTTGATTTTTAGATTCAATTGTTGATAGGTAAGTATTTGTTGCCATTTTGTTGTTCATATTTTTTTTTCTTTTAATATATTTTATTGATTTTTTACAGAGAGGAAGGGAGAGGGATAGAAAGTTAGAAACATCGATGAGAGAGAAACATCGATCAGCTGCCTCCTGCACACCCCCTGCTGGGGATGTGCCCGCAACCGAAGTACATGCCCTTGACTGGAATCGAACCTGGGACCCTTGAGTCCGCAGGCCGACACTCTATCCACTGAGCCAAATCAGTTAGGGCTGTTGTTCATATTTTTTATCTTTTTCTTCTTCTTCCTCTTCTTAAAGAATACCCTTCAACATTTCATATAATACTGGTTTGATGGTGATGAACTCCTTTAGCTTTTTCTTGTCTGTGAAACTGTTTTTCTGACTTTCAATTTTAAATGTTAGCTTTGCTGGGTAGAGTAATCTTGGTTGTAGTTTCTTGCTATTCATCACTTTGAATATTTCTTGCCACTCCCTCTGGCCTGCCTAGTATTTTTTGTGAAATCAGCTGACAGTCATATGGACATTCCCTTGTAGGTAACTAACTGCTTTTCTCTTGCCGTTTTTAAAATTCTCTCTTTTTCTTTAGCTCTTGGCATTTAAATTATGATGTGTCTTGGTGTGGTCCTCTTTGGGTTCCTCTTGTCTGGTATTCTCTGTGCTTCCTGGACTTATAAGTCTAATACTTTCACCAGGTAGGAAAAGTTTTCTGTCATCATTTCTTCAAGTAGGTTCTCAATAACTTGCTCTCTCTCTTCTTCTGGCATCCCCATAATGTGAATATTAGTACACTTGAAGTTGTCCCAGAGGCTCCTTACATTATCTTCATATTTTTGGACTCTTTTTTCTTTTTGTTCTTCTGGTTGGGTGTTTTTTTTTTGTTTGTTTGTTTGTTTTTTCTTCTTCATATTTCAAATCGTTGATTTGATTCTCAGACTCCTCTACGCTACTGTTGAATCCCTGTATATTATTCTTTATTTCAGTCAGTGTATGCTTAATTTCTGACTGGTCCTTTTCCTTTTTTTTTTTTTTTTTTTTTTTTTTGCATTCTCATTAAGATCCTTGAAAGTCTCCCTAAGTCCCTTGGAGGTTTCTAGAAGATTCTTGAGTAACCTTATAACCATGGTTTTGAACTCTATATCCAGTAGTTTGTTTCTTCCATTTCTTTCATTTGTGACATCTTTCTTTGTCTCCACATTTTGGCTGTTTCCCTGTGTTTGTTTCTATGTATTGGGTAGAGCTGCTATGTCTCCTTAAGTTGGTAGAGTGGCCTTGTGTAGTAGGTGTTTTATAGCGCCCAGTGACTCAGCCTCCCCAGTCACCTGAGCTGGGAGATCTAGGTGCAGTTTTGTTGTGTTGAGACTTGATTGCTATTGGTGTCACTGGGAGGAATTGACCTCCAGGCCAATTGGCTGTGAGGACCAACTGCAACTGCAGTGGGAGAGCTGCTGTGCAGGAGACACCCCTGTGGAGCAGGACTTGCTTCAGTGGGGTTTTGGTGCTCACTGAGTCTTCCCCTTGAGTGTGTTGCTTATGGATGTGTAGAGTTGTAATCTGGTATGGTCTGACACTGACCACTGGGTACACTGGCTCTTGGGTCTCCAAGGAGGTGCAAAGTCAGCTACTACCTGGGCCACCCAGCAGGAGCTACAGAGAGATCTGCAGATTTCTCCTTTGTATCAGATTTGGACGTGCCCAGACAAGGCCCAGCTGTGAAGCAAGGCAGGCTAGTGGTGGTGCCAGGTTTTGGGCTTTTTATTGATAGGTTTGGGGCTTCCTGACCCAGCTGCAGCTTGTTTGAAATTTTAACCGGAGCAAGGACAGGCCATTCATATGCAAAAGCCGCTGCTGACAGCTTGAGTGGGGTTGTAAATTGGATGAGGCAGGGTCTTAGGGAATCACCAGGGTGGAGCAAACAGAAATCGCTGCCAGTCAGCCCTGGCCCAGAGGTCCTAGCGTAGGAACAATGATCTGTGCAGCACCTCCATATGGGAGAAAGCCGTCCTGAGTTCCTGTCCTGATACCAGACAATCCAGTTCCTCCTGGTATGTGTCTGTGTTCCCCAGAGCCTCGCCCTGATGCTGGAGCTCAGAGGAAGCAAGACCTTGTAAGTTCAGTTTGTGGTGCTGGCCTTTTAAGAGGAACAGCTGGGTCTCCAGCAGCTCTGTGTCACTGAGCCCCAATCCACACTGGTTTTTACAGCCTGTAGTTTTTACTGCCCATAGGAATTTCTTTTCCCAGCTCTGGGACCCTGGGATGGGGGACCGGTGTGGGGCTGGGACCCCTTGCTCCTTTGGGCGACCTCTGCAAAAATGATTAAAAAGCGACCCATGTGGGTGCCGGACCAGCTCATTCTGTGCCTCCGCACCTCCTACCAGTCTCAGTGTGCTTTCTTCTTTAGTTCTCTAGTTGTAGGACTTCCGTTCAGCCAGCTTTCCAGTGGTTCTGGATAATGGTTGTTCTGTATTTTAGTTGTAATTTTGATGTGGTTGTGGGAGGCGGTGAGTACAGGCGTTTACCTAAGGCCACTATCTTCCTACTTTGCATATATTGATTCTGTACCACAAATATTTATGCACTAGTCCATTGATGGACATTTATGTTGTTCCCATATCTTGGCTATTGTAAATATTGCTGCAATGAACATAGGGCTGCATATATTTTTTTCAAATTAGCATGTCACGTTAACAAATGCAGTCTTCATTTCAGTAATTGTATTTTTAACTGATTTTTTTTTATGTTTGATTGTCATTCTAATGTTTCTTATCTCTTTGTTGAAGTTCTCACTAAATTCATCCACTCGTCCCCTAAGTTCATAGAACATCCTTATAAGCAGTGTTTTAAACTCTGCATCTGGTAGAGCTCTCCATTTGTTGAGCTCTTTTTCTAAAGTTTTATCCCATTCTTACATTTGGGACATTTTTCTTTGTTTCCCCAGCCATGTTGGCTGATTCTCTGTGTTTGTTTCTGTTTTAGGTGAATCTGTTACATCTTCTGGTCTTGGCAGAGTTGCCTTATATAATAGGTGTCCTGTAGGGCCCAGTGAGGCATTCTCCTTCATCACCTCAGTGGGTTGTCTGTGCCCTCCTATTATAGTTGAGCTTTCATTGCTGTGGCAATGTCAGTGGGACAAATTGACCCCAGGCTAACTGGCTGTGAGGAATGTCTGTGACTACCGCAGACAAGCTGTTTTTCAGGGGCTGATTCCATGGAGTGGTTTTGCTTTAGCAAGGTTCTGGTGCCTGCGCTGGCCATCCTTTGGGTCTGTTGTTTGTGTGGATAATTGGTTGGTGTTCTGGTGTGGTCTAAAACCAGGTATGATGGTTCTGGGACTTCTTGGGAGGATCTCTGGTGCAGACCAAGTCACTTGCTATGCCTGGCCCAAGGCCACAAGGTAGAAGCTACAAAGTGATCTGCAGATGGTTGCCACCTGTGTTGGACTTGGAGGTGCCTGGGAGAGGCGAGGCTGCAAAATGAGGCCGGCTGCCCCTTGTGCCAGAGGTATGAGGCATGCTGGGGCTAGATGCTACTTGTCTAGAGTTCCTGTGTCTCTAAGATATTTTAGGGAAGTCCACGGGGTAGGCCGAGACCTGTTACTTTAAAGAGGTTTCAGGCTTGTGCATAGTTGGGTAGGGCAGGTTCTTAATGAATCATTAGGGTGAGGTGAACAGTGTAATTAATTGGAGAATCAGATTTGGAACTATCTGCACCAGCAGGCCGGGCAGGAAAAGGGCTCAACATAGGAACAATGGTGTCCACCAGATGGCTATGTGGGAGGAGAGCTCAACCAGGGAACAATGGTGTGCACTCCAGTATTTCTGTTCAAGAGAGAGCCGCCCCTCCAGCCCTCATCTGAAGCCAGATGATTCAGGTGCTCTTATGTCCCTGGCACTTTTCAAGCTGCTATCCCTTTGCTGGAACTTGGGGCAAATGTTTGTGGGTAAGTAAATCTGTGCTCAGGCACTTTAAGAGGGTGCCTGGGTCTCCAGCACTTCTCCGTCTCACTCAGACAGAACCCCTGCTGATTTTCACAGCCAAGTATTGTAAAGACTCCTCTTTCTGGCAACTGGTACTCTGGATATGAGTCTGGGATCCCTTGCTCCCTCCACAGCCAAGGTACCCCACCCTGTTCTTAACCATCATAGGTGGGTGTTGGATCAGCCTGTTTTGTGTCTTTGCCTCTCCTACCAATCACTATGTGGCCTCTTCTTTAAATCCTTAGTTGTAGGAATTCCATTCAGCTAGTCTTCAGGTGGTTTTCAGTGATGGCTGGTTTATAATGTGATTATAATTTTGATGTGGTCATGGGAAAAGCCAAGCACAGCATTTTCCTACTCCACCGTCTTGACCAGAAGTCTCTCTCAAATATTGATAGTACATATGCTGGATTTGTTCAGTAGTGCCCTGGAATAGGCTCATACTGGCTTGTGAGAGCTGATTGTTAAACTTTCGGGAATTTTGTGAGCCATTCTTTAAACACAGCCATTATTAACAATGAAACTATACAAACTTACAATTAAATGAGTAATGATAAAAACAAAGGTAATAAATATCATCATTCATCATCTGTTAATTATTTCACTACATTTACTGTTGTTTATACCCTTAAGATTATTTGTCTATTATATCTACTTGGTGGAAATGCCAAAGAATGGTATGCCACTGTACATCTCTCACCAGATCCGCATTCAAGGACATCACATCGGAAGCCTGACACCAGCCCTATAGGAAATATCTGCACAACTGAAATTGGTAGAAACTACAAATCAGGGATTTTTTCCCCAGAGACCCAGTTGTTAAGATTGACCACCACATTTACAGCCACATTTTATATTCCACATCTGAAACCACACAGCCACATTTCCCTTTAGCATTAGAGCAGTGTCCTTTTTTAAAAATGGTTACATATGCCATGGTTGCATTAACATCATTATTTTTTTTCAATTACACTTGATATTCAATAGTATATCAGTTTCAGGTGTACAGCATAATGGATAGACATTTATTTAACTTCCAAAGTTCCCCTCAAGATGATGGAGTAAGTAAATACTATGCTTGACTTCTCCCCAATAGGTCTAGTATCCACCTGACACCATATATAGTTATTAAAATATTATCGAATATCTGTCCTTTAAGTTTAGCCATAGTTGAACTATGTGGCTTTCATCTCAGGGGGTGTGCTGTTTGAAAAATGTTGAGCCAGCTGGTTGAGCACCATGCAAGGGACACGTGGGACAGAGTCACACAGAGGAACCCAGAGTCACGTCTCCCATCAACATCTTCATGGCATAGATTGTTTGTATAGAATGGATGAAGTAAATTGTTATTTCTCACTCTCTTTTATTTCCTGTCCAGGATAAGAAACCCAAAGGCTTAATGCATAAATAATGTACCCTTTCCTCCTAGGAAAGACTTGCCAAGTGCCATGGCACACAGTGTGGCTTCTGCAGCCCAGGGATGGCGATGTCCATCTACACGCTGCTGAGGAACCACCCAGAGCCGACCCCTGAGCAAATAATGGAAGCTCTTGGAGGTGAGCCTTCTTGGCCTTCTGCAGGCAAGACCTAAGATAGGAATGGACCAAGTAACTAGAGAAGGAGGTCTCCTCCATGGAGAGAAGTTGTGGCTCAGCTTTGGGCTTCCTCTTTACTACCTCTCTTCACCCAAGTCCTTTCCAGGAAGTGCTGCCTTCATTTTGTCAGTAGAGAGGCCAAGAACTGGGGCTATATTGGTTTTATCACAAAACTTTCCCCCTTAATAGAGCCCATTGTCCTTCTGCAAAGCCATTCAGATGGGCTGTTTACAACACTTTCAATAGAATCTTTCCTAAAAGTGGAAATCTGGGCAGTATCGAAGAACAAGATTTAGTTGTTAATTTGTAAATTAATCTGTTAGGATCATTCATGAATTCTACTTACTTATATTAATTTTACAAAGAGAATAGGCTTTCAGATACTTTACAGTTTTATGTTCTGGTTGGGTTTATTATAAGATCAAAGAGGTCATAGATAGCAATTACTTATCATAATAAGCTTGGTGATGAATGCAATTTTCTTTTTTTTAATATATTTTACTGATTTTTTACAGAGAGGAAGGGAGAGGGATAGAGAGTTAGAAACATCGGTGAGAGATAAATATTGATCAGCTGCCTCCTGCACACTCCCTACTGGGGATGTGCGTGCAACCAAGGTACATGCCCTTGACTGGAATTGAACCTGGGACCCTTTAGTCTGCAGGCCGATGCTCTATCCACTGAGCCAAACTGGTTAAGGCATGAATTCAATTTTCTATAACAAATAGCTGTCAAGTTTAAGTGAACAAACACAATTTTCTACAAAAAAAAAGAGAGCATGTCATGTTATCAAATGTAGTCTTCTGTAACAAACATAGCTAGTTTCAAAGTAACTGGTCACTAGTTCTTAAGAGAAAGCTGTAGGAGCAAATCTCTGAAAATTATAAGAAAGGTCTTGGTCCCTTTCAATAAAAAGACCTAGACAGAAATTCAGTTTTATGATGAAAAGATGTAGACTAAAACAAAGTTAAAATTCAACATAAATTTTATGGTAACTGATATGGAAATATCCTCTAATAGTTTTCCTTGTCTCTCAACAACTTTTTTTTTTTAATATATTTTATTTATTTTTTACAGAGAGGAAGGGAGAGGGATAAAAAGCTAGAAACATCGATGAGAGAGAAACATCGACCAGCTGCCTCCTGCACACCCCCCACTGGGGATGTGCCCGCAACCAATGTACATGCCCTTGACCGGAATCGAACCTGGGACCCTTCAGTCCGCAGACCGACGCTCTATCCACTGAGCCAAACCGGTTTTGGCTCAACAACTTCTTTACTCAAATTTTTCCAGATTCTCACTAAGTACTAAAACTTTAGCCTATGGTTTCAATTATAATTTTAACCAAGCCTGAATAAATTTGAACAATAGATAATCTTTGTTCAGTGAAATAACCCACACTAATGAGGTATATAGAGTTTTGAAAAATCAGATATATTGTGATTTTTCTTGCTTTTTTTTTTTTTTTTTTAATATACACAATCTTATAGCAATGGAGTATTTCCTCCCAGATTCTATGCCTGTATTTCACATAGCGACCACTATGAGACTATGTTATAAAGTCTGGTACAAGATCTATTTTTGAAGAACATCTCTGTTCCAAAGAGTGATTTTGCTGGTTTGGGAAGCAAAAAAGAAGGAAGGAAGGAAGGAAGGAAGGAAGGAAGGAAGGAAGGAAGGAAGGAAGGAAGGGAAGGAAGGGAGGGAGGGAGGGAGGGAGGGAGGGAGGGAGGAAGGAAGGAAGGAAGGAAGGAAGGAAGGAAGGAAGGAAGGAAGCTAGGAAAAAAGAAAAGAATTTAATTGCTATTATAACTTTCCACTGAAAACATGAAGCACAAATATGCAATATATTTCTATATCATTTGTTAAAAATTGATCTCTTCTTAATCAGGTAATTTGTGTCGCTGTACTGGATACCGACCAATTATAGAAAGTGGAAATACTTTCTGCATGGTAAGTTAAAATAAAGAATATGTATAGAAATTTTTTCAACTGATTTAATTGTTTCTTAATCTATATTTCATTTTCTTCAATAGAGTTTGCATCTATTGAAAAGCAAAATTATTAAAAGCTCAGTATATCCTCTATGCCATGTCTATAAGCTTTGAAGGAACATGTGTGAAAGAGAATTAGTGAGCATGAAGGGAAGACACAGAGGAGGCTTAAGAAGAATAAACCTGGAAAGACATGATGGGAATGAGTGCATGGAGTTGCAGTAACTGGACAGCGCAGTATCCTATGATCCTAAAGAGGAGACATACTTTCAACAGACAAGGTCTCAGTTAGGTGTTTTACCAGCACCCATTTTTTTATGGCAAAAATTAATTATATATAATTTTGATTGACCAGAACAACTCAAGGTATACAAGTCACACAGAGGAACCCAGTTAATAGTTAATTCCAAATTCTAAATTTTTTTAAAAAAGAAACTACTGTTAGGCCAGTACTGAAGAATTCAAAAAGCTTTTACAAAGCTACAGGCTAGTTTATTTTAAATCCTGAGTAAAATACTATTTAAATTGAACCATATGAATTGCCAATATTCCACCATTTTTGACCCATGAAAACAACAACTTCATGTGATTCAACCCAATACTATGTAATTATTTTCCTGGAGGTGAAATCTATATAATGATAGGTATTGCTGTCTCACTCACTCTGGGTCCCCACATTCAGACATTTACAGTTAGTTCCTTTATTGTGCATAGTGTGGTCACAAAATCCAAATCCCTTCTTAACTCTGCAGGAAATGACCTTACCCAAGTCCTCCCCCGAGACTTGACTAAAAATATAAGCCACCACTTTCGCTCTTCTTAGTGTCAAAAACTGTGCACACCTATTGCAAATTTAATCTAACAAACCTCTTTGGAACCTGTTTCATTTTCCTAATTTAACAAACTCAACCCAGCTAGTATGTGCTAAAGCAGGAGCTAGAACCCAGGTCTCCTTGTCTCCATGTATGAAGTCACACTAGTGGCCTGTGAACGGCCACAGATGCAGGCTGTGTCTGTACATGACAAGGGCAGACAGGAATGAAATGATCCACCTGCAAGTTGCAGTCCCTGACCAGTGGACTCAGGCCCAAAACACTCCTTGGGTTCTGCACGAAAGGTCCTGAAAATTAAGCTCAAATGGTCTGGGACTTAAATTATCCAAATAACCAGAATAGCTACACTAACATGCAAATAAACTCGGGTTTTCCGTTTCTTTAGATATGTACGTAGCAGGTCTTCAAGGCAGTCTGCCTTCCCACGGCTTCATTAAAGGTCCACGCTGTCTGACCCTTACACAGAAAAAGAGCCTTTTCATTTTGTTTTGTTTTAAGTTACCACCTTACAACTACACTCCATTTACCTCGCTTTTAGTGGGAAGCCTTAACTGCTGAACAAACATCCCTCTAACTCTCTTCATCCTCCCCCGAGACTTGAGAGAGACCATAACAAGACCCTACCATGTTCGTGTTCCTGCCATTTCTCTAGCTGTTCAGTGATTGAATGCCTTGTTCCCCACCCCAGCCCATTACAGAGTCCTGAGGGCAAGGACACACTCTATGACCTCCTCCTGTGGGGCCTGGGCACTGCCTGGTACTCGGGTTAGAATTTAAAGAATCAACCAATGATTTTGTTTTAAACTGCATTCCTTCCAAAGGCATCAACTGTCTGTCAGATGAAAGGATCGGGAAAATGTTGCATGGATCAAGAAGAAAGGTCTTCTGTGAAGGGACAGGAAAAGGTAAGTATTGGTGCATTTCCCCTGCATTTGGGTTTGACTGAAAAATACCCACGTAGATCCAAATGTATTCACGTTTTCTACTCTTTTCAGTAAATTCAGGGCATATATAGCCTTCAAAAGTCCCCCAAATGGGCAGGCCCTTGACTTTCATGAGGCCAATCACCACAGAAGGCTGTCCTCCATCAGAAGCATTGCAACTTTCTGTGCTAATCTGGGTTTACCCACCCTCTCACCCCCAATCAGGCAATATAAGCAGGGGTGCCTCTTTATGCTCATGACAAGTACGTATCTGCAAATAACACTTGAGACCCAGCACAGAAGCTTAAAACCCAACTCCTGACACCCAAAGAGCCAGCCTGAGCTGAGTAAAGCTGCCAGGGGCTCCGTCGTGGTCCTCCGAATGTGGGGAGAATCCCACTGGGGACACCCTGGGCTCTGGCACCCACCCTTTGTGCCTGAAGTGTCAGAGGGTCAGGCCCTAACTCTGAAGTCCCACAGTTAGAGGCTCCTGTGCATCTCCCAGTAACTCTGAAATTCCACTTGTATTTTATTTTGTTTTGTCGAGATATGTACCAAACTGTATAATGAAGACGAATTCCAGCCCTTGGATCCATCCCAGGAACCTATATTCCCTCCTGAACTGATAGTAAGACACTTTACTTTTGTTATTTCATAACATAATGTGGTATAAGCCTTTTGTATTATCCGGTAATCTGTGGCATTACCGAGCTTTAGACATTAGAAGTTGGAATTGTGTCCACTATAATAACCCCTTTTCAGGAACTTGTTCAGCTCCATTGTAAATAATTTGAAGCAGATAGTTTAGAGGCGTGGGGCTGCCAGGACCTCAGAGGTGCTTTGGTCCCACCCGCTCCGTTGAAGGGTCTGAGCTCAGAGCTTGTAGGTGACGTACCCAATGTCACACAGTTACTCTGTGAGATACGTTTAAGGCATTTTGTAAAACTGGTAAAGTAAGATTCAAATGATACTTATTATGATGGGATTAAATTATTCTTACAATTCTCTGTGATTTCAACTCAGGTGGGAGAGAGAGAGAGAGAGAGAGAGAGAGAATATAAACAGTGCGATAGGCCCATCATTCTATGCCCTGGAGAGAGCATGAGATAAGGGATATAATTCTACTGGCTTCTCAGAGTCTCAGTTCCTCCACACCCCTCAGAGTGTGAGAACAGGGACACGCCTAGTATTTTGCGATTATATGCATACATGTTGATGTAGATACACATGTGTATAAATACAGAGTTATAAAAACATCCACATATACTATACCTGTTGGATGATTTAAGGCAGTGGTCAGCAAACTCATTAGTCAACAGAGCCAAATATCAGCAGTACAACAATTGAAATTTCTTTTGAGAGACAAATTTTTTAAACTTAAACTTCGTCTAACCCCACTTCTTCAAAATAGACTCGCCCAGGCCATGGTATTTTGTGAAATAGCCACACTCAAGGGCCAAAGAACCACATGTGGCTCATGAGCCACAGTTTGCCGACCACGGATTTAAGGGATGTTTTTCAAGGGTAACTTGACCTATAAGCAATTTTTATCCTAAAAAAAACCAACACCTAATCCCCAAAATGAGGCCCCTCTGAGTCACTCTTGGGACAGAACTAGAGTGAGAAGCTGGGCCGTTTAGACACTCATCATACCATGCGGCCTCCTCTTCACACACTTACTTCCAAACAAGGTCTGCTCTACTCTACATGCAGGCATTGACGGGCAGACACCTATTATGATGTTTAATGCCATGGTGCCCACACAAAACTTACAAATCTAGTCTCAAACAAAGCCACCCTTTCCTGTTCGTTAGAAGTTAGGTCTCATCAGAAAGCTAACATGGCCAGTGGGCCATTTGGACACCCAGAGCAGTGTATATCCTCATGGCATGCAGCCCAGCAGCCTCACCTGAGAGTCTGTGGCTTTGCTTCTCTGCAGAGGATGGCGGAAGATCCAAGCAAGAGAAGGCTGACGTTTCAAGGGGAAAGGACCACCTGGATGACCCCTGTGACCCTCAACGACCTCCTGGAGCTGAAAGCCAACTACCCCAAGGCCCCCCTGGTCATGGGGAACACCACAGTGGGTGGGTGTTTTAAAGTATGTTCTTTAGGTAACCCAAACTCCGGTGTCTCTTTAAACTCCTCCTAAATGCAATTCATCTTTACTAATGGACGCCTCTGCCACTAGAATGCTTTGTTGCTTTGTTTTGCAAATGTCATTTTTGTCACCATTTTCCCTCCTGATTATCTGTAGGCAACATCTAGTAACACCCATTGACTTCCTTTCCTAATTGCTTTTCTCCTTAAGGACCCGGCATTAAATTCAAAGATGAATTCCATCCAGTTTTCATATCTCCATTTGGGCTTCCAGAACTGTATTTTGTGGACAGCACAGACAATGGTACGCACCTTCTTTTTTTTAAATAAGATGTAATGATTGGCTGTTGGTGGACTGTTCATTATATTCAATGGGCTGATTTGAGCACTTCATAGAATATCTGCTGACCTCATTTATTCATTCAGAAATGCTTATTGAGCATCTACTCTGTTTCTGTGAGCTTTTTCAAACTAATGCACTCCCCTCAGCTGTGTCACTGAGGACTGCATTGTCATAGGAGCCATAATGGTGGGAAGATGCCACGTAGTTCAGCCAGGTACGGGGAGACTGACTGAATAAGAAGACTTAAGACATTGGCTGGCCGGTAGGAAAGCGTCTTGCTAGACATTCTTTTCTTTTTTTCCTTCACCTGAGGAAATGTTTTTTGTTTTGTTTTTTAAATATTTTTATATGTTTTTATTGATTTCAGAGGGAGAAAGGGAGAGGGAAATATAGAAACATCAATGAGACCGGATCATTAATTAGCTGCCTCCTGCATGCCCCCTACTGGAGTTCGAGCCTGCAACCCCAGCATACGAATCAAACCGTGATCTCCTGATTGACACTAAACTTCTGAGCCACACTGCCGGGCTGTTTTTATTTATTAGGGGGAGAAAGAGAGAGAGAGAGAGAGAGAGAGAGAGAGAGAGAGAGAGAGAGAGAAACACACGCCCGGACAGGAGATCTAACCCAAAACTCAGCTATGTGCCTTGACCAGGATTTGAACCCACAACCTGTTGTTGTTCGGGACAATGCTCTAACCAACTGAGCCCGCTAGACATTACTTTCTGATTCACAAATTTGTTTAAGGCTCATCTACACGCACATATATTCACACATACACACACATACACCCCCACACACACACACACACAACCTAGACTACAAAATTTTAGCTATGAACAATAACCTTATTTATTTCACGTTCTTTTCACAATTTAGCAAGTGCTTTCATATCTCATTTCTCTTTATCCTCACAACCCTGGGAGGTATACATAGCAGGTAGCCTTGGTATCTCTGTTCTCCTAAAGGATTTGTAGCGTTAAAGGCTGAAATAACTTCCCAACTTTGCACAGCTATCACTTGGTTAAGTCAGGACTAGATCCCATGTCTTCTTACTCTCAGTCAAGTACTCTTTCTACATGGCACCAAATAAGGCTGCCTGAGAAACATATCCCACCGTCCATTACCAAAGCTCAGCATCTGAATGGAGAACACGTTATAGGAGCTAAAAATGCTATGTAAAATAGGGTTCTCCCCAGTGAGTAAACAGCAATCAAACGGAAAATTGACTGCTTCCCCTATGACCTGCTAATCTGAAGTCAGTCTGCCCATTCATTCTTTTCACCTTTTACACTCCCAGGAAGAGGTGGAGCAGGGAGGAACCAGGCTGATAGAGGAGGCGGTGGGAAGGAAGGTTGTGGAAGTACTTAGTGAGGGGGGAGGGGCAAGGGTTGGGGAGGTAGAGCTTGCAGAATCGAAACCAATGTTTCTCAATCTCTTTATTGCTGCCTCTCAAAGGGGCAATAAAATTTTTTTCTCTAATCATCCCTCCATGAAATCTAAAACCACAGAGACAATGTATCTTTTTATGTACAGTACTAATGGCCTGGTGCATGAAATTCGTGCACAAGGGGGGTGTCCCTCAACTAGGCCTATACCCTCTCCAATCTGGGACCCCTCGGGGGATGTCCGACTGCCAGTCTAGGCCCGATCCCACAGGGACATCCCTCTCACAATTCGGGACTGCGGGCTCCTAACTGCTCACCTGCTTGCCTGCCTGATCGCCCCTAACCACTCTGCCTGCCGGCCTGCTTGCCCCCAATTGCCCCCATGCCAGCGTTCTCGCCCTCAACTGCACCCCCCGCCAGCCTGATCACCCCCAACTGCCCTCCCCTCCTGGCCTGATCACTCCTAACTGCCTCTGCTTCAGCCCCGCCACCATGGCTTTGTCCAGAAGGATGTCCGGAAGGTCTCCCAGTCTAATTAGCATATTACCCTTTTATTAGTATAGATATAGATCAGCACTTTATACATTAAAAAAAAAAAAGTTTTTTTCACCCCCTTGGGGGCAGTATTGCCCACTTAAGAATACCTAAACCAGATGACATCACTACTCAAAGCATCCCCTGTGAGTTCACCTGCATGAAACCGGCCCGAGGCACAGGTGGGTGTCTGTTCTCGTTCTGATGAGGGAACAGCAGGAAGTGATGGCTGTGGAAGGAAAACAAGTGGGCAACGCGAATGTGCAGGTCAATTCCCACATGGGCTTACTGAGCTTTTAAAAATCTTATAAAGTCTTGGCTGCAAATTTTATATTTGATCAATACATTCTGAAAAACACTAAATTGGAAATAAACTAATAAATTTCAAATATCTGTGACTGACATACATTAGCATATATGGCACATATGACTGTATACATGACTGAGAAAAAGAATTTGGTACCTACTATTTGGGAATAATGCAAATTGACAGAAATGATCTTGATCTTTGGTTTATGTCATTCTAAGTTAATGTGAAAAGAGAAGATCTATTTGAAAGGTGGCTTCCATGCAGCCCAGGTGTCTTTTTACTTAAAGGTTCCATTCCTGTGGTTTACTTTCAGGGGTGACAATTGGTGCGGGCTACAGCCTCGCCCAGCTGAATGATACCTTACATTTCATCGTTTCGGAGCAACCAAAGGAGAAGACTAAGACCTACCGTGCCCTCCTGACGCATCTGAGGACGCTTGCCGGAGTCCAGATCAGGAGTATGGCGGTAAGTTCTCTAGTGTCATAGGAAATGAGCCATAGGTACAGACAGCCGTACACTTCTGTTCAGTTGAGCAAACATTACTCTGAAGAGGAAATCCAACAAGTCGCTGTTGAATAAATCTCTGCAACGTGAGTGTGAGTGCGTAACTTTGAAGTTACATGAAAATTAAGGTCAAATTTAATTTTGTGTGTGTGAATGAGAGAGAGAGCCCAGAGTGAGAGGGATCACATTGGATGCATGTGGATGCCCAGAGTGAGAAGCAGCATATTATATAACAAGATTATGCTCCTGGAATCTGAAGATGCCCAAATTCTAATCTCAGCCTGTCACCTGTGAGTGGCATGATCTTGGAGAAACCACTTTAAGCCACTGTTTCTCCATTGTAAAAATTAAGCCCGGCTGGCGTGGCTCGGTGGTTAAGCACCGACTTATGAACCAGGAGGTCACAGTTCGATTCCTGGTCAGAGCACATGCCTGGGTTTCAGGCTCGATCCCCAGTAGGGGGCGTGCAGAAGGCAGCTGATCAATGATTCTCTCTCATCATTGATGCTTCTATCCCTCTCTCCCTCTCCCTTCCTCTCTGAAATTAAAAGTAAAAATTAAGGTTCAACCCAATGGCCTGTCTCTAAGATCCGGCCCGGTTCTGACAGTCTGTGAAAGGTGTCTTATCCAAGGTTTAGTAAACAAGAGCCTGCCTTCTGAAACACTCTCTTATGGATGGTTCTCCTCTTAGAGCTTTTCGATGAGGTCAGCTCCCAAACATGTGTATCCTAAATGTCAAGTCTTGGACATTCCCCCAGTTATCTAGCTTCAGCGGTTTCCTTATTATCTGAGATTTAAGAGAAAATTGGTTCAAACCACTACCCATTCCACACACGGTGAGTAGTTCAGTGGGGCTGGGAGGGGGGCACATTTTTCCTAGTTGTCTCTGGCTCCATTTCTGTTGATTCTCAAAATCCACCATATGTTTTCACCGTAGGCATCTTCTATCCCTTTTTCTGGACCATGACTTCCTCTCATCGTCTTGCCTTCTTAGCTCCCTTCAGATGTCCCATTATTGACGGTTTGGGAGAGAGGGAAGAATTCTATTGCACAGCAGCACCGCAAACACTTAGAAAAGGAGTTCCATTTCCGCGTTCTAGTTTCCTCAGGCTGCAGTCTCCATCTTCCCCTGTGTTACAGAACGCTCACTCTAGGGCCAATTCCCAAAGAGAGCTGTCTCCTCGTAACACATGGGAAAGGATTATTTTCTCAGGCAATGAGACTGAATGGAGTCAGGGGTGGGAATCTTGCCCTGTATGTTGCCCGAATCTACTTCACTGCCCCAAAGGTCTGCCAGATCTTTCTATGAAGCAAAGAAGAAAATTAAAAGCTAACACAAGATCCCTGCGTGGATAATTGCTTACCTGTTAAATAGCTAAGTGTAACTAAAAAAAAAAAAAAAATGTCACCTTTATTTATTTAGACTTTAGGAGGACATGTGGTGAGCAGGCCGAATTTTTCTGACCTAAATCCAATTTTAGCAGCAGGAAATGCTACCATCAAACTGATATCTAAAGGTAAGAGACCAATGTTTAAGTATTCTGTTTTATAATTATAACTGTCAGGTAGCTCCTCCCATGAACTATGATGTGGGAACCCAAGCATAACCAACTTTGACTTACCAAATACATATAGGTGATAGCTACATTCCCCTCAAACATAAGGATGAAGCTGAGATCAATTATCCTGTTCTCTAGATATTCTATATCTCATAGATAAGTTATTGCACCAGATAATTTTTCTCAGCTGTTTGGTCACATTCATGCACAGTCCAAAAGCAGTTATCAAAAAATGTCTGAGGTACATCTCAAGTTTTATGGCATATTCAATTTCAGAGTTTTCTAAAGGTGGAATTTTTCTTCTAGGACTTTTTATTTTAAATGAAATCGACTTTGTGGGGCACATGACTCATTACTTCTCTCTTTATTCACAGCCGGTTTAATCCTTGCCAAGGGAAAATATTGTAGTTAACGAAATAAAAGCAATGCATATTATTCATAGAACTATTGTTGCAACCCTCTCTTTGATTAAAATCACATTTAAAAAATATGGTGAATCAAATAAGAAAGTAGGGCAAACTGCTTAAAGAAAAGAAGCTATATCTGAGGCACCCCACCTTGCCACTAGTCCCGCCTCGAGCACTTTGGACAGGTCATCTAACCTCTCCAGACCTCCTCGGGACCTCAGGTTTCTACCCATTTCCCACTTGGGAAACTGGGTTGTTTCCGTATAGCCTTTTCAGCTTATCTGGCCCAACCCTTTCATTCCGATGATGAGGAGCCAGAAGCCCCAAAGGTTCTGTGACTTGCTTAAGGTGACATAGCGTGGAACCTGAAGCTAGAACCCAAATGGTCTGGCCCCCAGCCTGCACTCTGGCTGGGTATTCTCCAATTGGACACGTGCATTCTAATCAAGGTGATTTCTCTGATAGAAGGAGAACGGCAGATTCCTTTAGACGGCCATTTCCTTGAGAGATTGCCTGAAGTGGACCTTAAGTCGGAAGAGATTGTGTTATCTGTTTACATTCCCCACTCTACACAGGTAAGGACTCCTGACCCGCTGCCCACCCAGGGACACCCTGCTCACCCTGAACCCTGTGCAGGAGCCTCAGACAGACTCCAGGGGATGGTGCCATCTCCTTTTCCAACCAACAGCTGCAGGGAGACGATTGGGCTGTGCTCAGGAAGGGCCAGATTTCTCGATGACCATTTCATTTGCTTTCCTATCAGGCCCATCTTGGGCTTTTGTGGACCTTAGGCATTTTTGCCTTCCTGGGTCTCTTTGTTCATAAAGTATGAAATAAAATCAATTACCATCCTATATAACAAAAGCATAATATGCTAATTAGACCAGATGACCTTCCAGACAACCTTCAGGATGAAGCTGGGGCTGCAAGGGAAGCCGGTGCCGGCAGCTGGGGGAAGGAAGGCCTACTCTTGCACGAATTTTGTGCATCAGGCCTCTAATGTTATTACAAAGATGAATATAACCCAGTGTTATATATTCATTGTTATTATATTCATTTTTTCTTTCGTTTTTTTAAAGAAATTAAAAGAAAAACATTTCTGTGGGCCTTCTCTCTGCAAAAAGGAGAGCCTTTTGTGTGAGCAGCTGAATTTTTCGGTTTCAGATAAATATGCATTTTAGCCAAGACTGAGGCAAACTATCACCAATATAACCTCCTGGTGAACTGAAAGTTCATTATCATAAAGTACTTCCAAGTCAACCAACATTTGTTAACCAAATACTTTAAATACAATTTAAAGCCAGGCATGGGCTACATCCAGGAGACACCATGTGAATGTATAAAACATAGTGTCCTGTCTTCCAAGGTCTCTAAATCTCAGAGGAAGGGCTTGAGATAGGAAACAGGAAATGAGTGGACAAAAAAGCTGGAGTGGTTCCTGTGATGGGGAGAGCCCTCCCCTGGTGTTGTTCAAAAGGGAAGGAAAGCATAGGTCAGTGGAGAGAAGGGGCTGGTCATTCCAGGTGGGAGAACAGCATGAGGATGGGGATTGGGGTCAATGGCAGCTGGAGGAGCCCCATGGCATGAGACTGCATGGGAGCTGGAGCCCCATATCTATTGCTTCACCAGGTAGTTTGTGCATGTTCTAGCAGACAACCACCTCAGGAGACTTTCAAGCAAGGTAAACTCTGAATGAAAGAGTTTAAAGGTAAACTCTTAATGGAAGAATTTAAAGGTAAACTCTTAATGAAAGAGTTAAAACTTTTTTTTTTAATATTTTATTAAGTTTTTTACAGAGGGGAAAGGAGAGGGAGAGAGAGTTAGAAACATTGACCAGCTGCCTCCTGCATGCCCCCTACTGGGGATGTGCACACAACCAAGGTACATGCCCCCTTGACCAGAATCGAACCTGGGACCTTTCAGTCCGAAGGCCGATGCTCTATCCACTGAGCCAAACTGGTTAGGGCAAGAGTTAAAACTCTTTCATTAAGAGTTTACCTTGCTCTGAGAGACACTCCACCTCTTGATCCTCCCCCTCATCTCTTGAGGCACCATCTGATCAAACCCAACCTTCTCATTTTAAAGAAAATTAAGACCCAGTTTAAGTCATTTGCCCGAAGCCAAGAGTGGTGATTTGGAGTTGAAAGTAGATCAACATAGACTCTGAAGCCAGACGGCTTGGGTTTGAACACCAGCTCTGCCACTTACTATGTGACCTTGTGTAAGTTACGGAACCTCTCAGTTTCCTCATCAGTAAATTGGAAATGAGTACAGTTACTGTGAGGATTAAATATTAACATATGTAAAACACATGGGCCAGTGCTCACATACCATCAGCACTACAGTTAGTAACAGTGAGAATTCCAGTCCATTCCCAGGGTCCTTTTTATTATTAATAATCACCTAAGTGCCCTGTTTGTCACACAGTAGAGACAAGCACGAACCTTTCTGAGTGTTTTTATTTATTTTTTCTTTATTGAGTAAGGTATTGCATATGTGTCCTTATCCCTCCAGTGGCACTTTGTGTCGGGACTGCGGCTGGCCCAACGCCAGGAGAATGCCTTTGCCATTGTCAATGCCGGGATGAGTGTCAAGTTTGAAGATGGCACAGACACAATCAAGGACCTTAAAATATTCTATGGGCGTGTTGGCCCCACTGTGGTCTCTGCAAACCAAACCTGCAAGCAGCTCATTGGGAGGTAGGTCACAGCACGTCCGGAACACAGAACCCAGGCCTTCCTACTTTAATATTTTAATGAAAATAGCACTTAGAGACTTTTTTCTGATTATAAAATATAGCTATATATTCATTTAAAAAATTTAATTGCTGCAAAAAAAAGGATAAGGAAAATAAAAGTCACCCCAAACCAACATATTTCAAGGTACAGTAATTCTTTTATTGTGTTTCTGTAATAAGATTACTGCACAAATTAATAAAAGTAGGTATAACCTTCAAATTTTCACTTTCATTTAACCTAGAAAGTAAGTAAACATTTCTAATACTGTGTCCTAAAATATCTAAAAATTTCTTTAAACCACATAAAGAAGATGAAATATTCCAAAAGGTTAAATGGCCTTTCTCTCATCACTCTCAATACAGAGAACAGATTGATGGTTGCACCTGGTGGGATGCGGGGGTGGGGGGCAGAGGGAAAGAAGGCACAAATGGAAGAAGGGGGTTAAAAAGCACAAACTTCCAGCTATAAAATGAATAATTCATGGGAATTCAGTGTGTAGCATAGTGCCTATCCTATATATTAAAAGCCTAATATGCTAAGTGTCTGGTCGTCCAGTCGTCCATTCAACCAATCAAAGCATAATATGCTAATGATATGCTAAGGCCGCTCAACTACTCTCTATGACGTGCACTGACCACCAGGAGGCAGACACTCTGACTGGTAGGCTAGCTTGCTGATGAAGTCTGGATGATTGGGACTGAGTGAGATGGGCCGGACACATCCTAGAGCCCTCTTGCAGTCCCTACCCCACTGGCCAACCTCCCAAGTCCCTCCCTGGCCCCTATCGTGCACCCATGGGGTCCCTCGGCCTGGCCTGCACCCTCTCGCAATCTGGGATCCCTCAGGGGAAATCAGAGAGCTGGTTTCAGCCTTATCCCACAGGCCAGGCCGAGGGACCCCACAAATTCATGCACTGGGCCTCTAGTAGTTAATAATACTGTATTATATATTTAAAACTTGTTAAGAGAATAGATCTTAAAAATTCCTGTCACACTCTGGCTGGGTGGCTTGGTTGGTGGAAGTGTCATCCCATACACCAAAAGGTTGTGGCTCAATTCCCAGTCAGGGTACATACCTAGGTTATGGGTTTGATCCCCAGTCGGGGCACATTCAGGAGGCAATAGGTCATGTTTCTCCCTCACATTGATGTTTCTCTCACTGCATCAGATTCTAAATAAAGCAGATGAAACATTTAAGGACATTTTGTGTTGACTTCAAAGATGGATACAGATTGCTCTCCACCTTCCCTTGTTCTATCAGTTTAGTGCGTCTTTGCCTCTTCTGTGAAATATTTGCATTCTTTCCTACTAGACAATGGGATGACCAAATGCTGAGCGATGCGTGCCGGTTGGTCCTGGATGAGATTTACATTCCGCCAGGAGCTGAGGGTGGCATGGTAGAATATAAGCGAACCCTCATCATCAGCTTACTCTTCAAATTCTACCTCAAAGTGAGGCGAGGACTGAATAAAATGGTAAATGACTTCTCTGAGTCTCTGGGCACCTTGACATTCTGAGTGGGAGTTTGCACAGAAAAGGGCTTTCCCTGCCTGGTTTTGATGTCCACCAAGGGTCCTGAGTATGGGGCCCTCCTCGCCCTTCTTTATTCCTCTCCTTCTGTTCTCCTTCACTATTGGGCTGAGAAGGGGACAATCTTGGTATTCTATTTGCCCTATAATTTGTATAACTAATACTAATATGCTTGCAAGTTGACCTTCAGTCACAAAAAAAAACTTCAGTAAGTAAATCATAACATCTCTTCCTTATTTTAAGAAAAAAATTTTTAATAACCCAACTTTAATATTTAAAAAATGTGAATAAGCCAGAAAAGAGGAAAAAACCATTTGTAATCCTATCACCATAGCTAGCCACTATTAATATTTTGGTATGTATCCTTCTAAAACCTTCTTTATGGATGTGTATGTATATATGTCACATATATACACCAATAAGAACTGGTTGCTTATTTCACTTTGTAATATAAACATCTCTCAAAGCCATTAAATATTTTTCAGTGACATTATGACATAAGTTTGCATGTCATGTTTATGGAAAGATTATTTGGTTTATTCCTTATTTTTAGACATTTAGATTGTTTCTAATTTTTTATTAACTATTTTTTTCTTTTCTAGCCTCATTTAAAATGACTTCCATAGCAGTTTCTCAAAATATGGCCCATAACTGAGTGTCCTCTTAATAACTCATGAACTGACTCAAAATTGGCAGATAAATGACTATACCCACATTTCTTTTATGCCTGAGAATTTCACTCTCTTAGTTCAGCTAGCCCTTTTTATTATCATTTTATTAACATTATCATTAGTATTATCATATTCTATTATGTTTTATTATATATCCTATTATCCTATATAATAAAAGGGTAATATGCAAATTGACCCTAAGGGCGGAAAGACCAGAAAGACCACTCGACCAGTCACTATGAGGCGCACTGACCACCTCTCGGTCCCTTTCCCTGGCTGGCCGGCAGGCTCTGATCACCCGATGACGAACGGGGAACCAGGGGTGGGTGGTGGGGGACGCAGCTGATGCCAGGCCAAGGCCTCCGCCAGTCGCCCCAAACACAAAGAGCAACCTGCAGCATGGGTGGAGCCGGCAAGTGGGAAGGAACGGCCAACCTCTTGGAACGCCCCCCACCCCCCTGGTTGGCAGGCCCCGATCAGCTGATGGAGAATGGGGAACTGGGGGTGTGTGGCAGCAGGGGGTGGGTCCAGCTGCCAGCAGCTGGTGAAGATTGCAGACCAGGCCTAGGGACCGTACCCACACATGAATTTTGTGTGCCAGGCCTCTAGTGTGTTACATAATATCTTCAGTATATTAATATCTAATCAGTATATACCTAATATATTATTATATATAACCTATTAAATATACATTTTATTTTATATCCATTACATATTATCATATATTCTCTAAAATATTACATGTTTTATTATGTTATATATTCTATCATTATAGAAGTTTTCAAAATGCAGAGAAGCAAAATTTAAAAAATAATCAACTCTAATCCAGTAATCCTACAATTAACATATGAATACATACTTTTATATTTTTAAATTGAAAAAAATGTGATCATACTATACACAATTTTTTTCACTTGTGTTACATGAGCATTTTTCAATGTCAATAAGTATACTTCTACAAAATTATTTTTAATGACTGTAGAATATTGTATCTTATGGATATACCATAATTTGTGTAGCCATTTCCTTGTTTTGGGGAGTTTAGTTTAATTCTAGTTTCTTCACTAGCACAAATAGTCTGTAATTGGACATCCTTGTAGATAACTCACAAGTGATCTTTGCCTACTCCCTCAGTTGTTTCAGGAGGTTGGCTTGGATTTGAAAGCACAGATCCATGTAGAAGTATATACATATTCCACTCGTTCAAAAAGGAGACCTGGTCATGAAGGGAAATCTTCAATTCCTGGAAATAACATTCACATAAGTAGATGTAGTTATTCTTCAAATAACTGCTGCCAGTCTAGGGAACTTGAAGCTCAAGGCTCTCCCCGCAGAACTTGCATCTAATAACTGAAATATTTCTACATGTTTTTCCAAGCTAGTCACTCAGATTGTAAAATTAAATGTCAAATAATCTTATTTTTAGGATCCCCAGAAGTTTCCTGATATCCCAGAAAATTTCATGAGTGCTGTAGACAATTTCCCCATAGGAACACCCCAAGGACTTCAGATGTTCCAGGTTGGTGGGTAGGGTTTCTGTTTTCTAATAGGTTTATTCATTCAGATGTATGCATTACACATGTATTTCCCCCTTTTCAACAGCCATATTTTGTTACATGTAAAGATAAAGTCTACTGAAACCAGCTGATGTGACCCATTGTCACCCACACACAACTTGCTTTCATGGTTTTAGCTTTTATGTTTTTACTCAAGACTACACAAGGAATTTGATTTTGAATCTCTCTTCTTCACTATTTCCATCTGTCTTACTTAAAATTTCCTCCTTTTCTTGGCCACTGTTGGTCCTTTTTTTAAAACATCACTCAACATTTACAGCTTCTAGAAAATCCTCCCTGCTTAATTAGAGCCACCTTGAACCTCCCAGGAAACTGTTTTCCTTACACCAAGCATATCAAACTCAAAGGCTAACACGGGCCAAATAAACAAGGTTTAAGTTTATGTGGGCCGCAAAAAAACAAAAGCTTCAATTTTCATGGAAACGTAAGTTTATTTCGATAGAGACACACTGCATACAAAGGGCTGAAATAAATGAGTAATTGTTAACATAAAATAATAGAACATTTTAATAAAAATTAATATTTCTTCTTGAATATTAACTTACCAGGCACTGAATAACTGCAAATTAATAAGCGTAATGTGAATAAGCCTATTTTTCTTGTTCTTCAAAGTGAAATATTTCCTGTTGTGCACACCAAACAAGTCAGTCCAAGACTAATGACGTGGCAATCAGCTGCTAAAATATTCGCCACTAGTATTAGTGGAGAGAAATGGTGCGCCTGCGTATAAGGGAAATGAATGCAACACAATTATAGTCATCAGTCATTAGCAAACGTTGTAGTTCGTCATTAATAATTATGTATAACAGGATATTATAAAAATTAAGTTACAAAATGTTTATTAAAACATTTCTTACATACCATTATATTATCTGGGCCGCAAAAATATTCTTGTGGGTCACATGTGGCCTGCAGGTCGTGAGTTTGACATGCTTGCCTTACACCATATTAGCTGTGTAAATTATTCTTTATTATTCTATGAAATTGATCACATTATTTTAATGTATGTGTTCTGATTCCTCAGCAAGGTTGTAGAATCTTGAGGGCATGAACAATGTCATCTTGTGTGGGGGGGGGGGGGGGGGGGAGGGCCGCAGGCGAAGGTGGTTAGAGCCTGTAACCAAGAATATATCCCTTACCATAATACTCAATGGATATTTATTAACTCTGACTCATAGCTAGAGATACCCAGTTGCCCGTAGTTTTTCTTGACTTGTAAGTAATCGAAATATAACAGACCCAATTTGCAGCGCATGAGAATGTCTGGCAGTAAAATAACGGGCTTTTTTTCATAAACAGTGTGTGAATCCCTACCAACCTCCTCAAGATCCAGTCGGCCACCCCATGATGCACCAGTCAGCCATTAAACATGCCACTGGGGAAGCTGTGTATGTTGATGACATGCCCCCTGTCGCCCAAGAACTCTTTCTGGCGGTAGTTACCAGCACCAGAGCTCATGCAAAGATCATGTAAGGAAATAAAAGCTGTCCTTATAAAAGTTACTGAAATGCATTAATAATTTTATACTTAAACTGAGAGCTTACTGTATACGTAAGTCAATTAAAAGTATTTCCTCTTCTGGATGGGAATCATTCATTTTTAAAGCATAGTTATGAAAAAAATGTATGGCCAAGAGTCAGAATACCAACACAGAGAATTGCCCATGATGTAGTTATGAAGTCCATTGCACTTTTTCCCAGTGTTGGCGGAATCATGTATAGTGTACCCTGAACTTACCCTTGCAACTTTAATGTGTACTTTTACATGTTCTCTCCTAGAGCAATTGATGTGTCAGAAGCCCTGGCACATCCCGGTGTTGTTGATGTGATAACAGCAGAGGATGTTCCGGGAGATAATAACCATAAGGGAGAGATTCTCTATGCACAGAACGAGGTGTGTGATTTCTATGTGGCTTAGGATTCAAATACTTTGTGGAAAATGCCATGTCACAAAGACTTTCAGAGAACCAAGGACTCCACCTCATTTTGAATTGGGAACTCTTTTGAGATGCTCATAAAAACCATAAGCACTCTCAAGGAAGATTTCTAAAAAAAATTCATAGAAGTCTCAGAAGCAATAAAAGCATCGGCCATTAAAAGAACCAACAGAACTTCAGGAATTTCAGGATGGCTGGATCCCCGTGAGTGATTTCGGAACAGTGAGGAATGTAGCTGAAGACAGTCCTAGGCCAGACATAATCAAGTTCTGCATCCAATTTTGAACCCCCTAAGTCCCACTCAAGCCACTGTTTTAAATGTATTCTCATAGCCAGGAAATAATCTTTCTTTTGTTCACAAGAACCCAGAGGGTAAATGTAAGAACTTGGGAACAGTAAATCCTTTTTAGTGATTCTATGTTTCAACTAATTACATCCAACATGTGACTTTTCTGCAGGTTATTTGCGTGGGTCAGATCGTCTGTACCGTGGCTGCTGATACCTATGCTCATGCGAAAGAGGCCACTAAGAAAGTGAAGGTCACTTATGAAGACATAGAACCTCGGATTATCACAATAGAGGTATTCGAGCTGCTTTGTATCTTCAAGAATGACTAGGGTGATGTACTTTTGGCAGAATCCAACCCTTCCAGTCACAAAATAGTATAACTTGGGCTTCATCTATGCTTTATTCAGTGTCATCTCCAACTTGAGACATGATACTAAGAATTCTCCTGCCTGGAGCCCCGTTCCTTCCTGTGTCCACGACTCCTCGAATGGCCTCTTGCCAATGCCTGCCCCGAGGATATAGATAAGCAACACCCGAGGAAGGTCCTTACAGCTTCACATACAAGACGAGTCCATGAGAAAGTGCAGAGCCCTGTGACACTCAGAGCAGATTGCCATTGACCGAGTGACAGCTTGGGTCCTCTCGAACTCCGTGCCTATTTCCTGCTTTAAGCACAAGTTCTGGAGATAGAATACTCAGATTCATATTCTGACTCTGCCATTTAACAGGCTGTTAAATGGAAGCTTTGACAAGTTCCTTAAATGCATCGTATCTCTGCTTCTTCACCTGTGAAATGGGAACTATGTAAGTTCCTACATCAAAAGGTCATCATGAAGTTTAAATGAGAGAATCCAAACAAAATGCTTTAAAAAAGCGCCTGGGACATGGGGTGCTTTGAACACATGTTAGCTGTGATTTTATTTTAGTTGTGGTTATTAAGGAGGTCAAGAACATGCCCATGATGCTTATTTCCCTGGTGCCCAGCCAAGCACTACATCCCTAGTAGGTACTCAATAAATGTGTGTGATGGAGGGATAGATGCATAAGCAATATGAAACCCGGCCAAGTAGGGTACAGTCTTCATCATCCTCTTTGATTCTCCCCTGTTTTCCCAAACAGATGCCAAGTTCAAGTATTTTCCAGTTATCTGTTAAATGCCTCTTACATGTGCTCCTTTTTTCTATTTTCACTTACACCCCTTCCTACCCTCCAGCCCAGTCCTCACCACCTGATTGTCAGATTTACTACAATAATCATCTTATCTCAAAATACCTACCTACCATGTTAATTTTCTAAGCCACAAAGTTCACCAGATGACTTTTCCTTACAAAATACACACACACACACACACACACACACACACACACACACACACACACAAACAACAACCAAAAATACAATGTCTCCTTAGATAAGGTTCTTAGTATAAAACTCAAGGTCTTTCATAGTCCCACCTCACTCCATCTTTCAAGCTCATCCAACTGCTTATTTATCTATCTATTTGTTTATTTTTAGAGAGAAAGAGGAAGGGAGAGAGAGAGAAACCAAACAAAGGGACATTGATTTGTTGTTGCACTTATTTATGCATTCATTGGTTGATTCTTGTATGTGCCCTGTATGGGGATCGAACCCGAAACCAACGCTCTAACCAACTGAGCTACCTGGCCATGGCAGAACTGCTTCTTTTTTTTAAGAAATATGTTTTTATTGGTTTTAGAGAGATAGAGATGAAGGGAGAGAGAGAAACATCGATTAGCTGCCTCCTGCGCGCTCCCTACTGGAGATTGAGCCTGCAACCTGGGCATGTGCTCTGACGGGGAATCGAACCGATAACCTATCAGTGCACTGGATGACACTCAACCAACTGAGCCACACTGACCAGGGCTCAACTGCTTCTTGATAGAAAACTCCCCAGCCAATCTCGCCTTGTTCTCATTTTGGCCCCTCAGCTGCGTTTTAACCTCTATTGCTTTATGAGGTGCTCTTGACTTCAAGTGATTTTCAGTCTCTTCTCTGTCTGCCCTAATCATATCCAATTCAGCACCTGAGGTCACCTACACAGGCCATCCCTGAGCATCCCCAGCACCACCAGGCACCTCCTCTTGGCCACTCTTTGATCTATTATCTGCACCTCATCACAAAGTTGGCCCCTAACACCAAACTGCCTACTGTCAGCGAACCAGAGGGTAGGATTGTGTTTTATATATCCTTGTTTCCCCCACACCCCCCAGCTCTTCCTCCCAGCACTGAACAGAACGAAGTAGTCACCAATGCCTGCAATCCATTGTAACCCAATTTCTGTGACTCACCAAATTGCTCAGCTTGTCTTGGTGTGTGAAGATCTGATAGAACAGGAGCATGGGATTTTGCTGAGGTTTGAATGGCTTATTAGAATGTAGAAAAATAAGTAAAAACAAGAATCTTATTTTTTTGTTTCTTTTTCCCCTGCAGCAAGCCCTAGAGTATAATTCATTTCTTTCTGATGAGAAGAAAATTGAGCAAGGAAATGTAGAGCAAGCCTTTAAACATGTTGATCAAATCATTGAAGGTAAGTGGTCTTGGCCAGAAAAGTGAAGCTTCTGAAGATAAAGACTAAATCAGCCCATTGGTTTGAGAAATACTGAAATTCTAAGGCAGAGCTTCTCAACCCTAATGGGATACTTAAACTGCAATTTAAAATGCACAAATAAGGCCCGGCCGGTGTTGCTCAGTGGTTGAGCGTCGACCTATGAACGAGGAGGTTATGGTTCGATTCCCAGTCAGAGCACATGCCCCGGTTGCAGGCTCAATCCCCAGTGTAGGGTGTGCAGGAGGCAGCCCTTCAGTGATTCGCTCATCACTGATGTTTCTATCCCTCTCTCCCTCTGCCTTCCTCTCTGAAATCAATAAAAATATCTTTAAAATAAGTAAAATGCACAAATAATTTTAGTCTGATGAAGTTGTACATATGCAAGCAATCTGTGTAAATACTACCCACATGGAGATATAGAACATTTCCAGCACCCCAGAAAGCTTCCTGTCCCACCCCCTCCACCCCCCCCGCCCCCCACCCCCGCCCAGGTCAGCAACCTCCTGAAAGGTCTTATTCTAACTGTGGTCACTGTAGATGAGTTTACCTGTTTTGCACTTCATATAAACAGAAACTAGAGTGTGACTTTTTCTGTGTTTACTTCTTTTCATCAACATTATGTGTGGGAGATTCACCCGTGTTGGTGCATAAATCAGTAGTTCTTTTTCATTGTTCAGGAGCATTCTATTGTATAAAAATTCCACAATTTATGTTTCTCTTCTACTGCTCATGGACAGTTCCGTTGGTTTCAACTTGGGACTATTATGAATGATGTTTCTAAGCACACTATTGTGGTCCCAAGGGGATGCCATAACCCATGTAACCAAAAGTAACCTCACAGGCTGATCTGATCGTAAATTTCTAGCATGGTGAGTAGTTACCATGGCATATAACTTCCTTAGTAAAAAGTGTTATCTTTGCCTTAAACAGCCCTATCCTTTGTTTCTGTGCATCTAGATAAACACAAACTATGGCAACACCGTGCTAAGCATATTGCATGTATTATACTATTTAATAATGACAAAAACCCTGAGAAAAGAGTATTATGAAACCTATTTTAAGCTCCTAAGTATTTAGTGCTTACTATTTAATATTCAAGCAGAACGACTCTGAGAAGGAACATATATTGGTAGCTCCATTTTACAGATGAAGAAACTGAGGCTTAGGAAAGACAGGTAATTGACTGAGATCTCATATTCAGTTTATAATAGAGTCAGGACTGGAGCCCATTGACTAGGTGACCCAGAGGCCCTTGCTCTTAATCACAGTAACATATTTTCTTTTTCTTTTTATACTCACCCTAAGAGCAACGGAGTCACAAGGTGCTAGCTCTTTGTCACTTAGGATTTTAGCCATTGTGGGAGTTCAAAGTTTTAGCACAAATGGAAAATTTGAAATACGAAGGGAACTTGAAAATTGGGCAGAAATGACTAAGAATTACAGAGTATACCGACATAGAGAAATGGTGTAGATCAAAGTGTGGATCCTAGAGTCAGATTGCCTGGGCTTGAATGCCAGCTCTGTATTTACCGGCTGTGTAGCCGTGGGCAGCTTACTTAACTTTTTCATATCTCAGTTTCCTAATAATCCCTGCCTCATAGGATTGGTATGATGATTAAATGAATTTATTACCTGTAATTTGATATGCCTGAGAACAATACCTAGCATATTGTAAAAATGGTGTCGTTGTTTGAATTTAGATTAAAGTCAGTATATGGTATGGTAAAAACAAGGATTTGGGGGGAGAGCTTTTTGGGAGGGCTCACATTCTATTGTCCCAAGAAATAATTTCAAGAAATTCTTTGACTCCTGGAAAAGCAATTCACTTATTTTAACTACACAGGAATCTTTTGGCTAGTTTTAAAGTCAATTTTAAACTAGAGCCAAATGCCTCTCTTGGCACAGCCTACAAAATGATAAGGATGTTGTAACCAAGCCAAAAATCTCAGATAAGCCATTAAGAACAGGCTGTAAATCTTGTGGGAACAAGTCTGCCATTTTATTTATTTATTTCCTAGAGGCCCCATGCATGACATTCATGCAAGGGGCTCCGAGGGCTGAGGCAGCAGCCCCGACTGCCACCCCGGCCCTCACAGCAGCAGCCCCAGCTTCATCCGGAAGGATGTCCAGTCTAATTACCATATTACACTTTTATTATTATAGATTTACTTACTTATTCATTTATTTTTAAATTATTTTTATTGATTTCAGAGAGAGGAAGGGAGAGGGAGAGATAGAAACATCAATGATAAGAGAGACTCATTGATCAGCTGCCTCCTGCATATCCCGCTACTGGGGATAAAGCCCTCAACCTGGGCATGTGCCCTTGATTAGAATCAAACCTGGGACCCTTCAGTCCACAGGCTGACGTTCTATCCACTAGCCAAACCAGTTAGAGCCAGTTCTACCACTTCACACCTTTGTGTCCTTTGGCAAGCTACTTATCATCAGTGTGACTCAATTATTCTAATGTTACCTAATTGAGATGTATATTATTATTATTACCCAGATAAAGAACTGAGGCTTTAATAACATGGCCAAACTCACTGAGCAAAGAGATAACAGAGAATGGATATGTGGCCAGGTTCATCTGTGCCCTCAAGTCCAACACATCATGGATCTCACCACCCACTAGACAGATGAGGAAACCAAGCCCAAGAGAAGGGGACTGAATTACCCATGGTCACCCAGCTGGCTGGGCACAGTGAAGATTAATGAGGAAAAGTGGTTTAACCAAATGACATAAAGTCCAGTTCTCCATAAGCCGAAGCAACTGGCCCTTTATAAACCAAACCCCACTGAGCGCCTCCAGTGAGGGGCTTTCAGGCAAACATTGTCCTGTGTTCACGCTTCACAGGTGAGATCCACGTGGAAGGACAGGAACATTTTTACATGGAAACGCAAACCATCCTGGCTATCCCAAAAGAAGAAGATAAAGAAATGGTGTTACACGTTGGAACACAGTTTCCCACCCGTGTGCAGGTAACAGGATATTTTTTGAAATTGAGAATCCAGATGACTGTGGTGTGAGGCCCATACCACCAGGCATTCCTCGTTGGAGGAGTTTTTATTGTTCCCACTCCCCGTCTCAAACTTCCCTGCACACTTGACACTGGCTAATGTCTGTAATGGAGGAAGTGGGCAAATATTTCCCTAAATGGGCAGACCTTTTAAAGAGATCAGAAATGTTTTCTCCCTTCCAAAATATAGGGCAAACAACTGAATGGACGACTGAACAGGCTGAGTGGAGTGATAAAGCCAGCAGGGGGATCAGTGAGGGACAACCAAAAGACTGAGCAGCAGGCTGTGTGGGGTGACCAGGCTGGCAGAGGGGGGCATTGAGGAGCGACCAGGATGGCAGAAGGGGGCAGTGAGGGGCAACCAGGCTGGCAGAGGGCACAGTTGGCAGCAACCAGGCCGGCAGGAAGGGCAGTGACGGGTGACCAGGCCAGCAGAGGAGGGCAGTGAGGGGCGACCAGGCCAGCAGGGGGTCAGTTGGGGACAACCAGGATGGCAGGGGGAGCCATGAGGGGTGACCAAGCCAGCAAGGGGGGCAGTTTGGAGAGACCAGGCCAGCAGGGGGGAGTAAGGGGCAACCATGCTGGTGGTTGGGGCAGTTAGGAGCTACCAGATGGCAGGGGGGCAGTTAGGGGCAATCAGGTCGGCAGGCAGAGGTGGTTAGGGGTGATCAGGCTGGCAGGGGGAGCAGTTAGGGGCGATCAGGCAGGAAGGCAAGTGAGCAGTTAGGAGCCAACAGTCCTAGATTGTGAGAGGGATGTCCCAGATTGTAGAGGGTACAGGCTGGGCTGAGGGGACACCTCCCCATGCATGAATTTAGTGCACCGGGCCTCTAGTACTTAAATAAGGACACTGGGAGGAATAATTATAAGCATCCCTGAAGGGAAAAGCTGGGAGGTTCCTGGTAGAGCACAGTGAGTTGGTATCTTGAGGTCTTAAAGGGGTGGGTAGGCTCAATGGGAGAAGGAAGCTACCAAATGCCATTCGAGGCTAAATGAGGACAGTTGGGGGTGAAATCAGGCTGGCAGGGCAATCGGACTGAGCTGGGGTGTGCTGCAGCATCCAGAGGTGCACATGTGGGACTGGGCAGAGGAGAGTGGAGATATGTGCTTTGCCCCTAAGCAGCTACATGACCTCCTACAAGTCACTGGGCATCAATATCTTTTTTCTGTAAATTGAGGAAGGTGACAAAGATGACCTCTGAGGTCTCTTTTCATAGACAGTATGTGTCTCTGGTCTCTGAATGGATAACATATATGTCCTAAGGTCACTATTAATATTATTATTTTTTACATTTTTTAAATTGATTTCAAAGAGGAAGGGAAAAGGAGAGAGATAGAAACATCAATGATGAGAATCATCGATTGGCTGCCTCCTGCACAGCCCCCATTAGGGATCGAGCCTGCAATCTGGGCATGTGCCCTTGACCGGAATCAAACCTGGGACCCTCAGTCCACAGGCCAACGCTCTATCCACTGAACCACACCAGCTAGGGCGGTCACCATTCATATCTACCTGGGATACAGTGAGTCGGCTCCATAACAACAGGCATTTCCCAGGGCACTAGTCCTCACAGCTCACCACCCAGAACCTGGGGCAGTATCAAAAGCAGGCTCAGCAAGGACTTGGACGGACATTTCTCTAAGAAAGTCTATGCATGACTAATAAGCATGTGAAAAGATGTGCAGCATCATTGGTAGGAAATTCAATTCAAAACCACAGCAATACCACATCACACCTGCTAGAACAACTATACTCAAAAGGACAGACAGTAGCAAGTGTTAGCGAGGAGGTAGGAAATTAGAACCTTCACCCATTGCTGGTGACCACGAGAAATGGCACTTTGGAGAACAGCTTGGCAGTCTCTCCGGATGTTAAAAATAGGGTGACCATATAACCCAGCAGTTCCACAACTAGGTATCTACCCAAGAGAAATGAAAACACATGTCCACGCAAAAACTTATACAGGGATGTTCATAGCAGCATTTTCTATGAACGGTAGGCAAACGTAGACACAATGCCATAGCTCGTCAACTAATAAATGGATAAATTACGTGATATATCAATACAATAGAATATTCTTCAGCCATAAAGAAGAAGGGCGTGGCCCTGGCTGGGTCGCTCAGTTGGTTGGAGCATTGTTCTGTATACCAAAAAGGTTGCCGGTTCAACTCCGGTTTTGGTACATATGGGAGGCAACTGATGGATGTTTCTCTCTCTCATCAATATTTCTCTCTTTCTCTCCTTCCTCTTTCTCTAAAATCAATAAAAGCACATCCTTGGGTGAAAATGTAAAAAAAGAAAAAAAAGAATGGGTAAACCTTGGAAACATAATGTTAAGTAAAAGAAGCCAGTCACAAAAGGCCGCCATTGTATTATTCCACGTATATGAAATGTTCTAAACAAGCAAAGCTGTAGAGACAGAAAGCAGATTAGTAGTTGCCTTGTGGTGGGGCATTAGAGGGAGTTGAGGTTAGGGGGAGCTCAGAAGTGGCTGCTTAATAGATACAAGGTTTCTTTGGGGATACTTACAATACTCTAAAATTGGATTGTGATGATGGTTTCACAGTTCTGTAAATGCTGTATTTGTTGAAGTACTGATTGTCTTTTACTATGCAGAGGGGAAGTACATGGATGAGGAAATATCCTATTAAATTGCACTTTGTGACTTCAGGGGCTTATCTCTTGCAGGAATTTGTGGCTGCAGCACTTAACATCCCAGAGAATAGAGTCGCCTGCCACATGAAAAGAACTGGAGGAGCATTTGGGGGGAAACTTAGCAAGCCCGCCCTGCTGGGAGCTGTCTGTGCTGTGGCCGCCAACAAGTAAGAGTCGCAGTGCCGGCTGTTAATGTCAGAAGTCCTAGTGGGACAGGTGCCCCCCACGTCCTTCCAGCCCTCACCCACCCCAGGGTTCATTCCATTGGTCACAGGCTGTCACGTCCAAGGGGTGTGGTTAGCATGAGGGTGAAGGGACACTGCTCTACCCACTCTTCAACCGTCAGGGTGACCATAGGCAAGGCGCCTCAGTGTCCTCCCCGGTAAAGTGGAGAAAGTAATATCTACCTGGTTCACAAGGTAGTTGTGTGGAATAAACGCAGTCACTATCGATGTTGACTGGTTGCCCAGACGTAACTATATATTACTTCCTCGTGAACTGCTTTAACTTTCAATCTTTAAAATGTTTGTTTTAAATTGTTAAAATAGCCCTAGCCGCTATGGTTCAGTGGGTAGAGCATCGGCCTGCAGACTGAAGGGTCCTGGGTTCGATTCTGATCAAGGGCACGTATCTTGGTTGCAGGCTCTTCCCTGGCCCCAGGCCCTGGTCCTGGCATGTGCAGGAGGCAACTAATCGATTTGCTTCTCTCACATCGATATTTCTCTCTGTCTTTCCTTCTCTCTTCCACTCTCTCTCAAAAAAAAAAAAAAAAAAAAATGGGAAAATATCCTTGGGTGAGGATTAAAAATATAAAAAATAAATAAATAAATAAATAGTTAAAATAAATCAAGCTAGGGTGGCTGAATGGAGGGCGGGTCCAAGCCCCAACTTTACAAGGGACACATTTTGTGATGAAACACAGCAGGGTCTGCTGCTGCCTGGGAATGTTCACTTAACCTTGACATCATCCAGACAGAATAACCAGACACATTAAGAGCGAGAATAGCCATGACTTTTGGGGAACCTCTTATGTACCAGAGTTCAATGAGTATGTTCCGGACAAAGGAAACTGATCCCAGGCTATCGCTGCGGAAAGAAACACTGTGAATGTCAGTTCGCTGGCACTTTCCACCCACAGCAAAGCCTGTCCTGTGAGCAGAGGTGCGGGCAGGGGGAGCACCCCCTCCGAAGCCAGCGGGGTCCTCCACGGGCACTTTATGACGGGGAGTCTGCATGCGAGGGCGACAGAACTCAACGGAGTATTGACGGGTTCTCAACCCTGACAGCCTTAGCATTCCCCTTTGACACGTGTTTTAATGCCCCTTTTAACATCCAGCGTGAACATCCTCATCATATAACCTACTAATTCACACAATTGCAAAATCCTCATACTACAATGCCTTAATGTCATATAAAAAAGAAATAAAAGGAAAGTAACCTAAGTAAATAATGTATTGTTTCAACATCAAAATTCTCAGACATGACTAAATCAGGATAACATTAATAGGGGTTTTTGTTTTTGTGTGTGTTTGTTTTGTTACCTATTAATATCCCCACAAGCTTCCAAAATGTTGTTTAAGGTATGTCACTACCCCCATGGAAAACCACTAAGTTAGGTTATGCCCAGTCCCCTTTCGCCAACTCCATGTTTCTACACCTTTATGAAGTACCCAACGTATTAACAGAGTCACTTCCTATAGGACTGGCCGCCCAATCCGGTTTGTTCTAGAACGTGGTGATGACATGCTGATAACTGCTGGCCGCCACCCACTCCTCGGAAAATACAAAGTGAGTGAGAGCAAAAATTTTAGGAGATTGCTGAAAATATTGTCCAGGGACAACCAATCAATCATAACACAACTACTAAATTCCATACCGACTGCAAGGGGTATTTGGATGCTACCCAAAACCAATCAGAACTTTCTGTTGGGATCCCATGGTCGCCCTGGGCACCATCCTCAGTGTTCCTCTGCTGACTGTCACATCAAATCATGCTCATAAGCTGGGTATGGACTGACACGTGTGATCAGATGTGTTTATGTACAGTAGGATCTGGTTGTAAAGAACTGCTGAGAAAATGGTTTTGTCATGTGACTTTGCAGATTGGATTCATGAACAACGGTGTGATCAAAGCTGCCGACGTTGAATATTATATCAATGGTGGATGCACCCCTGAGGTGTCTGAGTTGGTAAATAAGGACTATGCCCTCCCCATAGGTTACCTGTTGAGTTGTATGTGCTACACTTTATTTGCATGGATATTTGTTATACAAAGTAGACAAAATTCTGTGAAGGGTTTGGATAACTGATTTTGAAAGTTTGATAGATGTGAAGTTCAGTTTTGTTTTCATTCAGGTGATAGAGTTCGTCGTGCTGAAATCTGAAAATGCGTATCATGTTCCTAACTACCGGTGCCGGGGTAGGGCTTGCAAAACAAACTTGCCATCCAACACCGCCTTTCGAGGATTTGGCTTTCCCCAGGTTTCAGTGGTAGTTGAAGCTTACATAACTGCTGTGGCATCTCAATGTAACTTACTCCCTGAAGAGGTAGGTAATCAGTCAGAATCCCCTTACAAATCTCTGCCATCAATGGTTCAAATATATATTGAGCACCTACAGACAGCATTATATTAACTTTTAAGATTCAATGAAAGTAGATAGTCTATGTATCAATAAGCTTTTACTGTGCAACAAGTCAATCAAAATTTAGTGGATTAAGCCCTAGCTGGTTTGGCTCAGTGGATAGTGTCCACCTGCAGACTGAAGGGTCCCAGGTTCGATTCCAGCCAAGGGCACATGCCCGGGTTGCAGGTTCGATCCCCAGTTGGGGGCATGCAAGAAGCAGCCGATCAATGATTCTCTCTCATCATTGATGTTTCTATCTCTCGCTTCCTCTCTGAAATCAATATATATATATAATATATATATATATATATATATATATATATATATTTAAAACTTAGTGAATTAAGACAACAAATAGTATTTCTTCTGATTATGTGGGTCAGCTGCTCAGTAGCTCTTCTGGCCTGGCTCAGCTTAACTGGAGTTTTATGGTCCAAGACAAATTCACTTCCATATCTGGTGGTCATTGACTGATTCGTCTAAGTGATGTCGCAGCTGGGAAGGGTCATCTCGGCTCCACAGGGTCTCTCATCCTCCAGGAGGTTAGCCCAGATTAGTTCTAATCATGGTTCATAAATTTTCCAGGAGAAGTAAGAACATGACAAGCCCTAATGCAAGCACTTTTCAAATCTCTGCCTGCATTACATATGTGTTGTCCCACTGTCCAAAGCTAGTCAGATAGCCAACCCCAGAATCAGTGTGAAACCACCCAAGGGCATGGCTAGGGAGATTGGCTTCATTCTAGCCATTTGTGCAAACATCCTACCATAGTTCAGATTTTGAGGAGCTAATCTGAGAACAGTTAAGAATAAAGAAACATTGTGTAGAAGTAAAAAATTTTGAGGCAGGAGAAATTTGTCTCATCACTAATGAAACTTGTCACAGGACTTATAATACACCTACTGTTTCTCAGGATTATTGCAAAGTTGTGGAGATTATACACTTAGTCTGCAGCCTGGAAGATATGATGTGTTCAACAGTAGTTTCTATTGTTATTATCATTACTAGAGGCCTGGTGCACGAAATTTGTGCATGGAGGGGGGTTGTCCCTCAGCCCGGCCTGTACCTTCTCCAATCTGGGACCCCTCAAGGGATGTCCGACTGCCTGTTTAGGCCCGATCCATCGGGCCTAAACGGGCAGTCGGACATCCCTTTCACAATCCAGGACTGCTGGCTCCCAACTGCTTGCCTGCCTGCCTTCCTGATTGTCCCTAAACGCTTCTGCCTGCCAGCCTGATCACCCCGTAACCACTCCACTGCCAGCCTGTTTGCCCCCAACTTCCCTCCTCTGCCGGGCTGGTCACTCCTAACTGCCCTCTCCTTCAGGATTGATCACCTCCAACTGTCCTCCCTGGCAGGCCTGGTCCCTCTCAACTGCCCTCCCTTGCAGGCCGGGTGCCTCCCAACTGCCCTCTCCTGCTGGCCATCTTGTGTCCACATCGGAGCAGGATCTTTGACCACATGGGGCAGCTATATTGCGTGTTGCAGTGATGATCAATCTGCATATTACTCTTTTATTAGATAGGATAGAGGCCTGGTACAGGGGTGGGGGCCGGCTGGTTTGCCCTGAAGGGCGTCCCGGATCAGGTGGGGGTTCCCTTGGGGTGTAGGGCGGCCTGAGCGAGGGGCCTATGGTGGTTTGCAGGCCGGCCATGCCCCCTGGCAACCCAAGCAGAGGCCCTGGTATCTGGAATTTATTTTCCTTCTACAATTGAGACTTTGTAGCCTGGAGCAGAGCCAAACCTGGGGCTCCCTCCAAGGCTGGCAGCCATTTGTGTTGGGGTTATAATTGAAACTTTGTTGCCTTAAGCGGGTGGGCCTGGCCAGGGTATGCAGAAAGCTTTGCTTCCCCTGTTGCCAGCGGCAACCCTGGCCTGCTCTCTCAAGCTCCATACTGCCGCCATTTGTTTGAATTTGTTTACCTTCTATAATTGAAACTTTGTAGCTTGAGTGGAGGCTTAGGCCTGGCAAGGGCAGGCGGAAAGCTTGGCTTCCTCTGTTACCTAGGAAACCTTGCTCTCTGTGGCTGTAGCCATCTTGGTTTGGGTTAATTTGCATACTCGCTCTGATTGGATGGTGGGCGTGGCTGGTGGGCGTGGCTGGTGGGCGTGTCAGAGGTATGGTCAATTTGCAAATTTATCTATTATTAGATAGGATGTTTATATGTTTACATTTGTACTTACATATTTATATCCATTTAAATAGTTGTTTCTTTTTTTTAGAAGACTTTCTTCATGTCAGGTATATAACAAAAACACAGGTTTCACAAATTGAATAGCATGTATGCTTGAAATGCTTTTTTCTTGTCTTTCAGGTTAGAGAAATAAACATGTATAAGAGAATTAGCAAAACAACCTATAAGCAGACATTTAACCCAGAGCCCTTGCAAAGATGCTGGAAAGAGTGTCTGGAGAAATCTTCATTTTATGCTAGGAAAAGGGATGCTGAGGAATTTAACAAAAATAATTATTGGAAGAAAAGGGGGCTTGCTGTGGTCCCTATGAAATATACTGTTGCCCTCCCTGAGGCCTACTACAATCAGGTGAGATTGGGAGAAATGAGTCTTGAGGTATGAGGTCAAATTTCAAGTCCATGTAAGAACTGAAGGGAAAAAGAGGATCCCTTTCCCTCTTTCCTAACTTCTTGGTGACAGCAATAGGGTCATTTCAAAACACTGAAAACAGACAGAGCTGTTCCATTCTCACAGAAACCCAGAGTCACCATACTGGACTCCATGACTCACAGGGTCACCATACTGGGCTCCATGACTACACAGGTTCATCATACTGGACTCCGTGACTGTACAGGGTCATCATACTGGGCTCCGTGACTGTACAGGGTCACCATACTGGACTCTGTGACTACACAGGGTCACCATACTGGGCTCCGTGACTACACAGGGTCACCATACTGGGCTCCGTGACTACACAGGGTCACCATACTGGACTCCATGACTACACAGGGTCATCATACTGGGCTCCATGACTACACAGGGTCACCATACTGGGCTCCATGACTACACACGTTCATCATACTGGGCTCCATGACTACACAGGTTCATCATACTGGGCTCCGTGACTGTACAGGGTCACCATACTGGACTCTGTGACTACACAGGGTCACCATACTGGGCTCCGTGACTGTACAGGGTCATCATACTGGGCTCCGTGACTGTACAGGGTCACCATACTGGACTCTGTGACTACACAGGGTCATCATACTGGGCTCCATGACGACACAGGGTCATCATACTGGGCTCCGTGACTATACAGGGTCACCATACTGGGCTCCATGACTCACAAGGTCACCATACTGAGTTACATGGAGTCATCATACTGAGGCTCCATGACTCATAGAGTCACCATATTGGGCTCTATGACTACTGTGCCTTCTTTTTAGTTTTACCTTAAACAGTTTTTTGTGTGGTTCTATTTCTGTTTCTGTTATTTATTGATTTACTTATTTATTTTCTTATTTATTTATGTATTTTCTTTTTTACTTGTTTCTATCCCCATCAATCTCTGAAATATCCCCATAACCAAACCCACACAAAGCAAAGAATGCAGGTCCCTGCATGGTTTCAATGAAGGATGCCCCAATACCCTTATGTCCACTCCCCTCCTCAGAGTCCGCTCACAATGTAGGAAGCAAAATGAGAAGGAGGGATGGGAGCAGATGATCAATCCTTCTCCCCAGGGAATATATCTGAAGCCAGAATAACACACAGACCATCTTTGAAGGGAAAAAATCAGTGGACTCTCAAGAGTTGCTTAAATTATCTATTTTAATGTTATTTAACTGTGTATGACAACAAAGAATAAGCTTCTTATAGTTTTGATGCCTGTATAAAACACAAGTGAATTTGGGAATTAAATTAAAGTAGTACTGTAAATGCCAGTAATATTCAAAATAGTTACATTAACTTAACATGGTGGGTGATGTTGCTTTTCCAAAACTAAATCCTCACGCAGTTCTGGCTGCTGCTGCATTTCAAGTCATTTTGAAGTCTTAATCCTAAATGTCTTTGTAGGGTGTGGTGACTCACAATCTCACCTCTTGTCTCTAATATGCCCCATCAATTATAGTCCTCCTGCTTGGTGCTTATACAAGCATCAACATAAAATCTAACACAGGCTCTGAAAGCATGTGGCAATACCGTTGAATATGGTCATCATTACTCCTGTTAGATGGTCATGAAGTGAAAATACAAAGTTTAAAAGTTCCTGTAGAGACCTTGATAGTCCTGATACTACAGTCTCAAACCAGGAGACTGGCATAGCTAAATTAGTTACACATGATGGGATCTCATTCATGTGGTCAAAATATATATATATATTTTCAACTTACATGAAGATATGGATATGGATTTTTTAAATTGATTTTAGAGAAAGGAAGGGAAGAGAGAAAGAAACATTAATCAGTTGCTTCCTGTACTTGCCCTGACCAGGAATTGAACCAGCAATCTTTTTGGTGTACAAGATCATGCTTCAACCAACTGAGCCACTCAGCCAAGACTAAATTAGTTGATGTTTTGAATTCGTAGTGGAGGGTCACAGGCATCAATGTGGGGATAGAGGTCCCAGGGCGAGAGATGCAGGGATCTGGGCCATGTGCATGAGCATATGGTGGGAATTGCTAAAGAAAAAGTCTAATGACTTGCAGAACAACCCGACATAGCCCAGCCTCTTCCTTACCTCCCTTCTCAGTCCAGTTCCTGGAGCCACATGTCCAGCCCCACAGAAGGACAATAGCATTTAGCCTGAAGGAGGCAGCACAGCATGGGTGTGGAGGACGCTGGGCTCAAGTTAGAAGTTGTGGGTTCCATTCCTGACCTTACCACAAATTAGGCACCAGGTGTGGCCAATCCTCTCCTTGTTTAGGTTTCTATTCCTTCACATGAAAAGTGGAAATTATGGACTAAACCTATAGATCCCAAATCTGACCAATCATCAAAATCACCTGGGAGCTTGAAAAAAACAAGGGCGACGGGGGTGGGGTGGGGGGGGGGGGAGTTAATCTGGCTTCCACCTCCAGCCTTCAGCTGAATTGGAATTTCTGAATGGGGCCACACCCCTCCCCCACCATCATTCCCAAGGTCAGCAGCATCTGGAAGCTATTAAAACATCTCAAGGGTCTTCCAGCTCCCCTAGTAGCCAGTGGAAGCTTTACTGGGAAATTGATTTATACTGGTTCCATTTGCTTTAAGATCAATTTTTATGTTCAAGGGGAAAGAATAGTAAAATATTGTACAGGTGGTGCTTTGGAGAGGTCGCTGCCAAGGCAGCCACACAAGGCCTCCAATAGGCCTGCAGATGGTGGGCATGGAGATGAGCTGCCACTCGTTGATCTTCAGCAAGCATGTCAAACTCAAAGGCTAACACAGGCCAAATAAACAAGGTTTAAGTGTATGTGGGCCGCAAAAAAACAAAAGCTTCAATTTTCATATGTTTGTTTCGATAGAGACATGCTGAGTGCAAAGGGCTGAAATAAATGAGTCATCATTAACATAAAATAATAGAAAATTTTAATAAAAATTAATATTTTCTTGAATATTAACTTGCCAGACACTGGATAACTGTACAGATTAATAAGCATAATGCAAATAAGCCTATTTTTCCTGTCCTCCAAAGGCAAAATATTTCTTGTTGCGCACACCAAACAAATCAGCCCAAGACTAATGACGTGGCAATCGGCTGCTAAAATATTTTCTGCTGGTATTAGTGGAGAGAAATGGTGCGCCTGCACGTAAGGCACGTAAGGAAAATGAATGCAACACGATTATAGTAATCAGTCATTAGCGAACGTAGTTCATTATTAATAATTATGTATAACAGGGTATTGTAAAAATTAAATCATGAAATTGTTATTAAAATTTTTCTTACGTACCGTTATATTGGTTGGGCCACAAAAAATATTTATTGTGGGCCACATGTGGCCCGTGGGCCGCAAGTTTGACATGTGCTTGCTCTACAGGGGTGGTTTCTATGTTTGAAGGGTGTTAAAGGGGTTGTCGGTAGCCACCAATAATAGCTTTCTTCTCCAGTATAAACAATGAGAGATTGACTCAGTGAAGCAAACCATTCATCTGTCAACCTCAGCCAAACGCGGGCAACATTTGGTTTTTCCAACTGGTTTTATAATTATTCCCCAACAGGCCGCCGCTCTCGTCCACATTTACATGGATGGCTCTGTCTTGGTGATTCATGGTGGCTGTGAAATTGGACAAGGCCTCTACACCAAAATGATCCAGGTGAGATAAGCATCCATTTTTCTCACCGTGGAAGGCTGTCACACCGGACAGTCAGTTTCTTGTTGAGCAGGAGAAATACCATCACACTAAAAGCACAGGTCAATTATAGCATTCATCTTGATATTAGGAACACATGAATGCAGGAGACTGATGGAAGTGGGTATTAGAATTGAGAAAATATGTTATATTATTCTTCCTGCATACTTAGAACCAAATCCCATCAGGTCTTCTGAAAAATGTGATTCCAGTTTTCAAAGATAAAATACTTTTCGGCTTTATGGCAAATGCTCAAAGCTACATTGTGTTCATGCAAATCTTCATTAGAAATGAATGTGTTTAATAGAATGAGAAATTATGTTCTTATTATTCACAATCTACTTAGCAACACCAATGATGGGTCATTATGTGTGCTAATTCAAAGCAATCTTCCTAATACTGTTGTTGAAAGAGCAAGAGATTATTTGCAATAGGAAATTTTCCTTTTTTAAAATATTAAATAAGAATTTGTTGAATATGAAATTTGAAAAAACATTGTGAGTAGCCTGGTCAGTGTGACTAGGTGGTTGAGTGTCTACCCATGAACCAGGAGGTCTCAGTTCAATTCCCAGTTGGGGCACATGCCCAGGTTTCAGGCTAGATTCCCAGTAGGGGGAGAAGGGGAGCAGTCAATTGATGATTCTCTCTCATCATTGATGTTTCTACCTCTTTCTTCCTCTCCCTTCCTCTGTCTGAAATCAATTTTTAAAAAATATATAAAAACAATGTGAGTGAGAGGGGGCAAAGCTTTTATCTTTTTAAATATATATATATTTTTTATTGATTTCAGAAAGGAAAGGAGAGGGAGAGATAGAACATCAATGATGAGAATCATTGATAGACTACCCCCTACTGGGGATGGAGCCTGCAAACCAGGCATGAGCCCTGACTGAGAATTGAACCAGGAACCCTTCCGTCTGCAGGCTGATGCTCTATCCACTGAGCCAAACCGGCTAGGGCCAAAGCTTTTCTCTTAATGAGAAATAGAAGGTATTTTCTTTAAGGAAATACTATTACTTAATAGTGTGCTTGGAATTAGAAAATCACAAAAATCCACAGAGCCTTCTTTGAACATACCTTGCTTCTTTAAAACAAAACCCTTATACCTACAAAATGTCTGTGGGACAAACACAATCTGCTAAATGTATGTAAGCCATGAGGAGAAGATGAAGGTAAAACAACAAGACAGAGACCTCAGTCTGGCCTGTGTGATTCCTACTGAACTGATGTCTTAGAATGACCGTATGCTGCATGGCTTCTGTGAAACTGGTATAAAGGAAAGCACATGGTATGGATCTTATACAGTGTCATTGAAAACCTTCAAACACAGAATCTACATGTCAGACCCAAGATGCTATCTTAAATGTTTGTCCCTAAAGAATTGCCAGAATTTATACTCAGTTCAAAAAAAAAAAATTAGCCCAGCTGGCGTTGCTCAGTGGTTGAGCATCGACCTATGAACCAGGAGGTCACAGGCACATGCCTGGCGTTGCAGGCTCAATCCCCAGTGCAGGGCATGCAGGAGGCAATCAATCAGTGATTCTCTCTCATCATTGATGTTTCCATCTCTCTCTCTCCCTCTCCCTTCCTCTCTGAAATCAATAAAAAAGAATTTAAAAGCTTTTAATTTGGGGGGAGGGAGGCTTAGAGTCAAAGATATCAATGGTGTTTTTCATTTGCTCCTGGCAGGTGGCTAGCCGTGAACTGAACATCCCCATCTCGTATATCCACACGTCGGAAACAAGCACAGTCACCGTGCCCAATGCCTCCTTCACGGCAGGGTCCATGAGCACAGACATCAACGGGAGAGCAGTGCAGGTGACTTTTCTTTCTTTCTCACCCAGTGACAGTGCTGGAAATAACCTTGCCCCAACCCCTCTCTTATGGGAACTGAAATTGAGGCCTAGAAAGGTCAACCAGCTGGTTTTAGACGCTCCGCTAAGCGGTTGAGAAACTTCGAGTGGTTGAAGCTTCCTCTGAGGGCCTCTTCTTTCCTCCCCTTGAGGGAAACCTACCTACAATTTTTCTAACCAACCTAAGATCATTAAAAACTCATCAATTGCTTTTATTTGCATAAACCATCTCATTCAATAATTAAAATGTTCAGTCAAAAATTCCAAAATGTACTTCAAATTGCAGTGTCTCGACTACTTAACAGCTTGGGCCTGCAGGTAGAAAGGGGTTGGGGCTGGCTTCTCTGATTTCCCTCCCTGCACCCCCGCCCCCCATAAGCTTCCTAGCCTATAGTTCAGACCCTTGTGAAGTCCAAGAAAGAGAGGGCACAGAGGAAAGAGGCAGAACACTCTAGGCTGGCATTGGTGTGACCTGGCCTTATTATACCTGACTCCTTCCCTGGTGGATGCTGTGGTGAGCTCCTTAGAGAGTCCCTTCTGAACAATGATACCAAGGCTTTAGCCACCTGTGACCTGCTCCAGCCCCACCTTAAGCCCCAGGCCTCCTCCAGCCTCTTTCTATTGAGGCACCTCATCCCTTGCAGGAAGCCCTTACAGATGGGATCCTTTCAAAAAGTGGTGATTAGAGGGTGCCAGAAGTCAGGAGGAGGGGCAAGTGGGGAGTTATTGCTTCATGGTTATAGAGTTTCTGTTTGGAATGATGAAAAAATATTGGAAATAGTAGTGATAGTTGCACGCACCAAAAAAAAAAACAAAAAACATCCTATATAATAAAGAGGTGATATGCAAATTGACCATCACTCCAACACAAAAGATGGCCGCCCCGTGTGGACACAAGATGGCCAACAGGGAGGACAGTTGTGGGCAATCAGGCCAGCAGGGGAAGGCAGTTGAGAGGGACCAGGCCTGAAAGGGAGGGCAGTTGGGAGAGATCAGGCCTGAAGGGGAGGGCAGTTAGGGGTGACCAAGCCAGCAGAGGAGGACAGTTGAGGGGTACCAGGCCTATAGGGAAGGACAGTTAGGGGTGACCAGGCCTATAGGGGAGGGCAGTTGGGGGTGACCAGGTCTGTAGGGGAAGGCAGTTGGGGGTGACCAGGCCTGCCACGGAGAGCAGTTAGGAGCAACCAGGCCATCAGGGGAGGGCAGTTAGGGGCCACCAGGTTGGCAGGGAATGGCAGTTGGGGGAAACTGGGCTGTCAGGGGAGTGGTTAGAAGGTGATCAGGCTGGCAGGCAGAAGCGGTTAGGGGCAATCAGGCAGGCAAGCAGGTAGGCAGGTGAGCAATTGGGAGCCAGCAGTCCTGTATTGTGAGAAGGATGTCTGACTGCCTGTTTAAACTGGCAGTCAGACATCCCCTGAGGAGTCCCAGATTGGAGAGGGTACAGGCTGGGCTGAGGGACACCCCCCCCCTCAGTGCACAAATTTCGTGCACTGGGCCTCTAGTGTGTGTGTGTGTGTGTGTGTGTGTGTGTGTGTGTGTGTATGAATAAGATTGTTTTAAAGTCCATGGGTAAAGTTCAGCTGACAACAGAAACCTTCTTCTAGGATTATGTAAATATTGCCAGGCACATTTGAGACAAAATAAAGTTCTTTATCTGAAGTCTAAAAACATAGGAAGTCTCAGAAGGGAGCCTTTTCACACATGGGCTTCCATCGGCTAGTTTGGGCAGAGCTGTGTCCAGCAAATGCGGAGAGCGCTCCTTAGAAGGAAAGGAGTGGCAACTTGTCACCTGGTCGCCCTTTAGACCGCCTGCAGCTCTTCAACGGGCTCCCTGGTGGGTTGATTACCAAGAGTTTTGGAGGCTCACTAAGGCTTCTCGAGGCTCCAGGTTCTCTGTCAGCGATCACTTTAGACTTTCAGAGGGAACACATGGCAAAAGCTGAGGCCTCGTTGGCTGCAAAGACAACAGTGGCTCCAACCTTGATGTAAATAGACTGCCCGTCCGTGAGAAAGGTGAATCTGTTCATTTCAGAACACCAGAATCCTTTTTAAATCCCAAGTCATTTCTATGGGAAGAAAAGTGGAGGAAATGGCTAGAAAAGAAAAATGACTTGTAGGAAAAAATCTTGAATAATTCCAAGTTAAATGCAACACTTCATGGATTAAGTAAATCAATAAGCATTAGTACATTGATGTCTACCGAAATAGAGATAAGCTACCTATTAAATGCCACGAAGCAAAGAAAGCAGCAAGTAGGGAAAATTGATTCCATTTTGGTTTTGTCTTCATCATGTTTTCTTAAACTGGAATGGTTAAATATAGAGAGTTCAATAAAATAGAAACAATTTACCCCAGGCAGCACCCACACCACAGGTTCCACCCTGACGCATGTCCCTTTGAAGGCCATGCAGGGAATCGGAGTACAGCATCTCCCCCCAGAGATGGCCCGGGACTTCCCGGGCTGCTGCGGGCTGCCTTTCACCCATAGTCTTGTGTGCAGCAGTAGACACGGATCTGTAGGCCCCCACCTCTAGAGGGCGCACATCAAGCTCTCTGAGTGGCTGTGGAGTATCTCTCGCTGGGTTTGCGATGGAGAAAGCCCTTCCTGCCACTCCGTCCTGAGAAGACGGAGATCCCAGCTCACCAACCTGTCGCAGTGCAATCCTGTCCCTCACTCCAACCTCCCAGCCTCTTCCGCTCCAACCCTTTGATACCACTGAGGCAGGTGAGGACCAATTTGCAGCCACTTTCTCTGCAAGACCTGCTTAGGAGGGAGAGCACCCCCATTTGGATTAAGGGGCTATTTGTCAGCTATTGTGCCAGTTTGTCCTTTTGAGTCCTTAGCCTAAAATTAGTCAGATAATGAATAATAAAGTATTAGGTAATAATAAATAAAGAAAAAATAATAAAAGGAAGGAAACATAATGGCAGGTGTCATGAATCGAAATAAAGGAAGTTATGGAAAGAGAAAGTGCAAGTGTCAGGGCGACCTTGAGCAGCCAGGAAACCAGGCTAGGCACTGACTGGTTGGTGACCTTGAACCTGGTCTGAAGGCAGCAGGGACAGGAGCGGAGCAGAGGGAGCTCACTTACTGTGCTTGAGGAGCTGCAAGGGTCAGGATCGTTGGAGCAGAGGGAGCCAAGGGGAGGGAGGTGGATGGAAATGTTAGGTCGCTGGGGTGAGGTTGGGGTATACATACTCATTGTCGAAACTGGGTAAGTGGTGTAAGAGGAACTATTGTACTATTCTCTCCACTTTGTGTATTTTGAAATCTTCTCTAATGCAAAGAAAGCCAGAAAAATTTGTATCTGGCACTTTGAGTTCCAATAGTGGGAAGTGACTCTACTAAGAAATATACAGTGAAAAAACTCTCCACACACAAAAAGAAGTTCAGATGTCACAAAAGAATGACAAATTGTCTCTGCTATACCTCAGTCTGTTCAAGGGAAAACTTACCTTCGCGGAGCATTAGACTGTTGGGCATAATGTTATAGCAAGGGTGCATGGTCAGGTCACAAGAGGAAGGCCATCTGATATTTGGACTGGAAGGAACTGTGCGACTTGGGTTTGCCTTGGGTGTGTTACTCTTTCGGAAGGCATGCATTTGTAATGAGGTCAGTGATTGAAGACTGAACGAACCAGCAAAGACAGATTTATGAATGCAGGGATCCCCTGAATGCATAAGAAGCCAGAGACCATTTCCCAGAAAGGGGGTGATGGAACAGAAGGAAGAGAAACCAACAGAGGGCCTGAGGCCTATTCTGAGTCTGAGAAGAATACGTTAAAGGCACACGTGTAAGCAGATTTGTATTCGAATTAAGAGAGGAAGCCAAAGCCCAGCCCGTGTGGCTCAGTGGTTGAGCATCGATCTTTGAACTAGAGCAAGCATGTCAAACTCGTGGCCGGCGAAGTACATGTGCTATAGCAGTTGAGACTTTTTCCACCTTCCAAGCAGCAATTCATCTTCAGGAAAACATTGTCCATCAACTAAATTAATGTCATTTCAAATTCTATTGGTATATACTAGTAGATTAGTCTGCACACTTTGTCATTTGGGTTTTTGCTTTGTAGACATAAAAGAGCTATAACCTTAAGGCGGCTCTACCTAGCTTCATGTTAGCATGTATTTAAACAACATTATAATAAAAATTAATTTTAACACTACAGGATCCACAAGAATATTTGTTTCTTTCAAAGGGGTTCCATACATTGTTCAAGTTTGAGAAACTCCACCTAGAGGACTAGGAAGCAGCTTACAAACTGGCATCTATGTTTGAATTGATTTAAATATTGAATATTTTGCTACTCCATGTGCCTTTCATTTCCCATGTCATTTCAAATATTTATTTTTTTAATTTCTTTATTGATTAAGATATTACATATGTGTCCTTATTCCCCCATTGCTCCCCTACCCCCCACTCATGCCCTCACCCCCCTGTTGTCTGTGTCCATTGGTTAGGCCTATAGGCATGCATACAAGTCCTTTGGTTGATCTCTCCCCTTTACCCCCACCATCCCTTACCTTCCCTGAAGTTTGATGGTCTGATCGATGTTTCTCTGTCTCTGGATCTATTTTTGTTCATCAGTTTATGTTGTTCATTATATTCCATAAATGAGTGAGGTCATGTGATATTTATCTTTCTCTGCCTGGCTTATGCTTATTTTTAGAATGCTTGCCAAATTCTCATGGCCCGTCTCCAGCCAGTCATCAGGAAAAACCCGGAGGGAAGCTGGGAGGACTGGGTGAGTGGTCCGCCTTACCCTGCCCGAGAAGGCAAATGCATCCGGATGGGTAGGTAAAGCCCTCAGCGCGTGGCTGGTTGGCGGTGCCCACGCAAGAAGCACAGCATTTACTAGCACTCGCTCCTGCTTTCCTGAGAGTGAGAGGGTGTCGTGTTCATCCCGAGGCTTCACTGAAGAGCCTCGTCTCTCACCGCGTGCAGTGGCCTAGCTCTGCTGTCGATCACACCTGGCGCGGCGCCCTGCCTGTCACTGCTCCTCTGGGCGCAGGCTCCTCCCAGCAATGGAGGTCACGGCAGCCATCTCTGTTAGCACAAGGTTACTCTGTTTTTAATAATAATTATTACAATTCTCATCATTATTATTATTTCCAGCTCTACCCAGTTTACTCCAGCAGGGAAGCTGATGTAATATACTGAGACAGCCAATCAAATAACATGGAAAAAATCAGGGTAAAAATACAAACATACTACATACATACATACATACATGCACACACAGGCACTTGTGTACACGTGTGTTTGCATATGTATATGTACATACACACCTACCTGTGTACACGCCTGTTGCATATGAATATGGCCTAGTCTCTCCCTCTCTCTAATTTAAAAAGCCAAAAAGGGTGAAAACATAATAAACTTTACACTGTGAGGCTCTAGAGGGTCCCAGGGCGCAGCGCGAGCTGCCGTGGGCGCCGCCCTCAGGAAGCGCGGCCTGGGCTTATACGCAGCCTCAGCCTTGCTCGGGGTGCAGGCGCAGAGGGTGCCGCACACAGAGGAGCAAGCCCAGCACGGAGTTCCACTGCTGTCCCCGCACTTACATGTCTTTATATCAATCATCTCTTTCAGATCGCAAAAGCCTACAAAGAATGCATCAGCCTGTCCACTACGGGATATTTCAAGTAAAGAATGCTTTTGCGTTGGTTTAGATTACACTTGGGCAGGGATGGCGTGGGCTCCTCATGCACAGATACCTGCTAAGTGCTGGCGCTCAGCCGTGCCCCGTGTCAGCCCTTCAGCCAGGGGCCGGGGGGGTGCGGGAGGAGAGCTCGGGGAGGCCAGGGACCCTTGGCGCCACAGCCGTTTCCCAGCCAGGAAGGACACCCCTGTGACCTAGCACAGCAGCTGCATGATGGAAAGTAGGGCTCAGACCCAATGGGCCTTCTTCCCGTGTCTGGGCTGGGACCCCTGTGGGAGGGGGAAGGTCAGAGAGGCCTTGGGTGCTGGGGTGGGAGCTCTGTTCATCTCCAGGACCCAGAGCGCCACCCAGGGTCCGACCACGAGGGGGAAGGAGCCTTTCTCTCCCTCGCGTTTCTCTTCGCAGAGGCTACCAGACCCATATGGACTGGGAGAAGGAGGAAGGGGAACCTTTCCCATACTTCGTTTACGGAGCAGCCTGCTCTGAGGTGGAAGTCGACTGTCTGACTGGGGCTCACAAGGTACAGAGGGGGTGGTGTTCCCCACCGTCACAGAGTGAGTGTTTCTCTGGACGCATGCTCTGTATGTGGGTAGTCATCACCCTGCCCCTGCCCGTGGGGAACCGGGGGCCGGTAGACAGTTGCAGTGAAGATCTATTTTTAAATAACCTTTTCCACCCTGTGTGTTCTCTTGGCGCAGCTCCTCAGGACGGACATCTTCATGGACGCCGCGTTCAGCATAAACCCGGCCCTGGACATCGGGCAGGTGCGTGGCACCAGACCGCCCCGTGGGGACTTTGGGTCAATTCCATTCAGAACATTATTTCCCAGAGTCCTCCAAATGCTATACCTGCTACAAGGACTCTGCAATATATGTCATATATTGCACACACACACAAATAGATAGAAAATGGAAAGAAAGTTCAAGAAAAAGTTAGCAGTGGTTGTCTTTATGTGGCAGAAATAGGTGTGATTTATCCTGCTTTATCATTCTCCATGCCTTCTAATTTTTCTTCAACAAACATTAATGTTTATAATTAGGGGATATATAAATGCATAATAATAAAGCCCCATTCATATTCATATGCGCATTGAATTTAAGTAGACTGAACAATTTAGAGAAATATAAGGGGAAAGAAATGCTTAAAAACAATTTCTCTCTGGCTGAATTTCTGATTTATATCTCACAAGTAAGTAAATCAACACACCCAAAACCTTTTTAAGCTTTAACCCTTTGCACGCGCTTGCTTTTTTCTCGATTCCTTTATTCTAATGCTAACCGTGTCGAGTCACACTCGACATCCGAGTGCAAAAGGTCAAGTGAAAGCCTTTCCTTGGTGTAGCTTTGCTTCCCCGCTGTAGCCTTGTTACTCAAAGTGGGGCCAGCCACATCCGTGCACCCCTGACCTGCCAACCAGGCCCCCGCCTAGACCTGAATAGCTGGACAAGCTGAGCACTTGGCTTCAAACCCAACAGACAGACATGTGGTTTCATCTGCCAGCAGCTTCCTGAGTCCTAAGGAGCTGGCTGACCGAGATTGGCCAATGGGCTTTCTGAGGGGCAATTTAATTGGTCCCTCCGTGTTTCTCAAAGTGTGGTCCTCCGACTTGGCAACGAAAGCCCTGACCGTGTTTATTGGAAATGTGGGTCCCTGTGCCCACCCAGGCCCACTTCTCCATCAAAAGTTTGCTGGGTGGGGACATGTAATCTGCCCATTTAACCTGCACCTGGAATTCATCCTAAGTCTGTCAAGTTTGACACCCACAGCTGGCCTCAGACCCCACCTCTCCTTCGCCTTCCTATCCGCTCCTACCAGCTTGTTCCTGCCTCTTTATTGCTTAAGCAAAGGCCAAAGGGGAAATGTTATGATCAGAAAAACCAGACATTTGTCCCATTGGAAAAGGAAAGAAAAAAACAGAAATGTGTTAGATTGGAACTCTTGGGCTTTAATCTTTTCCTTCGGGGGCAAGCATTTGGAAATATCCAAATTTAGCATTTAAATTTGTTTACTTTATTCTGTAATTTTACAATTCAATAGAATGCAACATGTAACTCTCCTTCAATTTTTTAACCTTGAGGCAGATATCCCCTTTAAAGGGGACTGTAAACCCTTTTTTCTCAGAGCATAATAGCTTGTGAGTAGAACTCAAATGGCTTTTAAATAAAACATATTTAAGTTAATAAAAAGATATTTCTTTCAACCCACCTTGTTTAAGTTTGATCTACTCTCCATCATAAATTATAAAAGGAAGCAAAAAAAAATCCAGATAGTATAATAAATACAGTGCCCCAATTCCATTTACTTAGGCCACAGTCCTTTAACGTTAGCTTCTTTTTCATATAATTCAACCAACATTTATTGAGAATGTATGTACCAAGTACTATGCTGAGAACAGAACACAAGAAGGCCAGACCTCATAATGCTTATAAACCAGTGAGAGACAGAGTGAAACGAGAGAGAGAGAGAGAGAGAGAGAGAGAGAGAGAGAGAGAGAGAGGAGTTTGCCAAGTGGACAAGCTGAGGTAGGGAGCAGTAAAGAGAGAAACTGCCCTTACAAAGAATTGGAGGGTTGAACGAATCTGGTGGGCTTGGAGAATCCCCCAGAACTTGACGAGTGCTGAGTCCCTGGACTGTGAGGTACCTGGGCAAGAAGAGCTAAGTCTAGGGGGCCAGGCAGGATGGCAAGCACCAGATGCTGAAAGACCCTTTGTAAAGTTTGCTGCAATGCTTTCAAGAATGACTTACTATGGTTCAGAGCTCCATTTGCAATCACATTGGGATATATTTTCAACCAACATCATGTGCTTATAAACTGTGCCATTTTTGCCTGTAGATTGAAGGAGCATTTATCCAAGGCATGGGATTATATACCATAGAAGAACTGAAATACTCCCCGGAAGGTGTGCTTTATTCTCGGGGTCCTGAAGACTACAAAATCCCCACCGTCACAGAAATACCAGAAGAGTTCTATGTTACTTTGGTGCGGTCCCGAAATCCCATAGCCATCTACTCATCCAAGGTAAGAAGGCAACACCTCTATTCGTTTGCTAGCGCTGCCATAACAAAATACCAGTTGGGGTGGCTTAAGCAACAGAGATATATTTACTCACAGTTCTGGAGGCTGGAAGTGTGAGATCAAGGCTTGATTTATTCGGAGACTTCTCTTTGGCGTGCAGACGGCCATTCTCATTGTGTCCTCACATGATGGTCTTTCTATATGGCACACATGTCGGGTCTCTCTCTCTCTCTCTCTCTCTCTCTCTCTCTCGTCCTAATTTCTTTATCTTATAAGCACATCCTAAAGACCTCATTTTAACTAAATTACCTCTCTAAAGACCTTATCTCCAATTACAGTCACATACTGAATACTAACGGTTAGGACTTCAACATGTAAATTGGAGGGGAGCACAGTTCAGCTCATAATAACCTGCTCCTTCAAGAAATAATGAAACAGTCCCCTGAATTTGCTTTCTTCTTGGAATTGCAGGTCCCAGAGGGAGATGGGGGAGGGGAGAGCAGACTCATGGCAGAGTGGTACTCACTGCCTTCAGAACCCTAAGTGGAGTCTTCACTCTTGCGAGAAATAATGAAATATACACTGAGTGGCCAGATTATGATGATCTCTGAACACATAATAATCTGGCCACTCTGTGTGTGTGTGTGTGTGTGTGTGTGTGTGTGTGTGTGTAATATATATATATTAGAGGCCCGGTGCATGAATTTGTGCATGGGTGGAGTCCGGCCAGCCTGGCCAGGGGGAGGAGACATGGGCAGTTGGCCAGCCTGCCTGCTGGTCAAACTCCTGGTTGAGGGGACAATTTGCATATTAACCTTTTATTATATAGGATATACACGGAGTGGCCAGATTATTATGCGTTCAGAGATCATAATCATCTGGCCACTCAGTGTATTTAAATAAAACAAGAAGTCAAACATCTTGGTTCATGAGGCTAAGTGCCACCGGGAGGTAAAGCTGAAGTTGTAGGCCAATTTCCCCAGCCCAGAGCCTTCTTTTCTGCACCCTTCCCACATGTCCTCCAGACTCAGTCCTCTCTTGCTTACATTGCCTCTGCCCACCCTCTCCCCAAGTCAGAAAGGGCTTTCAAACAAGTTCCTCACTGAGGGTGATTTGCTCTGAGGTGTGAATAGCCACTGATATAAGAGGTGTTGACGCACACGCTCCATGGCCATGGGGTCTAACTGGCCCAGGTAGACTTGCAGCAAAGATTCTCAAGCACATGTACAAAAGCACAACTTCTCCAACTGAAGTGCCATTCTGAGCCCACATCTGGCCAGACACAGGGCAACTTTAACGTCGGGTTTTCAGGAAACTACCTCTGTTTCTCAGGAGTAGGTCAGAGTTGGGAGGAAGATGAGACTTTCTATATGAATAGGCCCTCTCTCCACTTCTGCACCAGACTTCGGCCAGGGATATCTCTAAAGACTGTCCTGACACAACCCTGCCTCTTGGGGTCTAGCCCCTCCCTGCCAGTTGTGCTCCAAATAGGGCACAGGACCTCTCTGCTCTCGCCCCCTCCTCCTCACCTCACAGAAAACCCTTTCTTTTGCCAGCTCCACCTTTTCCTCCACATTTGCCTCAGAGTAAAAAACCACAGCCTGGGGTAGTCTTTATCTGCTTTGGGCCCTTTGTCCCATCTCTCTACTAAGGCCCTGGACACAGATCGAGGACCAGACTCCTTTGAAGAAAGAAGGAAGGAAAACCAGTACAAGAAGCAAGGGAGGATTATTCAAAATATAATGCCCTCACACTGTTCATCCAAAAGCATGCAGCACTTGCCAGGGAAGTGAGCACAAAGAGAATTTCAAAGTCCACTCTTCAGAGGCAACACCTCACTATCTTTCAAGCCCAGCTACAAAGATTGTGGTTCTTTTGCTGAGGGTTTGAACTAAACACAAATGGCCTGGAGCAGCGATTTTCAGCCATGACACACCGGGTGGAAATCACGGGTCTAGAGGCCAAATTGAAGTACTCCAGAGGGCACCAAGGGCTCTGGTCTTCTGGACCTGGGCAGGGGAACAGGTGTTTTTAGATGCCCTGCTACCCTGATGTCCTGGGGCATTTTCATTAACTACTCCCTCACACACCAATCGGCATGGGGGGATGGGTTCTGGAAATTCAGATGCACCCCACTCTGAGGGTTATAAAGCCAGAGAAGGTAAGTGTGCATGAGAGTGTGTTAATGCTTGTGTATGTGTCAACACAAACTAGAAGTCCTGAAGGAGCCATGCCTTCCTGACAGCCTTCTGCCCTCCTTCTCAGGGACTGGGTGAGGCTGGAATGTTCATGGGGAACTCCGTGATCTTCGCCTTACACGATGCAGTGGCTGCTGCCCGCAGAGAGAGGGGGCTGGCCAACACCTTCACCCTGAACAGCCCGGCGACGCCTGAGGCGATTCGGATGGCTTGTGCGGATCAGTTCACCGACATGGTAAGGGTGGCGAGGAGAGGCCCCTGCTGGGATCCCTTTTCCATGGCTTCCAGGTTCTCGGTATGAATTTGGTATCTATGACCGAATTCTAGGGCAGGTTCGTCTTTTCCAATGGAAATTCTCTTTTTTCCTCCACTTGCTACTTCCTAGATGCTCCAAAGCAGCTGCCTGCAAAGTGAGTGAACCTCTTAAAAGGATGTTTCATAGTTTCCAGCCCCAAAGAAAAGCACACTCAACTGAGTCAGTGCTGGTAGCAAATGGTATATATTTTTGTATAATGGTATATATATATATATATATATATATATATATATATATACATATATATATATATATATATAGAGGAGGTTTCTATTTCTTCCTTGATTTCAAAAAAAGGGGGTGGACATCTGTAATACTTTCAACAATAAAGATAAATTTTTAAAAAATAGCAAATGGGCATGGTAAGTTATTTCTTTAAACATTTGGTCAAAATGCAGTTGATGTGGTATTTGAATTACCTCAATAACCAAATTAGATTAAATAGATATCTGATCTGGTCAGTTATTCGGAAAGTATCTTTCAAGCAAACTAATAAAAAAATGTTAATGAAAATACCAAGTCACTGGGCACATGTTAAAAGAACACAGTTTTATTTTTCAGCTGCTGGAAATACATCTAGAACGATCAGAGACTATTTCTGCAGCCCTAAATGGGTCTGGTATAACATTAGACTGCAGTGTAGGCCTTTGACAATACAGGGCTTCTGGGTTTAAGATGCATTTTATCCCCAAACATTGCGAGAATGAGGAGATTTATGACTCAAGGTTGGAAAGAAATGTGAAAATTATAAGATTTTGGTAAGAATAAAATGGAGACTGACTTGTTCTTTTTAAAAAACAAATAATTTTTCTTCCGAATTACAACATTTTTCATATAACAAACAGAAAAACAGAAAAGAGATTTATTTTTCTGAAACAAAAGGAAGTTCTGGAGCCCAGGGCAGTCCAGTGATGCCATCAGGACCAGGCTGCTTCCCTGGTCCTGCTTCCCCACCCGCTCCGGGTCCTGAGAGGGGGGCTGTCGGTCTCCTGGTCACCGATGCTGGCTGCTCCCCAGGAGTCGTGACTGTGCTCCAGGCATCGTAGGGGAACAGAGACAAAGGCTAGGTGGACACGCCAGCAGAATTCGGACCTCTTTTTTATTTTTGCGGCTCTGAATTTCAGCTTTTATTTACTGCAGTGATTTTCAGATTTTCTTCTTTGACCCATTTAAATACGTTTTTTGTTTTGTTTTTTATTTTTCAGTTACAGTCGACATTCAGTATTATATTAGTTTCAGGTGTACAGTACAGTGGTTAGACATTTATATAACTTGTGAAGTGATCCCCCCAGACCTCTCATACCCAGCTGATGCCATACATCAGTTCTTACAATATTATTGACTGTACTCCCTATATTGGACTTTACACCCCCATAACTATTTTGTAACTGCCAATTTATACTTCTTAATCCCTTCACCTTTTTCACCCAGCCCCCAAGCCTCCTTCCACCCGACAGTCATCCGTTTGTTCTCTGTTCTGTTTTGTTTGTTCAGTATAACAACACTGCATTAGTAACCATCTGCCTTTATTTTGTCTTTTTCAGATTCCCAGAGATGATCCTTCAACATTTACACCTTGGTCCATCCATGTGTCTTAATCTTGTCTTTTCTTTAGAAAATGAAAGAGTTTATGATTGCCCTTAAAACTCTCAAACCAGAGCAATATATAAGGTATTTCCCAAATGTCAATGATAATTTTAGCTTTTTTATTTTTTAATCCTCACCCGAGGATATGTTTTGTTAGTTTTTAGAGAGAGGGGGAAGGGATAGAGAGAGAGAAGCATCGATGTGATAAAGAAATATTGAACAGTTTCCTCCCATATGTGCCCCAACTGGGAATTGAACCCACAACCTTTTTGATGTATGGGACAACGCTTCAACCAGCTTAGCCACCCGGCCAGGGCAATTTTAGCATTTTTTAATTACTCTCTGTAGTTTTGATCCCTGCATAATCATGTTTTAGGATGCAAATTTTCACTAAAAGGTATAATGGAGAATCAAAATTCTTCTTTTCATTGCATTATCCTGAAGATCTACAACATCCTGGGGGTTTTGTCTTAATCCTTGTCTTATCTTAATAGAATACCATAGACTGGGTGATTTATTTAAAAAAAAAAAACCACACACACACAAATATTTATTTCTCATGGTTCTAAAGACCAGGAAGTCCAAGATCAAGGTGCCAGCGGATTTGGTGTCTGGTGAGCCGCTGCTCCCTGGTTCACAGACTGAACCTATCTTCTCACTGTGTCCTGATTTGGAGGAAGGGACATGGGAGCTCTCTGGGGTCTCCTTTATAAGGGTGCTAATCCCATAGAAGAGGGCTTTGTCCTCATTAGCTAGTCGCCTCCCAAAGGCCCCACCTCCTAATACCATCACCTTGGGGGTTAGGAGTTAACATATGAATTTGGGGAGGACACAGACATTCAGTCTGCAGCATTCCATGCCTACGCCCACCCCCCCTCTGGCCCCCAAATTCATGTTCTCGTATGCAGGCAAATTGCTCTCCAACTGTGAACCTGTGATATCAAACATGTTACGTGTTTCCAAAATGCATGGTGGGACAGGCATAAGATACACGGTCCCATTCCCAAGGAGAAATGGGAGAGAGGAAATGGATGGCAGGCCCCATGGATGTTCCACTTCTGAAGGCTTGAAAATACTCCCCTTTGGCCAGATGGTCTACCCTCCAGGCCTGGTCCTCATACTCACCCAGACTCAGGGCAGGAAGGAGTTAGGTGACTCATGTGGCACTCCTGCCCTATGCACACCAATGTCAAACTTTCTCCATCCCCGGTCACATTCCGAAGGAACAACCTCTGCTCCAGGCACTGGAGGGGACCCCCACACACACAGCCCGAGGCCTCACTGGTCCCCAGCCTCCCATAAACCCAGCTGCCACCTGGCTCAGCAGAGACTGAACGGTTGGAGCTGGGAGGGGAGGGAAGAGGCCTCATAGTCGATAAGGTTGAGAATGGAGGGTCTGGACCATGGGCCTTTAATGACCCATCAAGGGTCCTAAAAAGTGCCCCTCTCACTCCTGGTCTGCTCACCTGTGCTCCATCTTCGGCTTTTGAAGAGCTCACAGCAGAGAGCAGCACACCAGGGACACGGGAGCATGGCCAGTACTTTTCCATTGGCATCAGCAAGCAGGATTTGTTACCGTGTGTGTTTTTTCCAGAAATAGGTTTGTTTTGGTTGCGGGGGGAGGGCAGTGTCATTTCCAATATTAATTCCGTCATTGGGTAAAAGGGTTCTTTGATGTAACTAATTCATGAGACCTTTCTTACAACAAATATACAAACCCCTGAGTCAGGAAGTGGGAGTTTCTCTCACCCACCAGAATAATCCATTTAAAGTGAAGAAATTCAGTCTTGCCTTTTCATTAAAGAAAAAAAAAAAATCAGTGGTTGTTTTTTTCCATTGTCTGAAATAAGATCGGAGAGGAACCCTTGGCGGAGACAGCAGCCTGCGCTCAGCCCTTGGTTCGCTCTGCACTGAGTGATTTTTGAGTTCCCAGAGCCCTGGGGTGTCTGAAGGAGAGAAAACCACAGGCCTTCAGGCCTCACCCCCAGCCCACTCAACCAGCCTTCCTGCTGAATTTGTTCACACCGCATAAGGTTTCATGCAAACAAAAGTTTCCCTGGTTGAAACAAGTTTGAAAACACTCTTGATAAATCATTCAAGGTCAGTTTTCATTTCCCAGAAATTAACATATCTGGTTCCCTTAATCCGAAGCGCTTTCATACTTGATGACTCTAATACCATAATCTGACTTTAGAGCCCTGTTCTACTTTACCCGCTTGCATTTTCTGTTGGCGCTGGAGGATCTCTTCCTAAAAATATTGGGACACGCCATGGTCTGTGGTTTTGTTGGCAGCATCCCTACTCCTGTATCAATGGGAAGCCTGTGCTCTGTATGTTCACTGCTTCCCTCTTTTAAGGGGCAGAGCGAGGTGGTGAAGAGATTGTGAACCCTTCAAAACAAAGCCTGTATCCCTTCTCCCGAAAGTGTAAGCAGCCATAAGAAGGGCGTTTGCCTCCACTCTCTCCTTCCCCAGCCTGCCCCGCCTCCATTCCCAATTCTCACAGAATCAACTCCTACTCATCTTTCAAGCCTAGTGGTTCCTTTCTCAGGCCTTCCCTGATCCCTTTCCCCAAAACAAAGCTCCTCTCCCTGTTCTGTGCTCTCACAATGGTAAATATTCTACCTCAGGTTAATTTTCTCTCTCGTACTAACCATCAACTCCTTGGAGGAAGAACACTTGTTGATCTTGTTTTTTCACTGTGCCTCTACCACTTAGCATACTGCATGGTGCAAGCTGGATGCCCAGTATCTACTGGGTGAGTGAATGAATGATGCCTTCTTCATTTAAAGTATTTTTAGATAATCAGTCAAGCATTTCTTAACCCCTGCAAAGAACAAGCTGTCATCCATGCTGGCCATTGTGGGGGATACAAGTAGCTCTGCTAATCTCCAGGAGCATATCACCCAACTGGGAAAATGAGACACCAACATTGAAAAGACAGCCAACTATTAGTGGCAGATAAGAGACTAGTTTCCTGGTTCCTGGTTTATTAAATGAAAAGTAAAGAAGTGATTGTTTGGATCTGCAAGTGTTTTTTGAATTGAAAAAAGGATAGAAGGGAGGTTTGATGCTGCTTTTTGATGGCAGGTTAAAAGGGAGGAGAGAGGGAGGGAGGGCAATCACAGCAGGACAGGAACAGGGCTGTTACCTTTGCAGACACAGAGGAGCCTCTTCAGTCACTCAACAAATACTTATTGGGCATTTGCTCTGTGGTCGGCACCATTCTAGGCCCAGAGATACAGTGACGTCCCTGCTTACATTCTAGTAGAGAAGGCAAATGAGATGAACAAAACTCCACGTCAGGTACTGATGAGAGCTCTGGAGAAAATGAAATGGGTGGTAGAAGAGAGCATGACAGAGGTGCTACTTCAGACTGGGTGATCAAGGAAGAGCTCAGACCCAAATAAGAAGAAGGCACCAGCCATGCCAAAGTCTGAGAAAACAGAAGTCAAGGCAGAATATATAACTTGCACCAAGGCCTTGGGACAGGAAAGAAATGAGCACATTCAGGAAGCAGGGGAAAGGCCAGTGTGGCCGAGATTATGAACAAGAGAGACAGTGGTTGAAGATGTGCTCACAGAAAGGGGTGGGGCCAGTCCCGAGGGGCCTCCATGGAAAGCTTATGGGGTTTTGTTAGGTATGTTGGGAGGCCAGTGGAAGGTTTCAAGAAGAAGAATGGTTGAGGCAGAAGAAGGATGAGAAGAGTAGTAGTTTTTGAAGAGCAAAAGGGCCTAACGCCAGAAATAGTGACAGATCTTGGAAGGCTTTGCACAGTGGGCCTAGGAATTTGGTCCTCATGTTCCAGGCCTCAGAGAGTTACTGGGCTATTTATAGCAGAAGTAGCATGATCAAAAAAATCTGACCTGAGTTCCTACCTTATTCACATTGTCATCTCCCACTTCTCTCATAACCCTGTTGTGGATTTATTCAGCGACTGTATAACACATGTGACACCCCCCCCCACACACACACACACACACACACAAACACATGCACATGTGCATAAACACATCTCCACAGGTGCACGAAGATGGGAAGGCCTTGGACCTAGACATTGAACTACAAAGAAAGTTGGCAGCTTCCAAGTGCATTTGGTTAGGAATGTCTCTAGCTCTGCGGTGGGAAGGATTCTGAAGCCACATCTCGACCAAGTGGGAAGGAGGATCTTCCTTAGTTAGCCAGGCCAAGAGGATGCCAGATGTTTGTTGTCTCTGGCCTGAGGCACTGTCACACAGTGAGTTTGCCTTAAGACAAAGTGTTGACTCTAACCATGGCATGCCAGGGCTCCACACACTCATGAAGGAAGTGGGCTGGGGGACAGAGAGGTCTTGCCTCCTCTCCTGAAACTACTTGAGCAGCTACCTGCATCACCCACATGTGAGGCCAAGTCCTGGGCACTGCTTCAGTTGAGAGAATATGAATTGCTTGATGTTAGCTCCAGACATCTAACTGGAGATATTCAGAAAGGTCAAAGTGATATTGTTCTTTTGATCAAGGAATCTGTCTATACACTCACAGGTATTTAAATCCAGGAGACCTTGGTTATAGTTCCCACTTTGCCACTTATGTTCTGCATGGTCCTGAGCTACTGATCTTACCTATCTGAGCCTCTGTTTACTTATCTGTAAAGTGGTTGCCTTGACTACATCACTATTTTCCAGTGGACCAATTCTGTGGGTGGGGAGGAAGTAGGAAGGGTAAAGAGGGGCTGGGTGGACACAGCACCCCACACCTCCACTTTAGGGCACAGACTGGAATTGTCCATATGACTTCCTACAAGGAGACATTTCTGCAATTAGAATGAGATCAGAGTAGGGGAAAGTGGGAGGTCCACTTCTCTCTCTTTGAGAAGAAGGAACCCATCCAGGGGCTGAGGCAGTGTACAAAGTGGGTTTAAGCTTAAATGGTTGTGTATGGTTTTCACACTGAGGCCCTCCAACCTCAGAGTAAGCAAGAAGAGGTGTGGGCCATGCACAGAGCAAGCTTTGAAGCCAGGATTGGTGGGAGGCAGAGTGAGGCACAAGGTAAGAGGCGGAACCACACAGGTGCTCTAGACTTAAAAGGCCACGAAGCCAAGGAGTCTGCTCTCTGGACTCCAACTGCCAGCTTCCACCCAAGGAAGGATTTCAGTGCTTGGACCTGAATCCTTTGTGCTCAGTCCCGTGGCTGGTGCCAAAGAGCATACCCACCTAGAACTGTAAGGTGAAACCTGTTTACAGGTGGGATGCTTGGCCTGTCGCGATCCGATGAGTTGGTTTTCTTTGTGAACGGGAGGAAGGTAAGTGTTGGGTGTTACGACCAGGGCTTGAGACAGCAGGAAACTACTAGCTGGAGGGGAGCCTTTGTGGCCCATTTGGGTTGAGACCCCTCCAGACAGGGACAAGAATACAGGGACTGGAACCCATACTAATTTGGCCTGAATTAGATAATTCAGTCACGGCTCTGCCTCTGGGATGTGGGGCGACAGTAAAGCATTGGGGTTAATCGCATGTGCCTCGGTATCAGTCTTGGTTCCAATCCAGCTCTGCCGTTTACTGTATAAACTTATGCAAGTTACTTCTCCTCCCTGGGCCTGGGAGTACCCTTCTCAGAAGCCACTTGCTGCGGCAGTTGTCAAGATTAAAAGAGAGGTGCTTCTTTCACTGATTAGGACTCCCCTCCAACTTGTAAATCACTGAGCACTGAGCCTGATACACCGGAAGCTCTTTATCTAGTAGCATATGTTGATCCTCAAACTCAGGAGGAGAAACAGAGCTTCCTTTATTTTTCTCTTTATCAATTTAATGTTTTCTGCTGAATCTCCATTATACAGAATTGGGTAAAATGTAATTGCAGTCCATATTGAGTCCCTTCTTTCCCTGGGCTGTGGCTAAGTTCCAGGAGGAACCTATATGACAAGGAGAGAGGGTCTCCCTTTGTCAGTCTCCCTGGCATCCCTCCCTCCAGTCCTCATTATCCATCCACACTGTCAACCCTCAGTGCCCAGGCCCCCCTCCTCTCCTGAGTCCCTCTCTGGTCCTTAATGGGACCATTAAGCCACCTCCCAAGGCAGATGACTTCTCTTGGGTCTCACCACCTGTCCATTAGGGCCCCTCATCTCTCTAGTCCCATAAACCTAATTGGGATTTGGCCATGTTCACCCACTGCCCACCCCAGGGCTTGGATCAAGAAAGGAGACAGAACATAGAACCTCTAAGTTCTCATCATTTCCCTTCTAATTCTCCATCCTGTATCCAATCTCCCCAGCCAGCAACCACCAGACATTCTTCCAAAACTATCACTTATGAGCTGAGCCCTTACTCGCTCGTTCCACTGCCTTAGACTTCAGAGGCTCCTTCCTCTATTTTCTGTTCCACATCCTCTGTGAGTCATGGGCCCCAAACGAAGTGGCTACAACTAGAACAGGGAATAAGTTGAGAGTTGGAGAAAATATAGATGTGTGTGGTGGGGGTTGGAGTCAGCTAGATAATAAAAACATTATCCAACCACATTCTCAGTAGATATTTTTGAAGGACCTGGGGTGGAAGGAAAGTGCAGAGGAGGGCTTCTTCTTTTGTTGACCAGGAGCCCCCTAGAGCTCCAGAAAGCAGGTGAATTTATATATACATATATTTCAGAGAGGAAGGGAGAGGGAGAGGGAAACAGAAACATCAATGATGAAAGAGAATCATTGATAGGCCGCCTCCTGTATGCTCCTCAATGGGCATTGGGCCTACAACCCAGGCATGTGCCCTTGACCCTTCAGTCTGCAGTCCGGTGCTGTGTCCACTGAGCTAAACCAGCTAGGGCACGAAAGCAGGCGAATTTTAATATCTCCACTTGGAAGCATCTTCCTGTACTCTTTTTATTCCCAGAGGTCTACACTAGGTCATGTTTTTCTTCCAGGGAGAAGGGAAGATCCTAACATGATTAGCTGTATCTGTCTTTCCTCTGATTCAAGAGAATGGCTGGAGGTGTTTGCAGGACAGTCAAAGGAAATATCCCCAATTAAGCAAATGAGAGAGAAGCACCAAACAAGGTTCCTCCATGGCTTTTAGGGATAAATCCCCACTTTTTAAGGTGAGGGAGGGAGAGATGCTAGGGTTCCGCCAAAGTCACCTGGACTCCTGAGCTGGGGCCACAAGACTCACCATCACCGCTCACCACACTGGCATGCCCTGGGGCCTCTCCTGATGACAGCAGCCCTCTCTGCCGCCCCTTCCTGCCACCAACTCTTAGGATCCCTAATGTTACTAAATGGACTCCCCACTAGAAGTGTCTCAGAGGAACCGGAATAGAAACTCTTCCTACCCAGCTTTCTTCCCTCCAGGATCCTTCATTAAACACACACACACACACACACACACACACACACACACACACACACGAATGCATATATATACATACATATACGCACATACACAACATCCAAGTCTCTCCCAGGTTAAAATATTTCAAGAGTAGAAAAGACTTGGTTGGAAAATTCCACAAAAATAGATAGTAGATCGGATCGAGCAGGGAGAACACAGCCCCAGGGCCCCTTGCACAGCAGCGGTTCCAGCTCTCATCACCTCACAGAGCATAGTCGCCACACTTGCTTGGTGAGTCTCCTGCTCTGTAAATGTACGTGAAGGTCGTTTGCCGTCAGAGCACTAAAAAGCAGGAGCAGGTGAAATCAGGACTAATATTTTACCCCAATCCCTGAATCCAGCTGGCCACGACAGACGTTCCACTGGGTCATTGATTCAGTCCCCATAATAATCTCTTTTCTGGTTTCAACGCAGGTGATAGAGAGAAATGCGGACCCAGAAGTCACTCTGCTGACCTTCCTACGAAAGAACCGGACCCTTTTGACCAAAGTCTTGGCTGTGTCTGTGTTTGCCTTGAAAGTCAGGCCTGCTGTGATTATGAGAACTAACCAAACTCTCCATCCCCAAAGAGTCAGCCCCTTGGCCCTTGCTCTCTCTTTGCTTTGGCAATGGTTTTAAGGATATTAAGTTAACTGGGCTATTTACAGAGGATGAGGTTTCCCCAGAGTTTCTCATATCTTGATTTCACAGCAGTGAAATAGAAGCCTAAGCTCTTTATTTCAGCACTAATTACTCCTTTAAGAGCCTTCCGGTCCTGGGAGGGCGGTTATGTAATAGAGGCTAGTGTTTCATGCACCCTGCCCTAGAAAGAAACCAAGTTTTCCAGATTCAGGAAGAACATGTGTCATAGAAAAAGATCTATGTCTGTTTCCTTACAGCAGATTTTCCCTCACCATTTTATATTCTGAAATTTAGGTCATCATCATGGCCAACATATTTTAACAGATAAGTCTGATGGGTCACTCAGGGATGCCAAAAAAAAAAAAAAAAAAAGACAGAAATTGCAGATTGAGGGAATCGGCCACTAAACTAGTGTTGGTTAAAGCTCACCTGGATTTAATTAGTTGTCAATGTTTGAAAATTAGGAAATCCCATGGTTTTGAATAACAAGATTTTTAGCTTCTCATGAAAAATGGGAAGCTAGTCATTCCTGTGTGGTAACAGTCTGGCTTAGCAGTAAGTAGGGACTGTCCCCAGGATGCTATGGAAAGTGGGACGTGAGCTCTCCAGGTACACCCAGCCCACTCCACTGGTTCACACGACCTCCCTGAGAAGCATTTAAGGTTATGACAATTTAAATGAATAAGCCCTATGGCTTTAAAAAAAAATAAAAGTCGGTGATTCCAAACTCTTTTTAGCCAGTCTAGTTAAGTATATCCAATCCCCTAAATTTTGTGGAAATGGACCACAATTAGGGAGAAGGCTGACGAAAGAGAGGGAGCAGAGGCTGAGCCTAGACCTGGACTTGAACCTGGACCAAGCAGGAGCAGGACATTCAAGGTGGTTTATGAAAATAAGGGTGGGGGTCTTCTCCGAATGCTCAGTCACTGGCATTCAAATGTAATACAAACTACTGGGCAAAAACTAGTGATACATTGAACTGCTCACAATAAGTTCTCTCCCAATTACGTGATTAGAACCCAGAAGAGTATCCATAATGAAATAGACTTTTTTCAAAGGGTTTTTTGCCGGGGTTCTTGTTCCAGCATTACAAAGGGTTCAGCAATCTGGAGGAAGGCTGTGCGCAGATTAAGTAGGAGTCCAAAGACAGAAGATAATTTTGAAAGGCATTGGGGGTCAGAGGAGCTTCAGCTAAAGGAGCTAAAGACTCCCCTTGTCTCAGGACCCTTGATTTTTATTGACACAATTTGTCCTAAGGCAAGGTGGAGATAATACACTTCAAAGGGTAGGGTTTACAGAAGCATTGTCAGATTGGGGAATAGCCTACAGCTGTTCAGGTGTTTGGCCAACAGGAGGCAATAACATGTAGATTGATATGCCCTGAGCTGTCTGGCAGCAGACAATCATCCTATTCAGGTTTGGGGGGAGTACCGTTTAGCCACTCCAACAGGTAATTATATATGTGACTCAGCCCTTGTTGAGCCCCCAAGTTTCATCAACCTTTTGATAAAACTCTTGTAATTATGACATGCTGGAATTGGCTCCTGGCACTTTTATTTTTATATCCACTATCCTCTAAGCTGCTTATGATAAGCATGTGAAGATGACGTGGGTATCACTTTCCCTCTTTGCAAATGAGAAAACAGGCAGGGAGAGGTTAATAGAATGTGTCGCACAGCTGACACGGTATGGAAAGGTCCTTACTGAGACCTGGAGGTGAGTGACTTCTCAGACGTGCATCCCCGTCTTTCCTTGCTAGAGACACCCTAGGGAGGCAGCTATAATGGAGGCCACAGGCCCACCTGGGCATCTTTTCCTTGACCACCTCCCTCCAGTAGGCCTCACAGGAACCAAGTATGCCTGCGGCAGAGGAGGCTGCGGCGCCTGTACCGTGATGGTGTCTAAGTGTGACCCTGTGTCCAAGAAGATAAGGTATCCTGCCCAGAAACCCAGGGCTAGGGGAGGGTTTTATTTCTTTGCCAGGCTTGTATATTCTCATCTCACAGCTAAGGAAGATCTCCAAGGACCTCCCAGCCTCGATATTTCACTATCTCTGGATCTTACACCCTTCCAAAAATCTGATAACAGCTGTGAACTGTCTTCTCAGAAAATACATTAATTAATTACATTTTTGCACAACTTTCAGGAAGATCATGGGCCTCCCACGGCCCATCTGTGCATCCCAAGTTAAGAAACCCCAATTTAGACCAACCACTCATTTTTCAGATGAGGAAACTAAGGCTCAACAATATGTAGTGACTTGTTTAAGTCATGCAACTAGTAAATCATAAAACAAGGACTTGAACCCACCCTTTTTGGCTGACACTAATGCCCTTCCTACTGTTGGGCTAGACCAACCCATAATCCCATCCTTAAATTAAGGACTAGATTCCAGAACTTCGGCTGTTCCCAAATCCACTGGCCCAAGAAATGTCTTCAGAACAAAACCATCCAACATTGTTGAGCGACCTTATACAGGGAAGTTAAAATTAACAAGCAAAAAAAAATTTATGAATATGGGTAAAAGGCATAGATGAGCCTTTTGCCTATTATGGGGTCAATGTCCTAAGGAATACCTACTGAAGTCCAATATTACTCCTGGTGACACAAGTCCATTCCCATTGAGTCCAGACCCAGGTAGTCTGTTCTGGGCTTGGAAAGTTTTCTGACGTTCGGAATGCCCATCTTTCTCTAGAGGATCCCCACTTCTTGAAGATAGCACTGAATTAGCAGAGGGGACTTTAAATTCTTCCACCTGTCCCCCCGTCCAATTCCCCATTTCCCAGGCTGAATGATAGGCCTGGGGGGTGGGGGGGTCCTGCTGCCCTTCTTGGTCCCCAAGTTCCCCAGGAGGCAGGACCGTGTTATTCCGCTTGATTTTCCTTGTACTTCTCATTCAAAGACACTTCTCCGTCACCGCATGCCTGGTGCCCATCTGCTCTCTCTATGGAGCTGCTGTCACCACTGTGGAAGGTGTGGGAAGCATCAAAACCAGGATTCACCCTGTGCAGGTAAGAGCACATGTTAACATTCTCACTTCTTGATCTTTTTACTGCTGACTTGACTGTGCTTCCTGGGGCTTCTAGGAGAGATCTTCTCACTCTGGGAATGGAGGCTGCATGCTGCTAATTCCCAATGAGAAAGATCTGGGCATTGGAGCTTGAGAAATGATTATAGTGATAGAAAATGGCTTCTAAGTCACTTCTTCCTGGAGCAAAGTAGGAGAGGGGACACTGGCCACCTCTGATGGAGGGGAGATGTGCACTGCTTAGGGAATGAGCTCTACCCTGACAAGGGAGATGCAGGGTGTGGAGCCTGGTGAGAGGTGGTGGCAGCAGGAAGGCAGGGCCTGTGACCATGTATGTGTCCTTGCAGGAGAGAATCGCCAAGAGCCACGGCACGCAGTGTGGGTTCTGCACCCCTGGGATGGTGATGTCCATGTACACACTGCTCAGGAACCACCCGCAGCCCTCAGAGGAGCAGCTCATGGAAGCCCTGGGAGGTAGGTTTGACACGGAGAATACTCACCACCCCCAAGGCCAGGGGGGTGGGAAGTGTGCCTCAAGCTGCTCCACCCCATCCACAGTGTCACCCCAGCCCCACTCAAGGACCCCCTTGGTTGTTTCTAAAGTAGCTGCAGTTCACCCCGGAGAGAAGAATGGGTCTGTTTTAACTTTCCAAAGAAACCAGTAAAAACAAAGCCTACTGACGCTCATGCCCCTTGTTTTATCAGGTAATCTGTGCCGCTGCACTGGGTACCGGCCAATTCTCGAGAGTGGAAAGACCTTCTGCATGGTGAGTAGTAAGAATGACACTGACCGCTGGTCAAGGCTGGGAATTTAGGAGTTGACTTTTTAAAACCATCTAAACAGATTATAAGAGAGAAAAGTGAGTTAGCTCCAGCTGACTCAAGGGAGTTTTAGCTATTTGTTGAGGACAAGGTAAACGTCACCCCTCCTTTGATGTCCCATGTCACACCACAGAGGGAAGCCAGGTGACCTAAGCAGACATCTCCCATGATAGTTAAGTGAAGCATTAGAGCAGGACAGGTAGGAGGGCTGCAGTGAGCCCAAAGAGACAGGCAAAGGCATGGAGTTGGCTTTAGAGAGCCAGCTTTATTCCAAGAATCCAGACCAGCTGAGAGTGTGAGCAAACAAAGAAGTCAAATATGCAGAGCAGAACCCAAAATTCACCCCAGGCACAGAAGCACAGGGAGCTTCCTCCACAAAATGAGGGTACCTCACTGGGCTGCTGTGAAGATCGGGTGGGAAATCATGGCCAAGCGTGTAGCAAAGTCTTGCTTGGCACTTAAAGGAGCTCAACCAATAGTTACTACTGTTATTGCTGACACTGTGAATAGAGATTGACGGGGAGACCAGCCAGGCACCTCCGATGGCCCTCTCCTGAGGGCAGGATCGATGTGGGCAGTACCACCCTTCGACCCACGCAAGGAGGACCCCACACTTTGAAGGGCCCCTCACTGGTCCTCCTTCAGCCACTCTCAGGAAGCCATGGGTCCAAGGTGACTTGTTCACCTGAAGCCTTCACCTCTTTTCTAGACCATGATCCAGGTATGGTCTTGACCCCATTCCCAGGCCTGACACAGCCTCTCCCCAAGTCCATCTTCCTAGAGCAGATCATAGCAGCCAGTGTGTGCACCTAGGCTGAAGGATGGCCAACAACTGGTGTTTTGGGGGAGAACAGACAGAGCGTGGACAGTCAGGCTGGGTGCTCACACGGTGTTTGAGGCCCCTCGCTGCAGAACCAAGCCAGGCTGGGCAGAGAAGGGTGCAGGGCCTCTGTTGGTTCTCTTGCTGCTGCAGCTCCACAAACAGTAGATGTGGGCCTGGTCCCACAGAGCCAGGCCAGTCCCCCTTGCACACCCGTCCTAGACTTTTGCCACATGGAGAGCCAAAGATGACAAGCTGAGAAAATCAATAGCTTGTAAACTCATCAAACTGCTGGTGTAAATGGAAAAGCACTTGTGAAACACAAACGCAGTAAAGCAGCTTAAAGGAAACCTCTCTCCCTGTGGGGATAAAGGCAAGAGTGTAGTCAGAGACCCACCCTGCAGCCAACAGGCCCCAGAAACTTTAAGGGGTGAAAGGAATGGACCTCTAGTGGGGCTACATGAGGTTCCTAGCTAATAGGCCAGGAAGACTGGCTTGTTCTGTCATCATTGACCCATGGCCCCTCCTGGGAGCTCTCAGAGGACTGAGTAAACGAGGGAGCATTGTGAACAGAATCAGGAAGCTGGCAGCCTGAGACAGTTGAGCAGAAACAGAGAACTTGGGTATCTGGAAGGTATTTCCTTAAATAGTTAGGGAAAATTATTTAAGGAAGAGGATACAAGAGGTGAGTTAGGGGAAAATGGAAAATAAGGAGCTGGCAAATGGAAACCTGCTTTAAAATTCATTGACTGTCCATTTAGTCCCAGTGAGCCCCATGCAGAGCCCAAATGTCTGGTTACCAAAGTGGTTTTCTTTATCCATCTTTCTTCATGTTTTTCTTTTATTTTTTAAGGTCCTTATATAAATGATAGCATTCAATGTTGTTGAGTCTTATATATGCTAGAGAATGGATAGTTATTGCCTTGAAAGACATCTTATTGATTAATTCTAGCACTAGGATTTCATCTAAGAAAAAATTCAGAGATGTGCACAAAATTGTACAAGCAATAGACAGAAATGTTTATTATAATGTTATTTATAATTAGAAAGTGTAGGCAAGACCTAAGTATACATCAATAGCAAATTTTACAAGTATAAATCCAGAAGATGGATTATTATGCAATCAGCAAAATTATATTTTAAAGCCATTTTAATGACATGGAAAATTACTCTAAATGAACAAATAGGTAAGTAAATAAACAAAACAATAGGCAAAAAATGAACAAAAAGGCAAAGTAAAAAGTTTATTGTATTAAAACATAGTATCATTATATATTATGTAAAAATATTGCCAGTGAATGTTCATAGCAGCACAATTTACCATATCTAAGATTTGGAAACAGCCTAAGTGCCCATCAGCAGATGAGTGGATTAAAAAGCTGTGGTACATCTACACATTGGAATACTACGCTGCAGTAAAAAAGAAGGAGTTCTTACCATTTGCAACAGCATGGATGGAGGTGGAGAGCATTATGCTAAGCAAAATAAGCCAGGCAGAGAAAGATAAATATCACATGATCTCACTCATTTATAGAATATAATGAACAACATAAACTGATGAACAAAAATAGATCCAGAGACAGGGAAACATTGATCAGACCATTAAACCTCAGAGGGAAGTAGGGGAGGGTGGGGGTATGGGGGAGAGATCAACCAAAGGACTTGTATGCATGCATATAAGCCTAACCAATGGACACAGACAACAGGAGGGTGAGGGCATGAGGGGGGGTAGGGAGGGTAATGGGGGAATAAAGACACATATGTAACACCGTAATCAATAAAGAAATTAAAATAAATAAATAAATAAATATAAAAATATACCTTTATTTTAAAAAAATATTGCCAGTGAAATAGGGTAATAATAGTTTATTTCTTTTATGCTTCTCTATAGTCTATATTATTGTTTTATACTATAACTAGAGGCCCAATGCACAGATTCATGCACCAGTGGGGTCCCTCAACCTGGCCTGCAGGGATCTGGCCAAAACAGGCTCTCTCACGTCCCCTGAGGGGTCCCAGATTGTGAAAGGGTGGTTCTCGGGTGATGCACCCCAGAATCAGACTCCCTCCTCTCTGGTTCTGAGTGCATCACCCGAGAACTGCAGCTGCCAAGTCACCACAGCTTGGCAGCTCCTGCATTGAGTGTTTGCCCCCTGGTGGTCAGTGCATGTCATAGCTACCAGATAGATGGTCAGACAGTTGGACAGTCGCTTAGGCTTTTATATATATAGATTAGATACTTTGTATATCTTATATATAAGTTTTATATATTCCATATGTATCATTTTACTTTAAAAATAAAGTAGAAAGAATAAAGATCTTGTGGTGATCCCTTTTCCAATAGAAATTACCAAAAGTGACGAAAAATGTTGTCTCATTTAAATTGCACATGCCCATTTACCTATAAAAGCAAGTTTCTCATCTCAAGGCATTTCACCTTCTTAGGAGTCGAATGGCTGTCAGCAGAAGGGAGCAGGAGAATGCTGCTTGGATCAGGGAGAAAATGATTTATCCTCACTCGGCAGGAGCAGCGACGTGAGTCCCTGTGTTCAATTTGTCCTCTCCCTGAGAGCACTGCTCCACACCGGCTCATTAGTTCTGATGCTCATTCTCAGCTTTGTTCCAAATGTCCCAAGTGCCTGCACAGATAAAGCACTTGTCATTTGGGAGGCAGATTAGGGAGTGACTCAAAGTCTGTGATCTGGCTATCCTCTTGGCTCTCGGGGAGCCTGAAACTAAACAAAAGCCCGCTCAGGCCGGAGAAGAAAGAACCGCCCCAGCAATGACCTCAATGATGAGTCCCACTGGGGGAGGTGGGTCTCTGTGCCTGGCCCTTGGCTTGCAGTGGTCCTCTATCGCTGTGTCCCCTCCTTTGTATGGAGGGCACTGCAGCCTCGGGGGAAGGGGAGGGAGCCCATGAACTCACTGGAGTCGTGGTGAGTTCACAGCCCCAGGGCTGGAAGGTCAGCCTGAGATGTCCCAATCGCTGGCTTTGCTCTCTCAGAGACACTGGTTTCCAAATAGACTCACTGCCAAGTTCTTAAATGAATTATTTAGAGAAGCCGGAATACAGGATAGATGAGGAAATCCAAGAGAACAGTCGGCCTCAGAAGAAACTGAGTCCCTCGAACCTACCTTATTCCCATTCTTGGCCTCCCACTGTCCCTGCATTTTGGTCTGAAGAAGGCGTGCAATGAACAGAAGGGTGTTGCAAAGGAAAATGGCTGCACCCCGTCCCCAACCCCATGAGCATTTCACAGAGAATTAGTGCCTTGCAGGGATCAGTACATTCGAAAGTCTAATTCTCGATCTGGTGGCCTTGGGTATTCAACCCAGGCTCTGGAAACCACCTGACTTACTTTAACCAACTGAAAAGAACATGGTGGGCCCTGATATTCCTTTATAAAGAGAAACACAAATATGAAGTAGACCTTATGATCATTGAACCCCATGTCCCTTCCCTGCAGAAAGCACACACAGGAAGTCACAATTCGAGAAGTTTGCTTGGTGAGCTTGGGTGCAGAGCAGTTGAATTATCTTAAGGGTCACATTATAGAAGACCCCCTCTTCCACCAGGGTAGATCAGACGTCTGCCCAGACCCGCTCTTCTCTGGGAGCTGTTAATATCTTCCACTGGGTACCTGTTAGTTCTTGGCCCAGCACCTGTGAGGGGGAACTTTTAATTCCTCATTATGTTTGTTTTACACTTTAATTCTCAGACGCAGTCTTATTTCTAGGTTTTAGAGATACACCACATCATTGCTCCTAGGTACTGCCCACACTTCTAATCCCAGCTAACGCAAAAACTGATCCTTCAGGTGCTGGCCTGAAATGCTTCAATCCGGGGTCCTACTCAGAACCTTTACAAGGAACAATGGCATGTTTTCTCTCTAGATCCTGAGAAGACCTCAGAGACAGAAAAAAATGGACAGTGTGAGATAAATGTCAGGCCATTTATCTAAGTGTCACAATTACCCTTCAAAATATGCATTATTTCCATTTAGCCTTTACAAGGAAGAACCTTTCCCTAGGGAGGGTCGGAGTCGGGGCAGAGCTGAGAATGAACCCAGAGCTGTGTGCCCCCAACTTCTCACCAGGCTCTACTCTCTTACTCAGACCTCCAGCCCTGCACCCACAGTGCTTCCCCGATTCCCCTCACCTCCGCGGGAATGTTTTCTGGGAATAAGTGTTTCCAAAGCCGAAACACTTTTTATTTAGAGAAGATTACAGTTTGGGTAACTTTTCATTGAGGTTTTGTTTCCTAATCGTTAAGATAGAGATGATAATTTACCTTCTTTGCACAGTTGTTGGGAGGATTAAATAAATGACTAATATGTAAAGCACTTGGGGAAAAGCATTCCATAAATGTTACCTATTGTTGTTAAAATTAGTGGAGTGTGCATGTGTGTTTACACAGGGGCATGTAGATGTAATTTTTTCTTAAGCCACAGGACTTCTCGGAGCTTTTAGCATTTTGAATACTGACTTGACAGATGAGAGGATAGTGGTTTGAATCCCAAACTTACTTAATTTCTGCTAGTTTTTCATAGACTCTCTTGATGTTCCACAGGGTACTGTTTGAAGTATCTCATAGAACACCCTTTTCTTCAGTATCATACTAGTGGTAAATCAATATTTCTTTCTTACAATAAAATTCTTAACACAAATTGGTTTGAACCATTTCCCATAAGAAGAGTAGGAAAGTTATTACTAAGTTTGTTTTGCCTGATTAATGTAAATCATTGGGGTGCTGTTCCCCGTCGAGCTGCGCTGACCGAGCCCTCTGCTTCTGCCCTTTATAAAGATTTCCACAGAGTTATTTGCGAAAGACGAGTTCCAGCCCTTGGACCCTACCCAGGAGCTCATATTCCCCCCAGAACTCTTGGTAAGATGAACCGGGTGTTTTATGTGTTGTTTAAATGTCACTGGTTATAAACTCAGTTGCTCAAACTACCCTTTCCTTCCTGTGAAGTTTGTCAAATCATGGAAATGTTTGATCAGATCAACATGCTTGTCCCTGCTCAGCTCACCAAGCCCTGCTGGTGCCCTCAACACACTCCCCAAAGCCTCGTCTGAGACTATTTCTTAAGTGACATCATCATATGTGTCTCTGTTGACTGTCCCAAGCCATACAGCTTTGCCCAACCTCTCACTTGGTCTTTCTGGCCACTCCAGTACATTAACCCTAAGGAGCACTTTCAGCCACCCACCCCCTCTCCTCACCCTCTAGCAGCATCTCCATCTGTCCTCTCGGCTTCCAATGGTGCAGTTCTACAGAATCCCTCATTCTGAAGGGGTGCTGGTGTATTTATCCATGCATGTGACAGCTATTTATCCTTCAGCCATGTGTCAGGCACTGCTCTAGGCACTGAGTATGCAGCAGGGAACAAAGCTACACAAAGACCTGGAGGAGTCTGTGATCTGGTGGGAGAGACAGACAATTAGCAAGATAAGAGATACAAGTGAGAAGGAAGGAAAATAAAACAGAAAAGAGGAATAGGATGCAAGGGGTTGCAATTTTAAATACTCAGTGAATGGAAGACTTCTCTGAGAGGTAACATTTGAAGAAAGTTTTAAAGGAAGGGAGGAGCCAGCCACGAAGATACATGGGGGAAGAGCAAACAGTGGGCACAGCAAGCGTAAAGGTGTGAAAGATGGGCGCATGCCCCCCAGATGAAGGGACAGAGCAGGGACCAGCGTGGCTGGGGGCGGGGGGCCGGGGGAGGGGGGGGGGAAGCAGGGGCACAGACCATACCCGACTTATGGGTTTTACTCCCTGTGAGATGAGAAGCTATCAGGAAGGCTGGACAGAGGAGGGGTATCTCCTATCAATATTGTCACGGGATGTGAGGTCAAGCTGGCTGCTGGGATGGGAGTAGCCTGAGGAGGGGCAAAGGGAGAGAAGCAGGGAGCCCAGTCAGGGTGCTGATGGGGGTGCTGGACCAGCTGCCAGGGTGCAGGTGGTGAGCAGCAAGTGGAGTCTGGAGATGCTTTGGAAGAAGAGCAGACAAGATTTGCTGGTGGGTGTGATGTGGGTGTGGGACAGAGAGGGGACAAGGCTGACTCGAGGCTTTGGGCAGCTGGAAAGTGGCCATTTACGGGGAAGGAGACCTCCGGAGGAGCAGAGCATTCTTCCTTTGGGAGGATTCTTTTTGGGCCTTGGAAGGGGGTGAAATATGAGGATCTTGGTGTGAACATGTTGAATTTGAGATGCCCATTACACATGTAAGAGCGGACATTGAGTACTCCTTCAGGTACATGAGATTGGATTTTGGAGGAAAAGTCCAGGCTGAATATATTAACTTAAGAGCATTAGTATAGTTATGATTTTTAAGGCCACGGTACTAAATTATGTTGAAGTAATCTCACCTGAAGGGCCAATGTCAGGTGCCAGTTCATATTGTCACTTGTCTCTGAAGAGCTACATAAAAACCATGTTAAGCTAAAGGAGTAAATCTCTAATGATGGGAATTCAGGCATTAGCTGAAACCAGTTTGGCTCAGTGGATAGAGCGTCGGTCTGCGGACTCAAGGGTCCCAGGTTCGATTCTGGTCAAGGGCATGTACATTGGTTGCGGGCACATCCCCGGTGGGGGTTGTGCAGGAGGCAGCTGGTTGATGTTTCTCTCTCGTTGATGTTTCTGGCTCTCTATCCCTCTCCCTTCCTCTCAGTAAAAAATCAATAAAATATATATTTTTTTTAATTTAAAAAAAAAGAAAGAAATTCAGGCATTAGCCGACAGGTGTCAGGAGTATCTTTTTGGTCGAGTGGACCTCAGGACCCCTGGAATCTCTAGAGGAACATGCCTCCACCCGGGATCTTGCCTAACCCAGGAAGACAGGTGTGCACTCCCTTGTCATTTGCACGTAGAGACTGGCAGAGAACCCAGAAGAAAGAACCCTGACCTTTCGTGGAGAAAGGGTTACCTGGATCTCCCCTGGGACCCTCAGGGACCTCCTGGAGCTGAAAGTGAAGCACCCGGAAGCGCCTCTCGTCCTGGGCAACACCGCGCTGGGTGAGCAAGTGCAATGGTGCTCCGGCCGCCATTAATGCCACGCTGCACGTACACCCCTCCTCTGCCCTCATCTCCAGGCACTGCCTGTTTAGGAGGAAAGCCTCCTCCTTTAAAATAAAAATACTACATGTTAATAATATATTACAAAATATACGATGACATTATATATAAATAATATAATACATATGATTATTCATATCTATAATAATAAAAGTGTAATATGCTAATTAGACTGGACATCCTTCCAGACGACCTTCCAGATGAAGCCGAGGCTGTGAGGGAAGCCTGGGTCCCAGGTGCCAGAGGGAAGCCTGTGCCGGCAGCTGGGGGAAGGAAGGCCTACACTTGCATGAATTTTGTGCATTAGGCCTCTAGTAATTATATATAAATTATACATATATGAATTATATATATTATAGCAATAATATAAAAATATAATACAAACATATCATATCATATCATATCATATCATATCATATCATATCATATCATAATGGTCTCCAAAGTTGAAGACTCTAGGAGTATTAAGGGTAACCCCTTGAGGTGTGGGGGGAAAAGTATTAGAGGTTTGAGGTTGTGGGTTTTTTTACCATTTACTCTATCTTGTTCTCTTTTATATTATTTTTGCAAATAGTGACTAGATATAGCAGAATTTTATTAAGTATTATGGGTATATTAACAGTGTGCACCCAGTTATCATCCACACCCAGTTTAAGAACGAGAACTTAACCACGAACTTTGAAGGCCCTGTGTGCCCTCCCTAATCCCTCCTCTCCCCTCCCTTCCCAATCCCTTGCCCTCCCTCGCTCCCCTCCCTTCCCTTCCCTTCCCTTCTTCTCCGAGGCACTTATCAGCTGGAATGTGGTGCTGGTCAGTCCCTTCCATGTTTTTACAGGTTTACCACATAAACTTCAATCCCTAAGTAAGACGTCATCTAGTTTTATGTACTTTTTGAACTTCACGTAATTATATTGACACGGTATTATGCTTCTGCAGTTTGCTTTGTTCATTGAACATTCTTGAGCTGAGATTCACCCACATGGTTGCATGTAACTGTGCTAGATTTCATGGTATGACTGTGGCACAATTGACTCATCCATTCTATTGTTGAAGGACATGGAGTGCTTTCCAACAATAGCTTTGAATATTACAGATGTTCTAATATATGTCTCCTGGTGCCCACATGCAAGAGTTTTCTAAAAACCTCTCATCCATTTACTTCCCGTTTTTATATAACCATGCAGTGAGTGCATAAATAAAAACATATATTGGGAGCATAAGTGCTATAAATTTACTTGGCTGGGCATATGCCCACTGCTTTCACCTCTATATACATGTATTGTCAATTTTTAAATTAGTATCTGAACATTTTTATGAAAAACGTCCAATGCCCAAAAAAAGGCATTTTCTCTTTCCTAACTCTCTCTATAATATATTTACTTTTCAGGACCTGCAATGAAATCTCAAGGACATGTTCACCCAATTCTCCTCTCTCCTGCGAGGATTTCAGAGCTGAGTATGGTGTCTACAACAAGTGAGGGTGAGTTCCTGGTATTCTTATAAAACATCAGTGATCCAATCCCTGCACTAAACTTCCACTTGCCAAATAGTTTGGAAAATCCTCATACACTTGTCTTGTCTGGCCTATTTCCAACTCTTCATCATTTTTCTGATGTGCTGTACATCCCACCATGACGCTTTGCTATCAAAACCTTTGCGCAGACAATGAGGTATTCAGATGACATCATTCAATACCTTGTAGGCCCCTGAAGGACTCTTGCCTGTTAGATGGTGACCTAGAGACAATACATTTGCAGTGTCACTTGGATGGGAAGACAGCAAGAGAGAACGGCTGTTACCCATCAGTTGGTTGAATGGTCAATTCCAGGGACTGAGGACATTTGCAGGGTGAAAGCAGGAGAAATGTTGTCTGGCACTCAAATACTATTTTGTCTCCTGGAGACAATGGCAAGAGGCCAAGTGGGACAAAGACCTGCCTGGGCAAGCACCCTGGTCACTCACAACATCCGAAAGAGCCCACTATGTGCAGGTATCATCAGGCAAGGTGGCTCTCACAGCGTAGAAGGAAACATGCAAGATGTTGCCCTCAAGATGCAAAGTTCCTTTGACAAAAGGAACTTTATTTTAGTCTTTTCTGCATCCCCCAGAGGTTCTAGCCTATAAGCAGACGCATATGAATACTGTACATGCATATAAGTGCTCAGTCGTTGACTTACTGGGGGAAAAACACACACACACACACAAATGAATGAGTTGGTCAGGAACTTGAATTTGGGATGCAGAGGAAATGATAACTTCCTGGACTTCAGCAACAAGGAGGTTGGCTGAACTGAAAGCAGGCCACGGTGTGTTTGTGGGGGTCAGTGGTGGGCAGTGGAGGGGACCTGTCTTGGCTGTATCACCTCCATCCAGGAGGCCTAGCTTCCTGGCCTTTAACCATCGTCAGCCAAGCTTAGACCGTGCTGCAGACTAGCAAGCCCACCTTCCCCAGCCTCACCCCAACCATGGGCAAGGGACGGGACCCTTCCTGGTTCTGCTCAGCACCAGGGCTTCCCAGCTTCAGCCTGGGACCACTCAGGCAGCACGCCTGCCTGCCACTCGGAGAAGGAGATGAAGGGGACCAGTCTGCCCCGCTGAAGCTGGGTCTGTTTTTTTCCGGATATTGATTTTAAGCTCCTTATTAAGAAACCAGACTCAGAGGGAACCTTTGACCCGCCCCCCTTTCCTGCCCAAGAGATTCAGACAGAGAAACCCGCTTCAGGAAGGAGAGCTTAGGAGGTCGCGCTGGCCTGAATTAACTGTGGTAAATAGAGGTCTTCAGACAGGGGCCTGGTAGCCAGATACCCGCTGTGTCCCATTTTTTTCTAAGTCGCGTAGCAAGAATTCTCCTGCCATGCGTGTTCAGCTCTCCCTCAACTACCTGTAAATCGCCCATTCTCATTTCTGAAATCTAACACCTCATTCTCC